>NW_006922114.1:757193-792200 GCF_000298275.1 Orycteropus afer afer | reverse complement strand
AATGTGACATCTTTGACAACTTCAATCTTTTCTCCATTTATCGTGATGCTGCTTATAGGTCCAGTTGTGAGAATTTTTGTTTTATTTGTATTGAGATCTAATCCATACTGCTGACTGTATTCTTCAACCTTCATCAGTAAGTGCTTCAAGTCATCCTCACTTTCTGCAAGCAAAGTAACATTGAGAAGAATGGGAATTCCAGAGCACTTAATTGTATTTGTGAGGAAAAAATACATAGATCAGGAGGCTGTCATTCAGCCAGAATAAGGGGATAGATACTGCATGGTTTAAAATCAGAAAGGAGTGTGTCAGGGTTGGATCCTTTCACCATAATTATTTAATCTGTATGCTGAGCAAATAATCCAAGAAGCTGGACTATATGAAGAAGAACATGGCATCAGGATTAGGGAAAGCCTCATTAACAACCTGCAATATGCAGATGACACAACTTTGCATGCTGAAAGTGAGGATGATTTGTAGCACATACTGATGGAGATTAAAGACTGCAGTCTGCAGTATGAATTACACCTCAATATAAAGAAAACAAAAATACTCACAACTGGACCAATAAGCATCATCACAATAGATGGAGAAAACATTGAAGTTGTCAAAGACTTCATATTGCTTGGTTCTGCAATCAACGCCTGTGGAAGCAGCAGTCAAGACATCAAAACAGGTATCACTTTGAGAAAATCTGTTGCAAAAGATCTCTTTCAAGTGCTGAAAAGCATAGATGTCTCTTCAAAGACTAAGATGTGCCTGACCCAAGCCAAGGTATTTTCTATCACCTCATGTGCACGTGAGAGCTGGACAATGAATAAGGAAGACCGAAGAAGAGTTGATGCTTTTGAATTGATGAAGAATGTTGAAAGTACCATGGGTTGCTAAAAGAGCTAACAAATGTGTCCTGGAAGAAGTGCTCCCGGAAAGCTCCTTGGAAATGAGAATGGTCGGACTTCGGCTCACCTATTTTGGTCATGTAGTCAGAAGGGACCATTCTGTGGAGACGGAGGCGGTGGTTGGTAAAGTGCAGGGTCAATGAGAAAGGGAAGGCCCTCGACGAGCTGCAGTGGTGGGCTCTGATGTATCAAGCATCGGGAGGCTGCACAGGACCGGGCGGTGTTTCAGTCTGCTGCGCGTAGTGTCCCTGTGAGTTAGAGACGACTCAATGGCACCTAAAAACAACAACAGTTTTCAAGGAATTCTTGTGGTACAATGGTTAAGTCCTCCTCTGCTAAACAAAAAGTCGAGGGTTCCAATGGACCCAGCGACTTAATAATCTGCCTCCATAAAAATGAAAGTCCAGAAAGCCCTAAGGGGCAGTTCCTGTCTCTCACATGGGTCCATATGAATTACAATCGACTCGACAGCACCTAACAACAGCCAGTATCTTTCAGTGATCTTTTAATTGACTTGCAGGAAGGCTTATGTGAGGTGATATCACTTCAAGGCACTGTACTGAGGGAGCCTTTTATAAAATAATGTAACTTGGTATTTGCTGTGTGATTACTACTCCAGAATACAAACACGAGAGACGGACTGTTTACTATGTGTGTGTTATGATCTAAGATAAACCAGGGAGAGTGCTGATGGCTGAGTGGCAGCACTCTTGCATCTTCTAGGTTCAATTCCCTCCACCCATCCTGTGTGTTCATCATCGTGGGGATGGCCATGGATACGGAAGATCTCATCCCACTGTGCACGGGATCCCAGTAAGTCAGGGCTGACTCAATGGCAGCAACAGCAACAACAAAGATAAATGGAGGAGGAGCAGTCCTTTCCTCACCATGGTCCCCAACTGCCAGTGAAGTTTTCGCTCCTTTGTAGTTGCTAATAAAACTGATGGTTGTTGTGTACACAGTAGGGTTTGTTGTTTTTGGAGTAATCCCACGAGTCAGTTCTATGTCAGATCCATCACAGCTAATGCTGCTTGATGAGTGGAAGGCCTTTTGTGGGTTGGGTCATCTCCCTGCTATTTCAGAACCTGGCAAATTTTAAGATTGACTGGGAGTTTTGAAACTCAGTAAGGCAGCGTTCTCTGAGTTGACTGGGATGCCTGGGGAATCCCAACACCCTTACAAAGCTGATGCCTGCTGCCAACTTGCCCAGGTCTGGGGCTCAGGGAAGAATTGAAGACCATGCCCTTTCACTCTGCTTTCCTGGTTGCTGAACATCCACGTTGTGCTAAGTCCTAAGAGAAAATTGGGATTATGAGGTGTTTGGTTACCTAGTGCCACTCTGACAGGAGTATACCACAACGGGATGGCCGGAACAAACAGACAGCGTGCCCCTGGATGACACAACCAGATAAGCACTCAACTACTAGCTGAAAGGTTGGTGTTTCAAACCCACCCAGAGTTGCCTTGGAAGACAGGCCTGGCGATCTACTTCCAAAAGGTCGCAGCTTTGAAAACCCTGCACCATGGGGTCACTAGTAGTTCAGATCAACTGCACGGCAACCGAGCACAATAACACAGAGAGAGAGTCAGAGAGAGAGATGCACAGAGAGAGAGAAAGAGAGAGAGAGAGAGAGAGAGAGCTTGCTTTCTAGCTTGATCTTTCCAATCATACTTGGTCTCTTAATGTCCACGTTTAGGTGACCCATCCTCTCGGGGATGTTACACTATATACTCTCACTTTCATGTCCACTAAAGGGTTTTGTTTTGTTTGTTTTCCCGACTTGGCTTCATAGGAAGATCTATCCCTCGTTGTGAGTTTAGCATTTTCCTCATTGTCTTCCATGCATCCCATTGTCTGTGTTTACACACATGGCCAGTGTCACATCCACCTCCTTTCTTGTGCCACCACTCAGAACACAAAGTCCCCTTGCCCCACATGGAGCATGCCCATGTGACCAGCATCTGTGACATGACCCAGTGGGAAGCCCAGTGGCCTCACATTGCACTAAGCAGTTTCTGTCTCCTCTTGGTTTCCTCATCACAGATACTGCAACAAACATTTGTTGCACATGTTCTTGGCAGGTTGGGGTCCCTGGGAATGGTGCACAGCATAGTGCAGGAGTGGAATTCAAACTCACTGCAAGAGCTGCAAGAATAGGCTGGGCTGTGCAAGTTGGAACATGGTTAGCAGCCTTCTCCTCATCCCAACACAGTACAGAGTTGTGATTCCAGAATAGCGCACACTAGGTGCTCTATACACTTGACGTACTCAACACCCCCTGACACACTGGATGCTTCCCATGCATCAGGAGCTCAGCCTATGCTAGGTGCTTTCTACACACCACATGCTCTCCATGCACCAGGTGCTCCACACACATTAGGTGCTGTGCACATATTAGGTGCTCAGCACACACCAATGCCCTCTCACACTAGCTAGTCTGTAACATGTGCAAGCACTAGATGCTCCGTATGCACCAGATGCTACGAATCATGTGAGTTTTTCTGGTTAATGAAATCATTGGGAAGAAATTCTTAACGGTTATCCTAGTCTGGAAGCACCTTGAATTAAGTATTTCCTTGTGAGATAAATTTCTCCAGAAAATTCTCAACCAAAGACTTCAGGCTTCTGCGTTCTAGTCAGGGTATTTGATTTCGGATGATGGAGGTGATGTCCACACTAGGCTCATGCTAAGGTACACAGAGCATGGAATGAACTTGACACTCACTGTAGATCAGGAAATTCTCTAGAGTCAGAACAAGCTCGTGCAACTGAAAGCGATAAATAACAACATATGTCTTTGCTTTTCTTCTGCCTTAGCGGATCATCTTTCTTTGAACACTTTGCCTCAGGTAAAGCTCTCTCCTGCAATCACTTTTCAAAGGCCACTGCTCTCTTCTTGCTTCATCGCTGAGAATGTCCAAGTATGTCCAGCTGCTTGTCTTACCCCACATCCCCTCCCTATGGTGCTGAGCACCATGGGGTGGGTGGAGCACAAAGGCTGCTGAGTGTATTAGTGGAGAAGCCCAGCATGAGACCATCCCATGTGGCATCCTTCCTCTCAGATCTCTCCAGTCAACTTTTCATCTCTGGGTTCTCATGCTGAGCAGTGCTTCCAACCTGCTGTAATACCGTCTGTGTGAGACAAACAACCACACAGACCAGATAGCCTTGGGGAATTCAGAGTCCGGAAGAGGAACGCAAGGAACTTTGCCAGATACCACAGTAGCCATGGGAGATGTTGGTTACCCAGACGTTCAGTTAGCTTTCCTCCCTTTAGCACTGGTGGGGATGCTGTGGGAGCTTCAGTAGAATCTATCCATGATGACAGACACTTCCTTCCAGGTCAGTCTCAAGTAACTCTGGACCAAGAAAAATTATAGTGGTCAGTGCATGATGATATATTTATTGACTTTTCACATGCTCAAATTTAAAATTATTCTATACATGTGAAGGTTAAATCAGTGAACATTCACATGTTCTCAGCAAATAAATGAAATTAATAACTTTATTATTTGTTGAGATATGTCACTTCTTGTGGCTTGGTGTCAAGGCCTGGGGTATTATCTCCACTTGGAGGTTTGTGTCATCTATTGGGAACCACAGGGAAGGAGCTGGACTGAATTGATTCTGGAGTTTTCTAGTTTTCTTTCTGAGAATTTTGCAATAGTGAGAGTTCTGAAAGCATTTTCCATCATTTATTTTCCAATTGCTTATTAACTTCAAAATCATATTCTCAAAATATGTCAATGTAATAAAAATTATATTAAGATATACCCTACATCAATAAAAGCTTATGTGATGCATTAAACATTATTTTGTGTCAAATAAAACAAATGATGCATTTAGACCTCAACAAAACCTGGCAATTGGTACTCTAGATAGAATACCTGATTGTAATCATAATGACATTACAAAATGCCACATTCTTGTTTAGCATGGTAAGGTTTACCAAATACTTTTGAAAGCATTACCCCTATAGTTCTGAGTTTCCAGAGGAGAAAATTAGGGCCCCAAAAGCCTTGTCACTAGTGGAAAGCCCACAGGTGTCAGAGCCAGACCACTGGTCCAGGTTTTCTCATGCCAGGGAAATTCAGTCTTCTCCCCAGGAGGCTGGGGTGGCGTCAGAAAACATGAGTGGGGATGTGGAATTAGTTAGTCAAAGGTAACATCACACAGAAAAGGATCTTTTTTTTTAAAAAAAAAAAAGCCCAAACATGTATTTGATTTGCCAGACCTTCAATATATTTTTTTTTCTTTCTAAAAAGTGCCAGAGTTTTGATCAAACTGCTCACAGTCTCACCTTGCTTGATGCCAATGTTCTGTCTGAATCTGTTGGAGTCCCAAGTTCACTTCAGTTTTTTCCCACAAGTCATTAATTCTTTCATATATCTGGAAACAGAAAGTATTTTCAGACATATCTTGTTTTATTGCACTTCACTTTATTGACCTTAGCAGATGCTGAGTTTTTTACAAACTATAAGTGGTGGCAACCTTGTTTTGAGCAAGTCTATCAGCGCCATTTTTCCAATAACACGTGCTCACTTCCCATCTCTGCATTTATTTTGGTCATTCTCACAATATTTCAAACTACAGTGGAAATTTAGACTTCATGGAATATAAACATAACTTTTACAAGCACTAGGAAATCAAACAATGGGTGTGATTCATTTTATTGTCATACTGGCTTTATTGCAGGAGTCTGGAACTGACCCTGAAATAATCTCCAAGGTATGCCTGTATATCCTTTCAAAATTATTTTAAAAACAAGATTTTTTATTTCAGTCTTTGGAACCCAACTTTCATCATGAATAGTATTTCAGTAATTTGACTGCTCTAATGACATAAACATAGGAGCTCTGGTAGCATAGTGGCTAAGTCACTTGCCTGCTAACCAGACGGCTGGCGGTTCAAACCCACCAGCCACTCCTCGGAAGGAAGGTTGGGCAATCCTACTTCTGTAGTGATACTGCCTGGAAACCCAAGGAGGGGTCGCTATGAGTCGGGGCTGACTCGACGGCACATAACAACAACAACAACAATGGCATAAACGTGTTTAATAAGGACATGCTAGAACATGGTGGCCTGAGCCGATCTACTCTCCCTTCTCCCACACATCATCAAAGACCAGTAGGCTACGCTCTGGAAGACCTTTGAAAAGCAATGGGAGAGTCGTGGACAAAACTGAGCTGTTGTTGTTATTGTTAAGTGCCATCAAGATGTCTCCCACTCATAGCAACCTCATGTACAACACAAGGAAACGTAGCCCGGTCCTGTACCAGCCTCACAACCCCTACTATACCTGAGCCCATCACTGCAGCAATCCATCTTGTTGAGGGCCTTCCCCTTTTGACCCTCCACTTTACCAACCACGACATCCTTCTCCAGAGACTAGTCCCTTCTGACAACATGACCAAAGTAGGTGAGACAATGTCTGGCCATTCTCAATTCCAAGGAGCACTCTGGCTGCACTTCCTCCAGGACAGATCTGTTAGTTCTTTTAGCAGTCCATGGTCCTTTCAGCATTCTTCACCAGCACCACAACTCAAAAGCATCATCTCTTCTTCAGTCTTCCTTATTCATTGTCCAGCTCTAACATGCGTAGGAGCTGATTGAAAATATCATGACTTGGATTAGGAGCATCTTAGTCTTCAAGGGAGCTCTGAAGCTCTGGGAGCTCTGGTAGCATAGTGCCTAAGACACTCGACTTCTAACCAGAAGGCTGGTGGTTCAAACCCACCAACCACGCCTCAGAAAGAAGATGAGGCAATCTACTTCCGTAGTGATACTGCCTCAGAAACCCAAGGAGGGGTCGCTATGAGTCGGGTCCGACTCGAAGACACGAAACAACAACGACAACAAAGTCTTCAAGGAAACATCTTTGCTCTTCAGCACTTGAAAGAGGCATTTTGCAACTGATTTACTCAATGCAATATGTCTTTTGAAGTCTTGACTGCTGCTTCCATTGGTGTTGGTTGTAGAACCAACTAATATGAAGTCCTTGACAATTTCAATCCTTTCTCCATCTATCGTAATGCTGTTTATTGGTCCACTTGTAAGGATTTTTGTTTTCTTTATATTGAGGTAAAATCCATACTTCAGACTGCAGTCTTTAATCTTCATCAGTAAATGCTCCAGGTCATCCTCACTTTCAGCCAGCAAAGTTGTGTCATCTGCATATCTCAAGTTGTTAATGAGCCTTCCTCCAATCCTGATGCCATGTTCTTCCCAGCTTCTGGGATTATTTGCTCAGTATACAGATTAAATAAGGATGGTGAAAGGATACAACCCCGATGCATTCCCTTCCTGATTTTAAAGCATGTAGTGTCCCCTTGTTCTGTTCTAAGGACAGCCTCCTGGTCTATGTACAGGTTTCTCAGGACTACAGTTAAGTGTCCTGGAATTCCCATTCTTCTCAATTTTACTCATAATTTGTCATGATCCACAAAATCAATGCCTTTGCATAGTCAATAAAACAAAAGTAAACATCTTTCTTGTATTATTTGCTTTGAGCCAAGATTTATCTGACATCAGCTATGATAACCTTGCTCCATGTCTCCTGAATCCAGCTTGCATTTCTGAAAGTTTTCTGTCAATATACTGCTGCAACCATTTTTGAATTATCTTCAGTAAGATTTTACTTCCATGTGATATTAATGATATTATTCGATAATTTCCACTTTCTGTGGGATCACCTTTCTTTGGAATGGGTACAAGTATGGATCTCTTCCAGTCAGTTGACCAGGGAGCTGTCTTCCAAATCTCTTGACATAACTGAGTGAGTGCCTGCAGCACAGCATCTGTTTGTTGAAACATCTCAATGGTATCCCATCAATTTCTGAAGCCTTGTTATTTGCCAATTCCTTCAGTGTGGCTTCAACTTCTTCCTTCAATACCATTGGTTCTTGATCATATGTTACCTCCTAAAATGAATGATCATCTACCTATTCTTTTTGGTATAGTGACTCTGTATATTCCATCCATCTTCTTTTGATGTTTCCTGCATCATTCAACATATTGCCCATGAATTCTTTCAATATTGCTATTCAAGGCTTAAATTTTTTCCTCAGTTCTTTCATCTTGAGAAATGCCAAGCATGTTCTTCCCCTCTGGTTTTCCAACTCCAGGTATTTGCACATTTCATTATAGTAATTGACTCTGTCTTCTTGAGCTACTCTTTGAAATCTTCTGTTCAGCTCCTTTATCTTGTCATTTCTTCCATTTGTTTACCTATTCTCTGTTCAAGGGCAATTTTCAGAGTCTCTTCTGACATCTTCTGATATTGCTCTTTTCTTCCTCTCCCTTCTTTCTAATGATGTTTTGTTTTCTTCATGGATGATGTTCTTAATTGTCTTCCCACAATTCCCCTGGTTTTTGGTCACGGGTGTTCAATGCATCAAGTCTATTCTTTAGATGGTCTCTAATTCAGGAGGGATATATTCAAGGTCATATTTTGGCTCTCATGGACTTCTTTTAATTGTCTTCAATTTCAACTTGGTCTTGCATGTGAGCAGTTAATGGTCTGTCCCACAATCAGTTCCTGGCCTTGTTTTGGCCAAAGATATTAAACTTCTTCATTGCCTCTTGCCACAGATTTAGTCAATCTGATTCCTGTGTACTCTGTCTGGTGAAGTCCATTTGTATAGCTGCCATTTGTGTTTTTGGAAAAAGATATTTGTAATGAATAAGTCATTGGTCTTGCAAAATTCTATCAAGTGGTCTCCAGCATCATTTCTGTCACCAAGGCCATATGTTCCAAATACCAAGCATTCTTCTTTGTTTCCAACTTCTGCATTCCAATCACCAGTGATAATTGACACATCTTGATTGCATGTTTGGTCAATTTCAAACTGCAGAAGTTGGTAAAAATCTTCAATTTCCTCATCTTTGCCTTTAGTTTTTGGTGTGTAAATTTGAATAATAGTAGTATTAACCGGTCTTCCTTGTAGATGTATGGATATTATTTTATCAGTGACAGCATTGTACTCCACAATAGATCTTGATACATTCTTTGTGATGATGAATGCCCCACCATTTTTTTTCAAGTTGTCATTCCCAGCATAGTAGGTCACATGACCATCTGTTTCAAAATGGCCAAACCAGTCCATTGCAGCTCACTAAGGCCTAGGATATCAATCTTTACATGTTCCATCATTTCATTTTTGACCACTTCCATTTTCCTAGATTCACACTTCATACATTCCATGTTCTGATTATTAATGGGTGTTTGCAGCTGTTTCTTCACATCTTGAGATGTGCCACATCTGCAAATGGTGGTCCCAAAAGCTTTACTACATCCACATCCTTAAGTTCAGCTCTACTTTGAGGAGACAGCTCTTCTCCAGTCACATTTTGAGTGTCTTCCAACCTGAGGGGCTCATCTTCTGGCACTGCATCATACAATGTTTCAGGGGTCTTCATAAAGTTTTCTAGTCATATGTCAGACAGTGTTTCTCTGCCTTTCATAGAGTTTTCACTGGCCAATTCTCTGGAAAGTGGATGCCCTCTTCCTTCTTTTGAGTCTCTTTTAGCCTGGAAGCGCCACTGAAACGTGTCCACCATGGGTGACTCTGATGACGTTTGAAACACCTGTGGCATAACCTCCAGCCTCACAGCAACACTCAAGCCACCACATGATGACAAACTGACAGACATGTTTGTCTCCCTTTGCTATTCTAAACTGCTCTGTTCACTTCATGAACTCTGCTCGCTTACCTGGCCTGCCCCCGGGGCAAACACCTGCTTTCCACTGTTCCCAGGCTGGCTTACTGCACCTGCGCCTGGAGTGGCTCCACACATGCAAACACCTTCCCCACAGTGGTGCTGGGATTGGCTAAACTAGGTGGATGCTAAATCAGGAAGCAGGTGACTTAAATGATAAAAAAAAAAAAAAAAAACACCCTCTTTCTTTCTCTGTCAAAACCTTCCCCCTCACTGACTCCACAGCAACTGCAGTGATTCTGTGTCTCTGACGTGAAAAGAACACAGTTTGCTTTGTTGGTGGGTTGTTGCAGGTCTGTTCTGATATCTGGGTGTTTCATGAAGAAGTGAGGAGAGTGTGGTGCTCCCTGTGCAGCCTGCCTCCAAGCTCCCACCAGGGAAGCAGAAACAATACCTCTGGAAGTTGTGACCACCCTTCATCACCTGGGACTAAATAGTGTGATTGAAACATACAATAGTATTTTAAGGGCCAAGGAAGGGGCATTGGGGTAGAGTTTACTACAGAAAATAGTATTTTCAAAAGCATCATGTTTGTATGGGGACTGAGGAAGCTACTTGAATGCACAGGGCAAAATAAATGCACACCGTATACCTAAGAACATTCTATACTTACACCTCAAGCTGATCCCTGAAGATAGGTTTGGCTTGGTTTGGTTTGGTTCTTTGTCTTTTTCTTTTCTTATCCCTTTTTTCAGGGAAATCTCTTTCAACGGACTCTCTTTAAAGACCTTAGCTGCATACAGGCTTGGAAACAGAGACCTTGGTGTCCACATATGTTCTGTAGGACAGTGGTTGGAAAAATAGTTAAAAGATGCACTATTACAACATCCAGCCGTTAATTTCTCCATCCCTTGCTGCTGTTCTTGTTGTTGTTAGGTGCCATCGAGTCCGTTCCGACCCCTAGACGCCCCATGTAAACAGAACAAACCACTCTCCAGTCCTGTGCAGCCCTCAGGGTCATGCTTGAGCCTGTCATCACAGTCACTGTCCGTCCACCTCACCGAGGGTCTCCCCCTGTTTCACTGACCCTCTACTTTTCCAACCATGACATCCATCTCCAGAGACTGATCCTTTCTGACAACCTGACCAAAGTAAGGGAGACAAACTCTGGCCATTCTCACTTCTAAGCAGCATTCCAGCCACACTTTTTCCAGGACAGATTTGTTCATTCTTCCAGCTGTCCACGGTATACTCATTATTCTTAGCAACACCACAACTCAAATACATAAGTTCTTCTGTGCTCTTCCTTATTCATTGTCCAGCTCTCACATGTATATGAGGCTATTGAAAATACTATGGCTTGTGTCAGGCATGTCTTAGTCTTCAAAGTGACATCTTTGCTCTTCAGGACTTTAAATAGATCTTTTGCAGTAGATTTTCCCAATACAATACCTTGTTTGATTTCTCAACTGCTGCTTCCATGGACATTGATAGTGGATCCAAATAAAATGAAATCCTCGACAACTTCAGTCTTTCCTGCATTTATCTTGATGTTGCTTATTGGTCCAGGTATGAGGGTTTTTCTTTTCTTTGTGCTGAGATGGAATCCACAGCAAAGGCTGCGGTCTTTGATCTTCATCAGTGACTGCTGCAGGTCCTCTTCACTTTCAGTAAGCAAGGTTCCGTCATCTGCATATCTCAGGTTGTTAATAGTCTTCCTCCAATCCTGATGCTGTGTTTTTCTTCACATACTCCAGCTTCTTGGATCATTTGCTTAGCATACAGATTGACCAAGTATGGTGAAAGGATACAACCCTGATGCACACCTTTCCTGATTTTAAACCACGTGTTCTGTTTGAATGGCTGTTTCTTGGTCTCTGTACAGATTCCTCAAGAGAACAATTAAATGTTCTGTAATTTGCAATCTTATTCATGCTTTGTTATGATTCATATCTGGACACGTCAGTCTTAGTCTGGAAGCTCCACTGAAATCTGCCCACCACAGCTGACTCTGCTGGCATTTGCAATACCAGGGGCATAGCTTCCAGCATCATAGCAACATGGAAAACACCACAGTATGACAAACTGACAGATAAATTGTGGGTTCAAACCCTAGGAAAGCAGAAAAGTCTGAGATTCAGAACTAACGCATAATAATCAAATGGCTTGGCTTCAACAACAACAAATACTAATGCGTGCACAGAAACAAGAAAGGATAGCCCACTCAAAAGAACAAAATGAAGAAACTGAAATGAAATGAAGATAATGGGAATACTATAAGACTTTAAAATAACTGTATTAAATATGCTCTATAAACAAACAAGCAAAAAAAGCCATGAAGGAAGAAAGAACTAAAAGAAAAGAAATCCGGAAAATGAGATATGAACAAAATGATGATATCAAGAAATTGATATCTATTCCCATCTGATTGATCTGATGCAGAGACCTTATGGGACAATGAAGAATTGCCCCACGGTATTAATAAAGGAATAAATTTCAACTCGTTGCCATAGAGTCAATGCAGGGAAGCAGGTAACATACAGGAAGACTGCTAAGGTTGGCACAGAATAAAAATTTCACAGCAAAGGGTGGGGTGGGGGGCTCTTGGGGTTCTAAGCACTTTGAGTCAAGATCATTGAGTCGCTCTGCACACTCTCTCTCTTCCTTACCATCCTCCTCCTCAGAAGCATCTCAGATCCAAGGGCTGGGGAAGTGCGTGTGGGAAACCCTCCCAATTATCTCCTTCTCTTCCCCTTCACTGTAAGGTTTACATCCCAGGGAAGCTGTCACTCACAACTGTTAAATGTCTAATATTAAAGGAATTTCTTCCTCAACGATTGCCTTTGTACTCAGAAACCATAGGTCCTGGAGATATTTGAAGGACTTTTATATCAGTTACCACTAACGCGAGACAATGATGTTGACCTTCATCCAGAGTGCCACCGTATGAACTCTTTAGCCATGCTAATGTTTGAAAATGTCTTCACTTATATTTCCAACTATTTTCTTAAGGAAAATGATTCACGGTTAATCTGGTAGAGGAAACACGGTACTAGCTTTTCATAATCATAAGCATTGGCTCTCACTTGTTTTGAAATATCTCAGAAAACTGCATATAAATATGAAAACTGTCAAATTAGAAAAGCCACATTTTGTGAAAAGAGTTTTGGGTGTCTTGAGAAAGAAGTGACATTTGTACACCTACTCAAGTAAGACAGCAGAGAGCCATGAAAGTATAAATGTTCTAAAATTTAGCCCTGGAGTTTCTGCCCTCAAGTTAAAAAGTAATGCATGACACCGATGGGGGGAAGAAAAATGATGAATTATATGGATCAATCAATCAGAAGTCTGCCTCTAGCACACATAAATAATTCTCTACAATCCCCAGAACTTGCAATTGGAAGCTGAGAAGTGGAAAATTTTACAGACATGTTTATAGTGCTGGGAGAGGCTGTGGTAAAAGTTGTGTTTTGTTTGTTCCCCTTAAAAGCAGACAGTATTTTCTATTTTCATATTGGCCTAGAACAATTAAAACAAAGGGATTGCCAAGTTAATCCCTAAGGATCTCTAATTAATAAGGGTTCCCTGCTGTAAAAGTAGACTTTCTTGAGTTTTGTAATGAATCTCATGACAAAAGGTTCTCTGGCACCACTCATCAACATCCTCAGAATTACTTAAAGAATCAGCATTGACAGTGTGGTCCATCCCAAGAGTTCCAGCTAAATGGCCACGAGTTTGAAATTGAACTTGACAGGTTGCAGAAAGATCAAGAAATATGCATAAGAATCTCTTTAAATATGCTGGATTTGTAACCATTCTGAAGAGAGTAATTAAATCTGCCCTCCTAAAATTAATTAGAAGGTCACCTGCAATGGCCTGGATTCACACTGTGGCTCCAACAGTGAGGTCACACATGACCACAACTGTGAGACTGGTGCAGGGCCGCGTCGGGTTTTGCTCTGTCCCTACACGTGGTCGCTGTTGAGTTGGAACTGTCTCGGCAGCACCTAGTAACAACAAAACTAAAGCCTTGATGGAAGCTGGGCATTTCAGAGGGTGGGTTTTCCCAAATGCACCTAATAGGAAAGGACATTTCTTCCTGGGAGTACTTTTGAGAGTTCTGGGCTGGCCATGGACCCTGGAGAACATTTGATGAGCCCTTTGGCTGATTTAATGTCCTGTCCACATTGGACACTTGTTTGGGGACCATTTCTGAAGTCACGTTGTTTATTTCTGATCGAACCAGATACTTTCCAATCCAGTTAACAGAGAAAGTTCTGTTGATGGCCTTTTTTTTTTTCTTCCCTCACTGCCTTAAAGCATGAATTGTCTACACAACGCCGCTCTTCTTGATGGTTTAGCAGAGCTTTCTTCAGGGCTTTCCCAAACTGGTCTGACTGACACCAGACCCCCTTCTCAGGAGGCAGGACACTCGGCGTCCATGTGTGTGCACGCACCGCATGCCTCGTCGGAAGTCACATTGCAATAGTCCCTTCCCTGCAATTGCTGTGGCATGGTCCCCTAAGGTATTTTTCAATACCTTCTGCAGGTGTCTCTCAGAGATACTGTGGGCGCCCTTCCAGACCACCACTATAAAGCAAAACGACAATAAAGTGAGTCACACAAAGTGCTTGGTTTCCCGGTGCCTGTAAGCTATGTTTACACTGTACTGTACTCTATTAAGTGTGCAATAGCATGAGGAAAAGTTTGAAATAGTGTAAGAATTACCAAAATGTGACAGAGACACAGAGTGAGCACGCACTCTTGGAAAATCTGCACTGATAGATTTGCTGGGCATGGGTTTGCAGCAGCCCTTCAATTTGTGAAGAATGCAATAACTGAAGTGCAATAAAGAAAGCGCAATCCGATGAGGCGTGCATGTGCTAGCCTGGGCGACGACGGCGTGTCCAGTCCTAACTCAGGACCACACCGTACATACTCCTCGGGAGGTTGGGTAATCTACTTCTATAGAGATACCACCTCCGAAACCCAGGGAGGATTTGCTATGAGGGGAATCGGGACAAAACCTCTGTATTTGAATCACCACACGGAAAAGTTGGGAGAACCCACAAGTGGTGAAGACAGACATCACTGGCCTCTCACAGACACTTGGAAGAAAGCACTCTGCCTTTAAACATTGATTATGACATGATTTCTAAGTTACTCAGCTTGAAAAAGTCCCAGTCTATGCCTAACCCACTTCCTTCGAGTCGATTCTGACTCATGGTGACCCCCACAAGGTTTCCAAGGCTATACATCTTTATGCAAGCGCACTGCCCCACTTTTCTCCTGTGGAACAGCTGGTGGGTGCAAACCACAGCCCCACCCAGGCTCCTTCATCTATGTCTAGTTTACCACGATTTTCAGTTTTTTTTTGTAAATAGGGGTTGAAGTTTATCAAATACTTTCCCTACATCTATTAAATTGATCATTTTTTTCCTGCTGATGTTCAAGTGTTAATATGGTAAATGAGTGTGGATTTTCCACTGTAACCAGACGTGTATTGCTGGGATCAGCCCCAAACAGCAATGTTGTTATGTGCAGTCGAGTCGGACCCAACTCATAACGACCCCTCCTTGGGTTTCCAAGGTGGTATCACTACAGAAGTAGATTGCCGAATCTTCCTTCTGAGAAGTGGCTCGTGGGTTTGAACCGCCAGCCTTCTGGTTAGCAGTCAAGTGCCTTAGGCACTGCATTGGCAATGGTGTAACATTATGTCTACATACTGCTGAATTTGCTTTGCTAAGACCTCATTACAGATTTATGCCTGTATCTTCAAGGACAGTGGTGATCTCTAGCTTTCTTTCCTTGCAATATTTTTGTCTGGTTTTCGTATGAATACAATGCTGGTCTCATAAGTGAATTGGGAATTTTCTCACCAATTCCATTTTCTGAATGAGTGTGTGTTAAACTGGCATCATTTCATCCTTAAATTATGGGTAGAGTTCATCAGGGAAGCCATAGCTGCAAGGGACTTCTTTTTTGTCAGGAGATTTTAAACTGCAAATTCAGTTTTTTTATAAAATGTATGATAGACAGGTACCTGTGTACATATAAACACATGTGTGAACACATGTAGAGAAAAAGACATACTATAATGTATGTTATATATTCTTTTGTGAGCTTTGATATGTTCAAGGTGTTTATTTTATTTAAGTTATCAAATTTATTGTCATAAATTTATCTGCACATGATCCCTAGGGGCTCCTCTTTCATCCTGATGTTGGTGATTTGCTGCTTCTCCCTCTCTCTCTCTGCCCCCTTCTCTCCCTCTCTCTCTCTCTCTCTGCCCTCCCTTCTCTCCCTCTCTTTCTCTCTCTCTCTCTGCACCCCCTTTCTCCCTCCTTCTCTCTCTCTCTCCCCCCACCCCTCCTCGAAGTCTGTGTCCAAAATGTTATCAACTTTATTTATCTTTGTGAGGCTGTTTCATTTTCAAATGTGTTGGGGTTTTCCAGAAATAGCTTTCTTGTTGTTTCAGTTTAATTTTATTTTATCAGAAATACAACTTAGTGTGCTTTTGTATTTTTTGAAATGGTTTAAACATGTTTTGTAGCCAGGAATATGGTCTATGGCATTTGAAGGGAATGTTGGTTGGGATTTTTATAAATATCATTTAGATCAAATTAGTTGACAGCATTTTTAAGGTCCTTGGTATCCTCAGATTTCCTGTTTGCTTGTTCTATCCCTTATGTAGAAAAGACTGTTGCAGTCTCCAACTGTCATCGTTGGTCTGTCCATTTTGTCCTTTCCGTTTGGCTACATGCAATTTGGAGCTCTGCTGAAAGGTGCACACACATTTGTAGTTGCTGTACCTGCAGAGTCAACTGACTTCTCCACGTTTGGCCATGTGTTGTCCCATCCCCAGTAACAGTTCTCGTGCTCCCTCATTCCACACTGGCAGCCAGGGGCCTGCTCTCAGCAGCACTGGGAAAGAGAGCGGCTGCTTCTCTGGGCTCTGTGTCTGGGAGCAGAGGAGAGGGACAGGCCAGGAATGGTGGGCCGGCAGCCTTTCCTACTGTGAAGCAGCCACATCACAGGACTTTCTTTCTTTTTTAATTGTGATATTTGGGTGAAAGTTTACAGAGAAAATTCACTTTCCATACAGCAACTCACTTTGTCTCATGACATTGACTGCAGTTTTCCACAATGCAACATCTCCCCTCTCACTTCCTCCTCATAGTACCTCTTCCCTGTGTCCATCCTTCCATGCACTCCTGCCCCCTGAGCCATCTCCCTGTGCATACACAGCCCTTCTATTCTCCCATGATTGGCCTCTCTGACGAGTATATCTACCTAATGTAAATGTTCAGCCCATACGCCTGTCTTTTGTTTGGCTGGAAGCCACAGGAATGGGTGCAATTCCAGACCTGAAGGGCAGCTAGAGGCCATAGTCTCAGGGGTCATATCACAGGGCTTTTACCAGGAAATCATTTCACAAGAATAGGGAGCTGCACCCCAGTGCGTGAAAGCAAAGGTGGCTGTACTCCCTGCCCTGTTACATCTGTCTGTCTGTGTGTGTGCCTCTCTCTGTCACACTCAGACACACACACCCCGCCCTCTCCCTGCAGCCGCCCTGCCTCCCCCTAGTCTCTCCTCCTGCCCACGCCCCTCACAGTGGCCTCCAGGAGATTTTATTTACCTGGCTTGCCTGTCCTTCCTCACCCATCTGCAATATTTTCTGGTTTTGATTTCATCCTGGGCTTTACTGGAACATTTTGATTTATCCTGTTCCTTGAGGTCCTTGTAAGGACAGACTGGTTAGTCACTCACCAGCACACTTCAGAGGCTTTGTGTCCCACAGCTTCCGGGAGCCATAAATTTCGGGAAGCCTGTGTATGGAGGTTGCACACAGACTTGGGCAGCCAAGAGGAGACAGCCCATGTAAATTCCTCGTTAAGAAACACCTCCGTTGCTAGCATCACCACATCCACTGCCTTACACCAAGCCTCCATCAAGTCTCTTGGGGCACCACCAGCCTCCTCGCTGCCTCTCCATGAGCAAAGAGCCTTGATTCCTCAGGAGCGGCACCCCAACTTTGCTTTGGGGATTGAAGCAGCTCGAGCTACATGGTTGCTGATGATCCTCTGCCAAGTGGGTGTAAGCTGTGAGCCAGGGCAGCCTTGTGTCTCCTTGGTCACCTTGAGCAGATGTGCCTGGTGGCAGTAGTCTGAAGAGAAATTCTGTCTGCCTGTCTGTCTGTGTCACTGGCTGACCACTAAGCCCAGACCCAAACGCAGGCCTCCATGCCTCTGTGGACGCCCTCCCACCCCACCCTCCCTGTACAGGTCAGTACACGCCAAAGGGGGACAGTGCAGAAGCATGAGGACCACGAAGGAAGGAGGACCCCTGAGCAGGACGTGGCTCAGAGAGCAGCAGGGTGGCCTGGGGGCTCAGGAGCCCGCTGCGGGGCGTCACACGATGCCTGCACTTCTCTGTGCCTCTGGACTGTCATCTGTGATGAAGCTAATGACAGAGCCAGCGTGAGAGGAAGCTGGGGAAGCGAACCAGGGCACGAGCCTAACGGCCGCGTGTAAACCACGCTCTCTCTGACCCCACGTGAGTCGCCACGTATCATCCTGTCTCTGGTCTCGCGCTGCCCTGGAGGGAAAGACAAGATGGTGGCAGGTGGGCAGTGGGTGAGTGTTCCATGAGAACATGTTGCATGCTTGTAATTTCTGAAACATGTGTAATTAAACATTAATTGACTCTCCCCTACCTATGGGGGTTCCAGGAACACAGTAATTGTGCCAGCTTTGGGAATCCCCCACTTCTTGGGTGGCTCGAACAGTTAAAAGCACTCAGCTACAAACTGAAAGTTTGGAGGTTGGAACCCACCCAGAGGTGCCTCAGAGGACAGGCCTGGCGAACTCCTTCTGCAAACTGCAGGGAGCACAGTTGTGCTCTGCAAGAGTCAGAATGCACTGGAGGACCACCCCCCCAACAGCATCATTCCCACACATGGCCAAGTATCTGGCCCATAGTAGATGCTCAATAAACGGTTACTGGTATCTCACAAGAAGGGCATTTCATACCCCCAGGAAACTGCCCTCTGACTCGATGGCTAATTGCAGATCCTCTGCCTGAGCTTTATTGTGTTTTGTAAGTAAACAGACTGGATCCGATTCTGTCTGCAGAAGAGTCCCCACCGCAGTGGGCTGGACCTCTTTGGAGACTTTGGTATATGCACTTGCTCCAGAGACATCGCAGGGATGGAATCACGTAAGTCCAGCCATTTCAGGGATAGCACTTGACTCTGTTCATGTGAAATTAATTTGCTTCAGTGTCCCACCGTTTCCTTTAATGTGTTTATGAAGCAGTTTAGCTTGTTTTGAAAAGGTCTGGCTTTCTTAGAATTCCTCACCATCCAGTAAGGTGTCCTATCAAAGGGCTCATGTGTCCCTTGGGGCTTTTTCAGGTTACAGATGCTACTCATTATTATTTAATTTCTTAATTATCTGCTAATTTTCTGAAGTGTTCCTGTAGCTTGATCTCCTTAAGCAGCCACTTACCAGCAGGTACTGAGTGTGGTGAGGAGCCAGGCTCTGGCCTGGTGGGTCTATGTCCTCAGTCAGCTTTCATCTCAGGGCCTGACCCCCTGTGGAACATTCAAGCAAGTGACGAGGCTAGTTTTGGTCATCACTGTTTCTCCCTTGCTTTATAATCTGATTTCAAAAAATCAAAACAAACAAACTTGTCACCATAGAGTCTGTTCTACCTCATGGCAGCCCCGTGTGTTACACAGGCTCTCTATAGGGTATCTCCAGCTGTGACCTTAAGGATGCAGACCTCCAGGCCTTTCTGCCATGGCACTGCTGGGTGGACTCAAACCACTGACCTTTTGGTCAGCAGTTGAGTACAAATTGTCTGTGCCCTGCAGAGACCTTTATAATCTGAGTAAGCATCCCCAAGCACTTGACTGTTAATCAGCAGGTTAGTGGTTCAAATCCACCAGCCACTCCTCAGAAGGAAGATGGGGCAATCTACATCTGTAGTGATACTGCCTCAGAAACCCAAGGAGGGGTCGCTATGAGTTGGATCTGACTCGACGGCGCATAACAACAACAACAACAAGCATCCCCAAACTCGCCTTGATTATTTGGCAACAAGTCTTAGAGTTTGGGCCTAGTGAACATTGTGAGTTAGGCTAAGGGCTGCCCCTAGCCTTTCCTTCCCCTCTGAATTTGGCAGATGTTCCCAAGGCCCCAGATGACTTTGTCACTAGAAGTGCTGACCTAGTCCTTAGGCAGCCCAAACACAGAGGGTTAAGTACAGTGACTTCATGGAAGGAGCTGGCTAGAGACTGGGTTACCACTTGTGGTGCCTTAGGTTGTAAACAGAGCAAACACACTCTGGAAGGTGAAGTGTCTGCTGAATCAGGAAATAGTTTTATTCTTTTTCCAGAGGGGAAGAAATAGCAACCATAATGGTAGCTGCTAGCATTGTCTTGTGTACACCCCAACCCTTCACATGAGGCTTTGTCTCTAGTCCTTTCTGATCCTTTCACCTCCTCGACCTTCACAACTCATTCCCAGCCCAACACATATCTAATACACATCTGAGTCATAGGAGCAAATAACTAAAATAAAACTTTGAGTCCAGTCCATTCAGCACTGGGGGACAGTGAGCCCAAAGCTCACAGACACCAGATAGCAACACTGACTCTAGAAACCTTTCCAAGATGCCCTTTCCCACCCAGGAGCCTCCCCTGCCTCTCCTGGTCTCCTCCTTCCTTCATCATCTCTCTCAGCTTCATTCACTGCCCCCACCTCTGCAGGAAGCCGGTTGGGGCAAGAAGGCACCTTTCGCCCATTTAGAGAGAGGACAAAGAAGCCTGACCTCCAACATCAGCTATCTGCCACATGTGGCTTTGGACCTCTCCTAGCAGCTCAGTCCCCTGGCCTTGAGGATCCCATCTTCTAACTTTGGGACATTGTCTTCAATGTCCCTTTTATAACAGATGTCTGCAGTGATGACATCTTGGCCAAGAAACAATTCCCTTCCAGCACCAGCCACGAGCTGTAGCTCCCTTCCACCCTGGTCTTATTTTTATTTGCTGACATTTTGCTGTCGTTCCTGCTTGCTGCTGAGTTGGCATAGACTCCTAGCTACCTCTTGAACACTGCCCGGTCCTGAGCCAGCCTCAGGGGCACTGGTATGCCCGAATCTATTGTTGTGACCACTGTGTTTTGGGTGACTTCCAACCTAAGAGTTCTTATTCCAGCACTAGTGTTTCCAGCATTTCGTTCTGTTGTGCAGAGGGTCACTAGGAGGTGGTGCCAACTCAATGGCACCTAACAACAACATAACAGACAGAGCTCTGCTGTGATCCATGAGGCTCCCATTGGCTAATTTTCAGAAGTGGATTGCCAGGCCTTTTTTCCCCACCTGTCTTAGTGTGGAAGCTCTACTGGAACCTGTCCCCCACCATGAGTGACCCTACAGGTGTTGGACATACTGGCAGCATCTCTCCCAGGACAACAGCAACATGGAAGCCACCACAGCAGGACAGACTCACTGAGTTGGGGGTGGGGTGGGTGGGGTGTGCTGATATTTGCAACCAATTTGTGTCAGTATTAAAAGAAGCTGCCTCTTGTTCAGATTGTGTTGGTGGGTTTTTTTAAAGTGATTTTGAATCAAATAACCCACATGTTTGCAGTTTCTTATTAAAATACTCAAAATTGAAATGCAGTCCTTTTATGTCCTCACATTTAAATATAAAGTGGAAATAGTGAACCTCCAAAGGGAACATTATGATCTTCTTTCAAAATTTGAAAAACTGTAAAATCATCTAAAACTGTCTTCTGTCTGATAAATAGTTAACCGCAGCTTCAGTAATGAGTCCTTTAATTGGTCTAGATTAGCTTTCTGTTGCTGCGTAACAAATTACTAACCATTTAGCAGCTTAAAATAACACCCACGTGTTAGCTTATAGTCCCAAATGCAGAGTCCAGTGTGGAGGAGAGTGACAGTAACTGGTGAGAAGCATAGTTTGAGGAATCATGTCTCCCCATGCACACCAACCAGAAACTTCAGACCTTTGAGGTAACACAAGACTGTCCTGTGGCTGATGGTCCCCTTTCCATGATTATTATTTTTTATGCCAAGCTGCTTCTCCTTTGAAGAGCACCCTGCACTGAGTCTGTCCTTATTTAATTTGTTTAAAGTTAGTGATTAACCCTGATAGTGCAGATCAAATGCAGCACCTCCCCATGATCAGAGCACAGTGACTGAGGCTTCCCGGCAATCATTACTAGTGAACAAGATGTCTTCTGACAACCTGCACCTGAAATGTGATGGGCACAGCCAGGTTGCTGTGGTGTAATGTTTGGTTTTGTCTGTTTATGGTTATGTACACTTCTTCAACACTGTAAGTCAATGGGTGCTAACAACTGTGTTGGCTTGTATGTTTCTATGATGCTGGACCACCATTGGTCTGACAGTTTGTTGTACTGTGGTGTCTTGCATGACCAGCAGGGCCACCCATGGTGGACAGGTTTTAGTGGAGTTCAAGACTAAGACAGACTGGAAATAAGGATGGGACCATCCACTTCTGAAAAAAATTGGCCAGTGAAAATCTTATGAATAGCAGGGAAACCCTGTCTGGTATATCACTGGAAACCTCTATGAATAGCCATGAAACATTACCTGATATAGTGCTAGAAGGTGGGTCCCTCAAAAGACAACTAGGGGATAGCTGCCTCCGCAAAGCAGAGTTGACCTTAATGACATGGATGGATTAAAGTTTTCAGGACCTAGCTTGCATGTTGCTATGAAGCTGGAGGCTATACCACTGGCATATCAAATACATGCAGGGTCACTCATGGTGGACTGGTTTCAGCAGAGCTTCCAGATTAAGAAAGACTGGTAAGAAGGATGGGACCATCCACTTCTGAAAAACTCATCCAGTGAAAACCCTATGAATAACAGTTAAACACTACCTGATATATTACTAGAAAACTTTATGAATAACCTTGAAGCATTGTCTGATATAGTGCTGAAAGATGGGACCCTCAGGTTGGAAGGCCCTCAAAATACAACTGGGGAAGGGCTGCCTGGTCAGAGAAGAGTTGATCATAATGATGTGGGTGGAGTAAAGCTTTTGGGACCTTCGTTTGCTGATGGAGCATGAGTCAAAATGGGAAGAAACAGCTGCAAACATTCACTAACAATCAGAATGTAGAATGTATGAATCTAGGAAAATTAGAAGTTGTCAAAAATGAAATGGAACTCATGATGATCTATATTCTAGGCTTCAGTGAGCTGAAATGGACTGGTTTTAACAATTTTCAGACAATCATAGGATACACTATGCTGGGGATGACAATTGAAGAGAAATGGCGTGGTATCCATCATCAAAAAGAACATTTCAAGGTCTATCTTGAAGTGCCATGCTGTCAGTGATAATATCCATATGCCCATAAGGAAGACCAGTTAATACGACTATTATTCAAATTTCTGCACCAACCACTGAAGCCAAAGATGAAGAAGTTGAAGATTTTTACCAACTTCTGCTGTTTGCAATTGACCAAACATGCAATCAAGATGCATTGATAATTATTAGTGATTAAAATGCAAAAGTTGGAAACAAAGACTCATCAGTATTTGGAAAATAGGGTCTTGATGATAGAAATGACACTGGAGAATGCATGATAAAATTTTGCAAGACTAGTGACTCATTCATTGCAAATATCTTCTTTCAACAATATAAATAGTGGCTATACATGTGGACCTGGACAGATGGAATACACAGGAATCAGATTGACCACATCTGTGGAAAAAGGAGACGGAGAAGCTCAATATCATCAGTCAAAACAAGGCCAGGGGCTGACAGGAACAGATGATCAACTACTCATATGCAAATCAAGTTGAAGCTAAAGACAATTAAAACAAGTCCACAAGAGCCAAAATATGGCCTTGATTGTATCCCAGTGAATTTAAAGATGATCTGAAGAATAGATTTGAAGCATTGAATACCGATGTCCAAAAACCAGGCAGCTTGTGAGGTGACATTGAGAATATCTTACATGAAGAAAGAAAAAGGTCATTAAAAACACAGGAAAGGAAAAAAAGACCAAATGGATGTCAGAGTAGACTCTGAAACTTGCTCTTGAAGGAAGCATAGCTAAAGTAAATAGAAGAAATGACAAGACAAAAAAAAAAAAAAAAAAAAAAAAAAAAAAAAAAAAAAAAACCTGAGTAGAAGATTTCAAAGAACACCTCAAGAAGACAAATTCAATTATAATGAAATGTGCAAAGACCTGGAGTTAGAAAATCAAAAAGGAAAAACATGATTGGCATTTCTCAAGCTGAAAGAACTCAAGAAAAAATTCAAGCTTTGACTTGCATTATTGAAGGATTCCATGGGCAAAATATTGAATGATATAGGAATCAGGGAAGATGGAAGGAATATGCAGAGTCACAGTGCAAAAAGGAATAGGTCAATGTTCAACTATTTCAGGAGGTGGCATATGATCAAGAACCAATGGTGATTAGGTGATCAAGTATGTCAAGGCAAAAGGGAATACACCCATGACCATATGTAAGTCTGGCAGATGATACTTCTACATACATATTTGTATGTGCCATAAAAATGTCCATATAAATAGAACCAATGGGGCAAAGTTATGATAACTTCTTAGACATAGTCAACCACCCTAAGGGAGCAAGTTGTTGGACCTATGGGCTCAGGGCCATCGTTGTAGGGGCATCAAGCTCAATTGGCATAACATACTACACACACAAAAAAATTATTCTACATCCTACTTTGGTGAGTAGCAATAGGGTCATAAAAGCTTTCAAGCAGCCATCTAGCTGCAACAATTGATCTCTCCTCATCTAGAGCACAGAAGAATGAGGAGAACCAAAGATGCTTGGACACAATTAGTCCAAAGGACTAGTAGACCATGCTAACCTCAGCCCACATGATTGTGCAACCAGAAGAACTATATGGTGCCCAGCTACCACTGTCAACAGCTCAGAGAGGGATCAATGCAGGATCCTAGATAGAGTGTAAGAAAAATGTAGAACAAAACTCAAAATCATAAAAGAGATTGGACTTACTGGTCTCACAGAGCCTAGTGAAACCCCTGAGATTATGGCACCAAGTTATCCTTCAGGCCTGGAATTGCACTTACTCTTGTGGTTTCCAGTCAAACAATGGACAAGCATATAGGGTGAACATTTACACCAGGTAGGTACTGTCCTTAGAAAAATCAACTATGGGAGATCAGAAGGGCAGTATTGCACAGAGAGCTATCTCAGAGGGCATGAATGCACAGGAAAGAAGGAAAAGGTAACCACAGAGAGGAAATGGGAAGAGATCTATTACTTTATGGGGATTGCAATCAACATCATGAAACAAAATGTGTATGAACTACACCATGGAAAATGAATTTGCTTTGGAAACTGTCACTTAAATCATAATAAAAAAGAAAGAAAGAAAAACAAGAAGAAAAAACAATGGTATTGAAGGGAGAAGTTGAAGCTGCACTGAAGGAATTGGTGAAAAACAAGCCTCCATGAATTGACAGAACACCTACTGAGATGTTTGAACAAATGGATGCAGCCCTGAAGGCACTTACTTATCTATGCCAAGTAATGTGGAGGACAGTTACCTGGCCAACTGACTGGAATAGATCAACATTTGTGCCCACTCCAAAGAAAGGTGATCCAACAGAAGGTGTAAATTATCGAACAATATTATTAATATCAAACACAAGTAAAATTTTGCAGAAGATAATTCAAAAATGGTTTCAGCAGTATATAGACAGAGAACCTCTAGAAAAGCAAACTGGATTCAGAAGAGGACATGGAACAAGGGATATCATTGCTGATGTCAGATTGATCTTGTCTGAAAGCAAATACCAGAAAGATGTTTACCTGTGTCTTATTGACTATGCAAAAGCATTCAACTGTGTGGATCATAACAAAGTATGGATAATATTGCAAAGAATGAGAGTTACAGAACACTTCATTGTGCTCATGAGGAACCTGTACATAAACCAGGAGGCTGTCATTTGAACAGAACAAGGGGATACTATAGAGTTTAAAATCAAGAATTATGTGCATCAGAGTTGTATCCTTTCACCATAATTATTCAATCTGTATGCAGAGCAGATAATTGGAGAAGCTGGACCATATATCAAAGAATGTGACATCACGATGGGAGGAAGAATCATTAACAACCTTCAGTGTGCAGATGACGCAACCTTGCTTGCTGAAAGTGCACATGACTTGAAGCACTAACTGATGAAGATCAAAGACCACAGTCTGCAGCATGGATTACACCTCAGTATAAGGATAAAGAAAATCCTCACAACTGGACCGATAAGCAGCATCAGAATAAATGGAGAAAAGATTGAAGTCAGAAACTTCATTTTACTTGGACCCATAATCAGCACCCATGGAAGCAGCAGTCAAGAAATTAGATGATGTATTACACTGGGCATATCTGTTCCAAAAGACCTCTTTAAAGTGCTGAAGAGCAAAGATGTCATTTTTAAGACTAAGGTGCGCCTAACCCAAGCCGTGGTATTTTCAATCACCTCTTGTGCATGGGAAAGCTGGACAGTTAATAAGGAAGGCTGAGGAAGAGTTGACGTTTTTGAATTGTTATATTGCTGGTACTGGTGAAGATTACTGACAGTACCGTGGACTGGCCGAAGAACTGACAAATCGGCCCCGGAGGAAGTGCAGCTGGAGTGCTCCAGGGAAGCAAGAATGGCCAGGCCTTATCTTACCTACTTTGGTCATGTTGTCAGAAGGAACTACGCCCTGGAGAAGGCTATTAGGCTTGGTAAAGTAGAGGGCAACCAAAAAAGAAGACCTTCAACAAGATGGATGGGCACAGTAGCTGCAATAATAGACTCAAATATAGCAAGGATTGTAAGAATGGTGCATGACTGACTGGGCAGTGTTTCTTTCTGTTGTACACAGGTTGCTATGAGTCACAGCCAACTCAACAGCACCTAACAACAACAAAAGCATGTTGATCATAGCACTATTTATAATAGCAAACAGATGAAAACAGCATATGTGCTCATCAACAGATGAATGAGTGACCAAACTATGCACATACACACAATGGAATCCTGTGCAACATTAGGGAATAATGAAGAATCTGCAAAACACCTCATAATGTGGATGATCTTGAAAGACATTACACTGAATGAAATTAGTCAATCATAGAAGCATAAATATCATATAAGTCTATTATAAAAAGTCAAGGAAAAGTTTACACACAGAAGGGAATTTTCTTTTTTGGTTACCAGGCATGTGAGGGGAAGGAGAATAGATGATTAGTTAAGAGAAGGGTGTTGACATGGGTGAAAGGAAAAGCAATATAACAAAAGACTGTGACTAGCATAATATCACTAAAGAAAAGGAAGACCCTGAGTGGTGCATATGAGGTACAGACAATAAAGGCAAATATTAATGCAGACACACTACTGCATTACCAGTAACACCAAACATTAATCTGTGGGTGGATACACAGGTAGGCAGGCAAAGAAATCAGATATAGACAGGCAAACAGGAATGTTCCCATGACCAACAAGATGAAATAAAACAAAGTTTACCTGAGAATCTATAATTTATATTGTTGTATGTACACACATATGAACAAGTGTAGAAATAAAGACATTTGTAGCAAAAATGACCTGACGGCACCTAACAACAACAACCACATCCCACCTGGATTCAGAGATAATCTGAAGTATAGATTTGGCACATTGAACACCAATGACAGAAGAACAGAAAAATTGTGGGATGACATCAAGGACCTCATACTTGAAAAGAACAAAAGGTCATTGAAAAAACAGGAACAAGAAAGGAAGAAAAGACCAAAAGGGTTGTCAGAAAAGACTTGAAACTTGCTATTGAAAGTAGAGTAGCTAAAGTGAATGGAAGAAACACTGATATATAAAAGCTGAACAGATTTCAAAAGGTACCTCAAAAGGACTAAGTGAAGTATTATGAAATTTGCACTGGTGTTAGAAAACCAAAAGGCAAGAGCACGTTTGACATCTCTCAAGCTGAAAGAGCTGATGAAATAACTCAAGTCTCACATTTCAATTTGAAGGATTCTATGGACAACATCTTCAGCCAAAACAAGGCCAGGAGTTGACTGTGGAACAGACTATCAATTGCTCATATGCAAGTTCAAGTTGAAGCTGAAGAAAATTAAAACAAGTCCAAAAGAGCCAAAATATGACTTTGATTATATCCCACCTAAATGTAGATGTCATCTGAAGAATAGATTTGATGCACTGAATAACTGAAAACCAAATGAGCTGTGGGATGAAATCAAGAATATCATACATAACAAATGTAGAAGGTCATTAAAAAGACAGGAAAGTAAGAAAGACCAAAACGGATGTCAGAAGAGACTCTGAAACTTGCCCTTGAACAGGGAGTAGTTAAAACAATGGAAGAAGTGACAAGATAAAAGAGCTGAACAGAAGTTTTCAAAGAGCAGTTCAAGAAGACAAAGTCAATTTTTATAATGAAATGTGCAAAGACCTGGAGTTAGAAAACCAAAAGGGAAGAACACTCTCAGCATTGCTCAAGCTGAAAGAACTGAAGAAAAACTTCAAGAGTCAAGTTGCAATATTGAAAGATTCTATGGGGAAAATATTGAATAATGCAGGACACATCAAAATAAGATGGAAGGAATACATGAGTCACTGTACAAAAAAATTGTTTAACATTCAACTATTTCTGGAGATGGCATATGATCAAGACCCAATGGTATTGAAGGAAGAATGCACTGAAGGAATTGCTGTAAAATAAAGCTTCAGGAGTTGATAGAATACCCATTGAGATATGGGTATTCTATACCAAATGCTGTGCTGGAGGCCCTTACTCATCTTTTAAGTAATTTGGAAGACATCTACCTGGCCACCTGACTGGAAGAGATCCATATTTGTACCCATTCCAAAGAAAGGTGATCCCACACAATGTGGAAATTATCAAACAATATCATTTATATCACATACAAGTAAAATATTTCTGGAGATAATTCAAAAATGAATGCAGCAATGTATTTACAGGGACTGCCAGAAATTCAAGCTAGATTCAGGAGAGGATGTGGAATGAGGGATATCATTGTTGATGGCAGCTAGATCTTGGATGAAAGCAAAGAATACTGGAAAGATGTTTACCTGTGTTTTACCAACTATGCAAAGGCATTTGACCATGCTTTTGTTGTTATGTGCCGTCGAGTCGGCCCCGACTCATAGCGACCCCTCCTTGGGTTTCTGAGGCAGTAACACTACAGAAGTAGGATTCCCCAACCTTCCTTCCAAGGAGTGGCTGGTGGGTTTTACCATGCAGATCATAACAAATTATAGACAACAGGAATTTCAGAGCTCTTAATTGTGGTCATCAGGAACCTGTACATAGATTAAGAGTCAGTTGTTCAAACAAGAGAATACTGCATGGCTTAAAATCAGGAAAAGCGTGCATCAGGGTAGTGTCCTTTCCCATTACTTCTTCAGTCTTTATGTTGAACAAATAATCTGTGAAGCTGGACTATATGAAGAGACATGTAGCAACAGGATGGCAGGAAAACTCACTAACTCATATCTGCAATATGTAGATGACACAGTCTTGCTGAAAATGAAGAAGACTTGAAACACTTATTGATGAAAATCAAAGACTACAGTCTTCAGTGGGAGCTCTGGTAGTGTAGTGCCTAAGGCACTTGACTGCTAATCAGAAGGCTGGCGGTTCAAGCCCACCAACCACTCCTCAGAAGGAAGATGGGGCAATCTACTTCCATAGTGATACTGCCTCGGAAACCCAAGGAGGGGTTGGTATGAGTCAGGTCGGACTCGATGGCACATAACAACAACAACAACAACAACAACACCGTCTTCAGTATAGATTATAACTCAACATAAAGAAAACAAAAAACTTCACAGTTGAACCAATGAGTTACATCATGCCAAATGGAGAAAGGATCGGAGTTGCCAAATACTTCATTTTACTCAGATCTACCATGCGTGTCCATGGACACAGCTGTCCGGAAATCAAATGACATATTGCATTGGGCAAATGTGCTGCAAAAGACCTCTTTAAAGTATTAAAAAGCAAAAATGTCTCTTTGAGGACTAAGGCGCACCTAAATTAAGCCATGGTATTTTCAATCACCTTATATACATGTGAAAGCTGGACAATGAATAAGGAAAACCAAAGAAGAGCTGATGTCCAAGCTCAATTGGCATAACATAGTATACAAAACATTGTTCCACCTCCTACTTTGGTGAGTAGCAACTGGGATCTCAAAAGCTAGCAAGCTGCCATCTAGATGCAATGATGGGTCTCTCCTCATCCAGAGCAAAGAAGAATGAAGAAAACCAAAATTCATGGAAACAATTAGTCCTAGCAACTAGTACACCATCCAATCTGCAGCCTATACAACTATGAGACCAGAAGAACTAGATGGTGCCCAGCTACCACTGTCATCCACTTGGGAGGGGATCTATGTAGGAGATCCTGGATTGAGAGGGAGAACAATGTGGAACAAAACTCAAAATCATTTGGAGAAAAAAAAAAAATAAAAAGGTGGGGACCAGGTTTGCTGGTCCGATAGAGCCTGGTGGAACCACTGAGACTATGGCCCCTAGCTGCCCTTCAGGTCTGGAATTGAACCCACACCTGTGGTTTCCAGCCAAACAAAATACAGGCATATGAGGTGAACATTGACCTCAAGTGGATACACTCCTTGGAGAGAACAATCATGGGAGAAAGAAGGGCAGCTTGTGTACAGGGAGACAGCTCAGGGGACAGGAGTGTATGGAGATATGAACACTGGGAAGAGGTAACTATGGGGAGGAAGTGGGAAGGGAGCTGTTGCATTGTGGTAAACTGTGGTCAATGACATGAGACAAAGTATATGTGAACTGCTGTATGGAAAGTGAATTTGCTCTGTAAATATTCACCCAAATCACAATTAAAAAAATAGAGAGAGAGAGAGAATAAACTCCTGTTTGTTAAGGTTAAAAAAAAAAAAAAAAAAAGAGAGAAGAAGAAGAAGAGCTGATGTCTTAAAACGGTGGTGCTGGTGAAGAATACTGGAAATACCACCGACTGCTGCAAGAACCAACAGATCTGCCCGAGAAGAGGTGCAGCCAGAGCACTCCCTAGAAGTGAGAGTGGCCAGACTTAACCTCCCGCACTCCGGTCATGTTGGGAGAAGGGCCGTCCCTGGGGCAGATCACAGTTGGTAAAGTAGAGGGTCAGTGAACAAGGGGAAGACCCTCACCGAGCGGGACTGGCCCAGCGGCTGTGATGTTGGGCCCAGCAAACGCCATGAAATGGTGCAGGACCAGGCCGGCTTTTGTTCTGTTGTTATAGCGTCTGTATGAGTCAGAGCGGGCTCAACGGCACCTAACAAACCGACTATCTCTCTTTGTGAGTACAGAGCGAGACTTGTTAGCACCACCCACGGCAGGGCATTAAAGCACAGGGCCTTTGCTGGCGCCCACCGTGAGCATCACAGCTCAGTCTTAACTTCTCAGGATGGCATTTAGTTTGAACAGAGTCGAATGTAATCATTTTAAAGCTACTTAACGTTCATTACATTCAATGGGGCTGATGTACTTCCTCTTCAGAGAACAGGGTGCTATGGATTGAATTGTTACCCCCCAAATATGTACTACATTTCCAGCCCCTGCACTTGTAAATATGATCCTGTCTAGAAATAAGATTTTCTTTGTTATGTTAATGTCATGAGCTGTCATGTTCATGTTTCTTGCTTTGTTATGTTATGTTAATGTTAATGGGGCAGGTCCTCATCTTAACCAGTGCTGAGATATACCAAGAGAAGAGGTGACACAGAGCCACAGGGGAAGACAGGTGACAAGTGACAACTGTCTACAGGGAACTGGGGGCATACCCAGGGTGATGTGAGGAAAGACCGACATAGCAGAGACCCTGACTTGGGCTTTCAGCCTCCAGAATTAAGCAAATCAATTTCTGAACTTGAAAGCTGCCTGCTGTTGGGAGTTGTGTTCCAGCAGTACTAAAATGCTAAGACAGAGGAGGGCAAAAACATCAATGGCCAAGTTCAGTCCCTCACTGTCCACGGTGTGTTGGACTGCCTGATATGTCATAATTATTTAATTTACTCACTTAGTGAAATTTCATATATTTTATTGGGTATGACTGTGAAACTTTTGGAGAGGACTAGCACAGGCATTATGAAAATCCATGAAAAAGAGTAAATAAATGACTAAGAATGTAACAAATAAACAAACGAACACATGAATAAGTAAGTGTAAATAGAGTGATTCCTGAATCAGTGAATTGCCATTTCCAGCACATTCCTACATGAAAGTACTTAAGCTGAGCTTTGAGCTGAGAGACGCTCCTTACCACTAGATGTGGTGGTGACGGGAGAATTTGATCCACATACCCCTTCCTGTGAATAAGAGTATGGCATCAGGATTGGACGGAGACTCATTAACAACCTGTGGTGTGGAGATGACACAACCTTGCTTGTCGAAAGTGCAGCTGACTTGTGAGGCTGGCACAGAGCTCAGCAGTAGCTCATTCTGTTGTCCAATGACCACTTGAGGGCACCTCAGCAACAATGTGTCCAAATCCATACCCACATCCATATCATGCATCACTGTCACCTTCTATCTGCACCTAATTTAGATCTGTGAGTGCATCTATCTTATCCAAACCGATGTCAGTCTATACCTGCAGCTGCACACATTCACACATGCAAACACACCTTTATTCTCCAAATAGACTTTTCACCAAAGAAAACAGTGACATCGAGTAAATTCTGACACACAGCAACCCTAGAGGCAGAGAACTGCCTGTGGGGTTGCAAGGCCACCATCTCTATGGAAGCAGACTGCCTCATCTTTCTCCAACAGTATGGTTGGTGGGTTCAAACCACTGACCTTTGGTTGGCACCCAAATGCTTTAACCACTGAATTATGGTTGTTGCTGTTGTCAGGTGCTGCCGAGTCGTCTCCCACTCATAGAGACCCTATGCACTGCAGAACGAAACACTGCCCGGTCCTGTGTCAGTCTCATGATCCCTGCTACACCTGAACCCATCATTGCAGCCACTGTGTCCATCCATCTCATTGAGGGCCTTCCCCCCCTTCGCTGACCCTCCACTTTACCAAGCATGATGTCCTTCTCCAGGGAATGGCCCCTTCTGGCAACATGATCAAAGTAGGTGAGACGAGTGGTTGGTAGGTTCAAACCACCAGCCATTTGGTTGGCAGCCAAGTGCCTTACTCACTGGGCGAGCAGAGCACCTGGAGCTCTCACGGGACTTGCACATTGATTGGCGGCTTCTTGCGTCAGTGGGCCTACTTTAAACCTGGTTGCTGAGCAGCATTAGCCACGTTAAAGCCGACTCTACAAGCCATAACCCGCCATTTGTTAGGTCGGCTTCAACTGAGAGGCAATGAGCCTGCTCATGGGCTCCGTGGACCAGTGCCAAGTGGACAGTGAGAGTGACAGGTGCTGGACTTCTGGTTTCTCTGAGTAAGCACTTCTTACTCTTCCTGTAAATGACCAAGGCTTTGAAATAACAGAATTCCCACTTTTATTCACCTGGTATCTCTATTCTTCGTGTTATAATTCAAGTGGAGTCAGGAATGATGATTTCACTCTAAATAACATGGTTTGAAAAACAAACACTGTTTAGTGACATTCAAGCATTAGGCACAGAGCTTTCATTCCTGGTGTTTCAAGCTTACTGGGTTTCCGGGACCATCTCTAAAACTGTCTCCCTGTCGCTTGCTATTTTCTACTGCACAGCTTGAAGATATTACTCAGATAGGAAGGATCAGCCTTTTTATTAAAAAAATATCTTTTCTCCAGTCACATATGTGCTTTCCTTTTGCCAAGAAGAATATGTCATAATCAGGAAATGCCTCAAAGGCGAACATGTGAATCACAAAACCCTCAGGCAAAGAGAAACACGTGGGTTCCATATGAAACTTCAAACCTCATACAAATTGACGGCGTCAGCCAATAAATAATCCCCACATGGTAACAAGTAAAATTTAAGGAACAAAACGTTCCTAATATTTAAATCATATAAGCAGAATTTATGCTTGAAAAAGAGATTCATGAAAAAAATTATACCTGTAAATTTTACTTAAGACAAGTGTTGTTAAATGAAAAAAAGTGAAGACATGTTGTATATGTCAAGTAGATTAATAAGGCCTTACAATATGTCTTCAATGCATCAGTTATGAATTTTAGAAGACAATAGATTTCCCAACCATTTAAATAACCCAAACAACATATAACATTGGGCAAATCTGCTGCAAAAGACTTCTTTAAAGTGTTCAAGAGCAAAGATGGCACTTTGAAGACTAAGGTGAGCCTGACCCAAGCCATGGTAGTTTCAAAGCCGCATATGCATGTGAGAGTCGGGCAATGAATAAGGAAGACCAAAGAATTGATGCATTTGAACTGTGTTATGGTGAAGAACTCTGAATGTACTGTGGACTGCCAGAAAAATGGTCGAACCTGTCTGGGAGATAGTACAGCTGGAATGCCGTTTAGAAGTGAGAATGGCCAGACTTTGTCTTTCATACTTCAAGCATGCTGTCAGAAGGGACAAGTCCATGGAGAAGAACATCATGCTTGCTAAAGTAAAAGGTCAGTGAAAAACAGGAAGACCCTCAACAACATGGACTGGCTCCGTGGCTGTGACACTGGGCTCAAGCATGGCACCGGTTGTGAAGATGGGGCAGGACCAGGCAGTGTTTTGTTCTGTTGTCCATGGGGTTGCTGAGTTGGAGTCAACTTGATGGCACCTAACAGTAGCAGACATTTATTATTACTGGTAATAATGTATTTAGACATATACACTGTGTTTTATCTTTGTAGTCTGTGGTAATATTTTAGTTTTGGTTCTGTCATAGTAAAATGTCTAATTTTTTTTATATCAAAGAATTACAAAGACTTCCATGATAAAGTCATTCAATAATTATTAATTGGTTAACTGAATTTCTTGGGCACAACAAAATGAGTTAAGATTTTGAACATAAACTTTGCCTAGGATTGATATATGAAAGTGTGAATTTTTTTTTAATTTCCATTTTTGCAAAATTGTGAATACAAGAAAATATTGCACTTTGTGTTATTGGCTTAAAAAAATGAGATAATTGTCAATTAGCTTAAATTAAAAAAACTTTATGACTGTAAACATTTCATTACTGTACTCTTTTTAACAAGGATTTATTTTGATATTGATTTATGGAAAAATTAAAAAAGTGTATCTAAGGTGAAAGCTAAAGTAAGACAAATGAAGTGAGGAACCTGTCAATAGTCACTCCTCATTGCTATCCTTTAATATTTTATTGTGCTTTTGGTAAAGGTTTACATGGTAACATAGGTTCTCATTTAACAATTTCTATACATTTTCTTGCTCGGGTAGCATAGTGCCTAAGGCACTTGACTGCT
>NW_006922114.1:725246-757093 GCF_000298275.1 Orycteropus afer afer | reverse complement strand
TAACCAGAAGGCTGGCGGTTCAAACCCACCAGCCACTCCTCGGAAGGAAGGTTGGGCAATCCTACTTCCGTAGTGATACTGCCTCGGAAGCCCAAGGAGGGGTCGGTATGAGTCGGGTTTGACTCGACGGCACATAACAACAACAACAACATACATTTTCTTGAGTGACACTGGGCTCATTTTCTGAGTTTTGTCAACATCCTTATTATTTCCATTAATCTAGTTTAGTTGTTTCCATTAGTCTAGCTTCCCTACCCTCACTGAACTTTTTGTCTTTGCTTTAGGGTAAATTTTGACTGTTTAGTGTTATATAGATAATTTTTTAAAAAATGAGCACAGTACTCACAGGTGATGTTTACTTTTTGTGCCAACCTGTTATTTAGCAGAAAGGTGACTGCTGGGAGTGGTTTTTGCTCAAAGTTTGAAAGGTATCTCAGGGCGATAGCCTCGGGGTCTCCTCTAGGCTCTAAAGATTCTCTCTGGCCTTTTATAGGAACTTGGCTTTTATTCGACACTTGTGTCCCATTCTATGCAGGATCACCTACTGCACCCCTGGTTAGAACGGTCAGGAGTGGTCGTCGGGTGCCATCTACTTCTTCTGGTCTCAGGATAGATGAGGCCTTGTGTAAATAAGCAATGATGCCTTTGGACTGCTTTCCTGAGTCTTTGGTTTTCTTCATTCTTAGGTATTACATCACTAGAGCTCTTTCTAGATGAGTCGAAATCAATAATTGTAGCTTAGATGGCCACTGACAATGCTACTTATCAAAAAAAGATGTGGAATATAAACTTTATGGACTGTGTTGTGACAAATGACCAACACATCTCATGAGATGGTGGTACTAAGCCTTCAAACCCCTCCACGTATTAGAGGTAAATCAGTCCCTCAAGGTGTTTGTTTATATCTGGGAAGTATCTAGGCCTGTGCCCCACTAATTGCTTTTCAGAAGTCAATTCAGAGTTGTGAACAGAATAAGAACTCAGTAAATGTTTTTTTCTTTTTTTCAATAATGTTTATGGTTTTGGAAAAATGAAGCTTAAAATTCCTGTCCTAAATTTTAAACTAATGATGTAACTCCATCAATTAAGTTGAACACACTTAAGAGCTATGCTTTGATGACAGAATATAGCATTCTTCTAGAGTTTTTAGGGTTATAAAATTATTGGGATATGATTCCTTCATTCAAGGATCTCAAAATGAAGTGGAAGAGACAGACTACATAATGATGTGACTGCCAAGAAATTTGAAAGACAGCTACCTGGCCAACCAACAGGAAGAAATTCATGTTTGTGGCCTTTTCAAAAAAAGGTGATCCAATAGAACGTGGAAATTATCAAACAACAATATTAATATTACACTCAAGTAAAATTTTGCAGAAGATAATTTAAAAATGTTTGTAGCAGTACATGAACAAGAAACTTCCAGAAATTCAAGCCAGGTTCAATAGAGGACATGGGAACAAGGATATCACTGATGATGTCAGATAGCTCTGGGCTGAAAGCAGAGAATAGCAGAAAAATGACTGCTTGTGTTATATTGACTAGGCAAAGACATTTGACTGTGTAGAGCATAAGAAATTATGGAGGACAATGCAAAGAATGGGAATTCCAGAATGCATACTTGTGCTCATGAGGAACCTGTACATAGACCAAGAGGCAGTTTTTCAAAAAGAACAATGGGACACTGAGTCGTTCAGAATCAGGAAACGTGTGCATCAGGGTTGTGTCTTTTCATCATACTTATGCAATCTGTATGCTGAGCAAATAATTTGAGAAGCTGGATTATATGAAGAAGACTGTGGCTTTATGATTAAAGGAAGACTTGTTCACATCATGTGATATACAAATGACACAACATTGCTTGCTGAAAGCAAAAAGGACTTGACGTGGTTACTGATAAAAATCAAAGACTACAGCTTTCAGTGTTTTTCACTATTCATAAGGTTTTCCTTGGCCGGTTTTTGAGAACTGGATGGCCTCTTCCTTCTGCCTAGTCTGTAAGTTGCATTGAAACCTGTGCACCATGTGCAACTCTGCTGGCATCTGAAACATCAGTGGCACAATCTCAAGCCTCACAGCAACATATAAGCCTCACAGGATGACAAATTGACAGACAAGCTTGTCTTCCTTAGCTGTTGGAGACCTCTGCACCCTCCTCTTACCTAATTGCAACCTGAAACCTGCCACTCTGTGGTCCCCCAATCCACCCCTGGTCCCACTTTTTCCTGGCTCTAGGGGGCTTGGGGCCTAGCATTGTCTCCAGCCCTTTTTAACTTGGATATCCTGCTGCTCCTGAGGTTCCCAAGGCTCCTCCTGGTCCCTCTCTTTCTTAGCTCTAGGGGGCTTGGGGCCTAGCATTGCCTCCCGCCCCTTTTAACCTGGATATCCTGCCACTCCTGAGGTCCCCAAGGCCTCTCCTGGTCCCTCCCATTCCTGGCTCTAGGGGGGCTAGAACAGACCATCAACTGCTCATATGCAAGTTCAACTTGAAGTTGAAGACAATTAAAACAAATCTACGAGAGCCAAAATATGATCTTGAATATATCCCTCCTGGATTTAGAGATCATCTAAAGAATAGATCTGATGCATTGAACACCAGTGACCAAAAACCAGAATTGTGGGATGACATCAAGAGCATCATCCATGAGGAAAGCAAGAGGTCATTGAAAACAATAAAGAAAGAAAAGACCAAAATGGATGTCAGAAGAGACTCTGAAACTTGCCATTGAGCAAAGAGTACCTAAATCAAATGGAAGAAATGACAAGATAAAAGAGCTGAACAGAAGATTTCAAAGAGCAGCTCAAGCAGACAAAGCCAATTACTATAATGAAATGTGCAAAGACCTGGAGTTAGAAAACTGAAAGGGAAGAACATGCTCGGCATTTCTCAAGCTGAAAGAACTGAGGAAAAAAATGAAGCCTCAATTTGCAATATTGAAAGATTCTATGGACAAAATATTGAATGATGCAGGAAGCATCAAAAGAGGATGGAAGGAATACACAGAATCACTGTGCCAAAAAGAATTGGTGGATCTTCATCCATTTCAGGAGGTTGCATATGTCCAAGAACCAATGGTATTGAGGGAAGAGGTGAAAGCTGTGCTGAAGGAATTGGCAAGGAACAAGGGTCCAGGGATTGACGGAATACCCATTGAGATGTTTCAACAAATGGGTGCTCCACTAGAGGCACTCACTTGGTTATGCCAAGAGATTTAGAAGACAGCTACCTGGCCAACTAACTGGTAGAGATCCATATTTGTGCCCATTCCAAAGAAAGGTGGTCCCACAGAATGTGGAAATTATGGAACAATATCATTAACATCACATGCAAGTAAAATCTTACTGAAGATAATTCAAAAACAGTTGCAGCAGTATATTGACCGAGAAGTTACAGAGGTGCAGGCTGGATTCAGAAGAGGTCATGAAACAAGGGATATCATTGCTGATGTCAGATGGATCTTGGCTCAAAGTAAAGAATACCAGAAAGATGTTTGCTTGTGTTTTATTGACTATGCAAAAGCATTTGATTGTGTGGGTCACAACAAATTGTGGATAACATTGAGAAGAATTTGAATTCCAGAACACTTAATTATATTCATGAGGAACCTGTATGTAGACCAGGAGGCTGTTGTTCAAACAAAACAAGGGGACACTATATGTTTTAAAATCAGAAAAAGAGTGTGTCAGGGTTGTACCCTTTCACCAATCCAACTTGTACACTGAGGAAATAATCCAAGAAGCTGGACTATATGAAGAGAAACACAACATCAGGATAGGAGGAAGAATCATTAACAACCTGCAATATGCTGATGACACAACTTTGCTTGCTAAAAGTGAGGGCGACTTGAGGCACTTACTGATGAAGATTAAAGACTTCAGTCCACAGTATGGATTACATCTCATCGTAAAGAAAACAAAAATCCTCACAACTGGATCATTAAGCAATATCACAATAAATGGAGAAAAGATTGTAGTTGTCAAGGACTTCATATTACTTGGTTTCACAATCAACACCAATGGAAGCAGCAGTCAAGACATCAGACAATGTATTGTACTGGGCAAATCTGCTCAAAAGACCTCTTTAAAGTTTTGAAGAGCAAAGATGTCTCCTTGAAGACTAGTTGTTGTTGTTAGGTGCTGTTGAGTCATCTCTGGCTCATAGCGACCCTATGTACAGCAGAACAAAACACTGCCCAGTCCTGTGCCACCTCCATGATCCTTGCTATACCTGAGCCCATTGTTGTAGCCACTGTGTGAATCCATCTCATTGAGTGTGGTCCCCTCAACAAGCATGACATCCTTGATATCCTTCTCCAGGGAATGGTCCCTTCTGACAACATGACCAAAGTGGGTCGGACAAATTCTGGCCATTCTTGCTTCCAAGGAGCATTCCAGCTGCACATCTTCCAGGACAGTTTGTTAGGTTTTTAGCAGTCCATAGTAGTTTCAGCATTCTTCACCAACATCACCACTCAAAAGCATCCACTCTTCTTAGGTCTTCTTTATTCATTGTCCAGCTCTCACATGCATAAGAGACAATCAAAAGTACCATGGCTTGTATCAGGGGCACCTTAGTCCCTTAGTCTTCAAGGAGGTATCTTTGCTCTTCAGCACTTGAAAGAAGTCTTCTTCAGCAGATTTGCCCAATGGTATACGTCATCTGGGGAGTTCTGGTGGCATAGTGCCCAAGATATTTGACTGCTAACCAGAAGGCTGACAGTTCAAACTCACAGCCACTCCTTGGAAGGAAGATTAGATGATCTACTTCCATAGTGATACTGCCTCAGAAATCCAAGGAGGAGTCGCTATGAGTTGGATCTGACTCTATGGCAGTGGTTGCATTATACGTCATCTGATATCTTTTTGATGCTTCTATTGGTATTGATTGTAGAACCAAGTAATATGAAGTCTTTGACAACTTGACTGCTAACCAAGAGGCTGGTGGCTCAAACCTACCAGCCACTCCTCAGAAGGAAGGTTGGGCAACCTACTTCAGTAATGATACTGCCTCAGAAGCCCAAGGAGGGGTCGCTATGACTTGGGTCTGACTCGATGGCACATAACAACAACAACATCTTTTTCTCCATTTATCGTGATGCTGTCTATTGGTCCAGTTGTGAGGTTTTTTGTTTTCTTTATGATGAGATGTAATCCATACTGTGGAGAGAAGTTTTTAATCTTGATCAGTAAGTGCTTCAAGTCATCCTCACTTTCAGCAAGCAAAGTTGTGTTGTCAGCATATTGCAAGTAGTTAATGAGCCTTCCTCCAATCCCGATGCCACGTTCTTCTTCATATAGTCCAGTTTCTCAGATCATTTGCTCAGCAGACAGATTGAATACGTATGGTGAAAAGATGCAGTCTTGACACACTCCCTTCTGGATTTTAAACCATGCAGTGTCCCCTTGTTCTGTTTGAACAGCAGCCTCCTGGTCTATGTACAAAGGTTCTTCATGAGTACAATTAAGTGTCCTGGAATTCCCATTCTTCTCAATGTTATCCACAATGTGTTATGATCCACATAATCAAATGCTTTTGCATCATCAATAAAACACAAGTAAACATCTTTCTAGTTCTCTTTTCTTTGAGCCAAGATCAATCTGACATCAGCAATGATATCCATTGTTCCCACATCCTCTTCTGAATCCAGCTTGCATTTCTGGAAGTTCCCTGTCAATATACTGCTGCAACTGTTTTTTAATTGTCTTCCATAAGATTTTACTTGTGTGTGATATTAATGATATTGTTTGATAATTTCCACATTCTATTGGATCACCGCTCCTTGAAAAGGGTACAAATATGGATCTTCCAGTCAGTTGGCCAGGTAGCTGTCTTCCAAATCTCTTGGAATAGCAGACTGAGTGCCCCCACCCCAGTATCCATTTGTTGAAACATCTCAATGAGTATTCCATCAATTCCTGGCACCTTGTTTTGCTCAACTTCCTTCAGTACAGCTTCGACTTCTTCCTTCAATGGCATTGTTTCTTGATCATATGCCACCTCCTGAAATGGAAGAATATCAACCAATTCTTTCTGTACAGTGACTCTGTGTATTACTTCCATCCTTGAAGACTAAGGTGAGCCTAATCCAAGACATGGTATTTTCAGTCACCTTATATGCATGTAAAAGCTGGAGAATGAGTAAGGAAAACTGAAGAAGAGTTGATGCTTTGGGTTGTGGTGTTGACAAATAATGCTGAAATTACCATGGACTGCCAAAAGAAAGAACAAATCTGTCCTAGAAGAAGTGCAGTCTGAATGCTCCATGGAAACGAGAGTGGCCAGAATTTGTCTGACCTAATTTGGTCATGTCATCAGAAGTGACCATTCCATGGAGAAGGATGTCATGTTCAGTGAAATGGAGGATCAGCGAAGAGGAAGGTCCTCAGTGAGATGGATTGACACAGTAGCTACAACAATAGGTTCAGACATGGCAAGAATTGTGAGACTGGCACAGGACCAGGCAGTGTTTTGTTCTGTTGTACATAGGGTTGCTATGAGTCGGAACCGACTCGCTGGCACCTAGAAACAACATCATACCTGCATACATTGGTATACATTATTATAAGCATTTTTGTTATATCAGTAAAATTAAAAGCCTATTTGCAATAAAGGAAACATTATGGAACTAGTACAGTTTTATAATAGACCTGAAAAGTTCAAAGTGTATCATGCTCTTGAAACTGGACAAGACACATGCTCAGTTTGAACACGTTCTATTCCTGGACAGCAACACAAGTGCCAATTCTGAAGCTTTACAGATGGAAACAAATGTTGGTTTGCTCTCTGGACCGTGAGTAGGTAAAGGAACCTTTTATTTTTTTTTTCACTCCACACAGTATGTGGGTGAGCTTATCAACACGTCCAGCGTACACATGCCATGAGTGAATACATCATTCATTCATGATTAAACTCTGTCTTGCCAGTCATTGGGAAGGTGAGAGCATGAATCCTTCACTAACATACGCCTGGGCGATCCTCTGCTTCCTGGATTCTTATTCCTCTTCCCGTTAAAATTCACAGCAGGAGTCATAAATGTTGTCTCTCTTGTATTTTCACTGACTTTCAGAAGGAAAGAATCTTTGCTCTTAAGCTACCACAAATGAGACCAGCTGGCGATGCATTCCATTCCACATGCAAACACATGTCACCTTTAAACTCTGATGTTACCTTTTTATAGCAAGTTTTGACAAAATCAGAAGATATACAGGAATATATCTGGAGTGTAATGTGGAGCCAAGGGAGGTGATCCTCAGCCATCCTTATAGCATGAGGGTAAGTGTCCAAGGGCTTGCTCCCACAGCCATCACAAACACAGACAAGGGGCCAAGTATATGCCAGTCATGGGTATTGGTATATAGTTCATGTTTGTGAAAGATACACTTCTCATGTAGGCATTATACACTTGCAAGAATTTAACTCTCCTTGACAGGAGAAATAACACCTTGATTTCTTTGCACACATGTATGTGTATATTTTCTTTATTATGAAACCAATCAAATTTGAGAAGTTTTAATCCCTTCCTGATAGGGAGATGGCACTGATTAAAAAGAAGCCATTATACCTGAGAAAGCAGGCCAAGCCTTGAAATTGGTGTGGAAGAGACTCGGACAATGGGGATGCAGAGGGTAACCAGAAATGCTTATTTCTAGAATCCAGAAAGTGTCCTTACACCCTCTGAATTGTTTCCAACCATGTTCCTTACCTTAATCTACTTCTAGGTATCTGGGAAATCAAGGCCTGGCCACCCCTGAGAGGACAACCTTCTTCCTGGCTTTTTGGCAACAAGTAGGATCAAAATGGAAATGAACACTTCTCACCCTTCTTTTTTATTTGGCAAAGCTCTTTACATTTGAATTTTTTGTCATTCAGTGAAATTGGAATTTCCATGAGCTATCTTGGGATGCCCTCTTGACCTTTACACATAAGTGTTTTTAATTTATTGGTAACATCATAACTTAAACTACTACCAGAAAGGCAGTTAGTGGATCACTAGCTTTGGAACAAAAATGTTCATAATTGACATTATTTTAAACAAATTAAAATCTCATCACACTCTCATTGTGGTATTAGAAACCATAACATCGGAGATGAGACAAACTCAGAGGATGTTTTGCCCTAGAAAGTGTTGCTGCTGCTGTTGCCGTTGTTGTCAGGTGCCGTTGAGTCACTTCTGACTCCTAGCAACCCCACGCACAACAGAACGAAACACCGCCTGCACCAGCCTCACAATCCTTGCTCTGCATGAGCCCATTGTGGCAAGTGCTATGTCAATCCACCCCATTCAGAGCCTTCCCCTTCTTCTATGACCCTCCACTTTACCAAGCACGATATCCTTCTCCAGGAAATGGCCCCTTCTGACAACATGACCAAAGTAGGCGGGACGACATCTGGCCATTCGCACTTCCAAGGAGCATTCTGGCTGCACTTCTTCCAGGACAGGCTTGTTAGCTTTTCTGGCCGTCCGTGGTACTTTCAGCATTCTTCCTCAACACCATAACTCAAAGGCATCAACTCTTCTTCAGTGTTCCTTACTCGCTGTTCAACTCTTGCATGCATCTGGGGTTATCGAAGATGCCACGGCTTGGGACAGACACACCTTAGTTTCCAAAGTGATATCTTTGCTCTTCAACACTTTAAAGAGGCTTTAGCAGCAGACTTGCCCAGTGCAATATGTCATCTGATTTCTCGACTGCTGCTTCTATGGGTGTTGATTCTGCATCCAAGTAAAATGAAATCATTGCCAACTGCAGTCTTTTCTCTGTTTATCATGATGTCATTTATTGGTCCATTGTTGTTGTTGTTATGTGCCGTCGAGTCAGCCCCGACTCATAGCGACCCCTCCTTGGGTTTCCAAGGCAGTATCACTACGGAAGTAGGATTGCCCAACCTTCCTTCTGAGGAGTGGCTGGTGGGTTTGAACCGCCAGCCTTCTGGTTAGCAGTCAAGTGCTTTAGCCACTATGCTACCAGAGCTCCTTATTGGTCCATAGCAATATATATATATACACACACACACACACACACACACACACACATATATATATATATATATATATATATATTCCCAGGGAGCTCTGGTAGCATAGTGGCTAAGACACTTGCCTGCTAACCAGACGGCTGGCGGTTCAAACCCACCAGCCACTCCTCGGAAGGAAGGTTGGGCAATCCTACTTCCGTAGTGATACTGCCTCGGAAACCCAAGGAGGGGTCGCTATGAGTTGGGGCCGACTCGACGGCAAAACAACAACCACAACAACATATATTCCCAAGCAGAGAAAAATGAAGTCCACCAGTATTTATTTTTATTTGATATTGATATCACCTTACAAATTTTAGAAACCTAATAGTGTTCTAATAGAAGGTAATGATCTATCCCCCACTGGCTCTTGAATTGTTTTATTTTCTTTTCTTCTATCTTTGCCTTTGCTTCTGTTTATTTGATTCATTTCTTTCCTGGGCAGGGCAGACAGAGTGGGGCGTGGCACATGAAGAGAGTTTGCCATAACCCCATTCCACTAACCTTCTGAAAGTCTCCTGGTGGCCTTGTCCTCAGAGACTGCCCAGCACAGGAGAAATGGGGAGAAGGTGAGGTACCACCTGCAGCTGACTCCAAAGTGTGCAAGTTTCCACTGTTGCCAGGCACCGTTGAGCCAGCTTCAGCCCTGGAAATCCCAGAACAACAGAATGAAACATTGCCCAGTCCTGTACATCTGCCAGATTGTTAGTGGTCTTCCTGCTGTAGGAAACTTATTTGGGCCACTTACCCTTTTAGGATTCAGATGTCCACTAATGACATGTAGATGACAATACTCCCTCACAAATTGTTTCAAGGATTGAGTTGGAAGTCTGTGCCAAGCCCTTCCTGCTGGGTCTGCAGCTGCTGGTTGAGGCTGAGTGGCCTCTGACTCACGGCCACCCCGTGGGTTAACGTCACAGTCGAGCTGTGACCCACTGGGTCTGCACTGGCTGGATCTTCAGAAGTGGATGGGCTGCTCTTTCTTTCAAGGGGCCTCTGGGTGGACCCCCACCTCGAACCTTTCAGTCAGCAGCCGAGGGCTCAACGGCATGCACCACCCAGAGACTGTGCTAACTGGTGGCTCTGGGTTCCACGGTGGTGGCCCCTAACACAGTTCTGCTGAGCCCCTTTCCTAGCCCCAGTAGCTCAATGGAGACACGGACTTGAATAATCTCAGAAGCATCTGGTTAGACCATTATTTCCATGACTGACTTAAAAGACTTTTCAAACACTTTATCTTCATGGAAAATGTCTGTTTAGAATAGAAATACTGCGCTTTTCTCTTCTGCATTTATCCTTGACTTGCTATTTTGAAGTTTAGGTGATTTCAAGTTTAATGAAAAACTAAAACGACTTGTCTTTAAAGGGAATGACATTCCTTTCAAAGTGCGAAATGAGAGGTACCCTGGCTCACGGAGCCAAGAACACCGCCCGAGGCTAGTCCCTTGCGAGTCTTGTCAGAATTGCGGAACTATTGCCATGACCTTGTCTTAATTATCGAGTGCTTCTGCAACGGAAAAATCTCAATGGCGGCTTTAACAAATAGAAATTTGCTTTCTCACAGGTTAGGAAGCTAGCAGGCCACATGCGGGCTGCTGGCCCTAGGGGCAGGCTGCATGTCGCTGTCGCTCTGTGGGAAGGTCTGGCTCCTCAGCTTCTGGTTCCTGCTTCCTTGTGCCTCGGCCTCTATTGCCCCCCATCGCTACTGGCTTCATATGCTCCTTTAGTATTTTGTGAGAGATTGACTCAACTCACATGCAATACTAATACTGTCTCATTAACATAACAGATACAATCCACTCTCCAATGGCATTATAACCACAGGCAAAGAGGTTAGGATTTTTGAAGGGTATTTTGGGGAACACAATTCAATCCATAAAAACCAGCATTAATGATGGGAATGACAAGCTCATCTTACAGGTTGAAGAAACCCCACCAACGAACAGACTGTACTTGTGGGCACAGGTTCCAAGCCTCCTGTTGGTTGTTCCTGTTGAGAGTGGGTTCCAAGTCATCAGCCCCATGGTAGAATCTACTGGAACAGCTGAGTAGCTGCCTTAGGGATGTGGTTTGCTTCCTGTATATAAGAAAACAGCTTTGAGAAAGGTCTCCAGCTCATGGCATGCTTGGACCCTGCATGTAGCCAAGTCTTCATTCAGTAGCCTGCCATGTTGTCTGCTATCTTGGGCCTGTGTCTGAACTTGAACTAGTGGCCTGCCACGTTGCTTGATAATCTTAGGACGGTGCCATTTTATTTATCGCCCTTGGCTTTGTCAGCCTCAGAAGCCAGCAGCTTCCTAAGTGAAAAGACACGTCCAGCTCCAGTGGGACGGGAGCAAGAGGCAGAGCTGAAGGCCAAGGTCAAGGGGCTTTCACGCAGCTCCTAGAGTTTGCACCTTGAACTCAGATTTCTAGTCTCTAAAGCTCTGGTAGCATAGTGGCTAAGGCACTTGACTGCTAACCAGAAGGCTGGCGGTTCAAACCCACCAGCCACTCTCCGGAAGGAAGATGGGGCAATCTACTTCTGTAGTGATACTGCCTCGGAAACCCAAGGAGGGGTCACTATGGGTCGAGTCTGACTCAGTGGCACACGACAACAACAACAACAAAACTAAGAGAACAAAATCCCCATTTGTTAAAACCACTCATTTGCGGTATTTCCTGTTAGAGTGGCACTGGAGGACTGGAACAGGGACCCTCTGTGCACCACCTGCTGGACCCTTGGTACATCTGAAGTCTGCTGTCTCCGTCTACACAGACTCTTTTCTGATTAGCAGTTTTGTCACTTTTCCCTGAGACTACAGCTAAAGGTTGGTGGTTCAAACCTCCCCTCCCCCCAGTAGCACAGCAGAAGCAAAGGTCTGGCAGCCTGCTTCCCTAAAGATTGCAGCCAAAAATGCCCATGGAGCTGTCCTACTCTGTAGTGCTTGGGGCCACCATAGGCTGAAATATCATATTTTTCTCAAACAGCCCTCCCACATAAGTAACACACATCCACTTCCAACCCATGGAAATAATGAAATTATGTAAAATATTCTGACCTAATGCACCAGGCATACACCATGTATGTCTCATGGCATTTCCAGAAGTGAATTTCAGCCTAATTCATCCTCTTTAATAGTTCAAAAATGTTACTTTCGATCATCTATGTATAATGAAGTTACAAGCCAAGGTCAAGAAGTCTTGGTTTAAGTTTGGCAGTAACTTGGTAATAGGAAAATAAACAATTGAAAGTGTGCATTGGCTCTGGGTCGGTCCACATCTGGGCCTGAAGGTGGTGGAGTTCCTTGTAGCTAATCTGCTCTCAGGGGCATCACACTGGGGAAGGGCAGAGGGTCAGGCAGACGGTGTGCTTGAGGCAGCTACAGCCTGAGCACAGGCTTGCCCTGAGGTGGTACGGGGCGCCAGCGCCAGGTGAAGCTGGATGGCAGGACAGTGTGGGGGCAGGTCTGGGTGCACACTGCCCTGTCCCTGCAGGGCCCCAGGCAGCCAGTCAGACCTGTCTTTTCTAAGCAATGGACACATGGCCCATGCGAGTCCATGGCTGTCCCATGTGCCCTATGACACCTGCCTGGGCGGTCAGACAGCAGGGCAGCCCACGGCATTGACCCAGCCGCCTCCCACGCCTGAGTGTCCTCTCTGACCTGCGGTCCGCAGAGCTGCGGCCGGCCGCCCTGGGAGGCGGAGTCTGTGCTGGGGAAGTGCCTCCTGTATTAGGGAAGGCGGCTTGCAGCCGGGGAAGGAGTCATATGCCAGGAGGTGGGCTGCTACAGAGACTCTAGGGCAGGCTGGTGAGGGTCTGCTGCCGGGAGCCAGACTTCCATGGCACAGGCACCAACATGAAGACGCGACATGGAGTACTCTGGAGGAGGAAGCCCTGAAGTGGAAGTCGACATGTGAAAAACATTGGTATGACATGCTTATGCTGTACTCTATTCAAAAACATATGTTGTTATTGTTAGGTGCCATCGAGGTGTCTCAGACTCATCGCGACCTCACGTACAGCAGGAGGAAACACTCCCACTCCTCTGCCACCCTCACAGTCCCCGCTGTAGCCGAGCCCATCCCTGTAGCCACTGTGGCAATCCATCTTGTTGATGTGCACGTTGTGCAAAACCACAGGCACTCCGTGGCAACTAACAGCAAGGACAGCAGAGATGTTTGGAGGGGTCAGTGTAACTGCTGCGGGCACCACGCGTCGGAATGCGTCCTGGAGGGGCGGAGAGTCCAGGAAGGGGGCTTTCGCCGCCACTCCCAGAGCACCTTGCAGGAATTCTTTACTGAGTAAGTCCTCGTGTCTTCACAAGGCAAACAGAGGCAGAGTGGGCCGCGCCTCCCTTTCATCACTCATTCTGCAGTCACTGTTACCCACTGAAACCCATTGGCATCGAGATGATCCAGCTCATAGCTGCCCTATAAGGACACTGTAGGGTAGAGGAAAATTGCCGCGTTTTCAAGGGTTTGCAAGGCTGTAATCTTTATGGAAGCAGACTGTCTCATCTTTCTCCCTCAGAGCAACTGGTGGGTTCCAATCACCGGTCTTTCAGTTGGCAGCTGAGCACAAGACCACTGTGCCACCAGGGCTCCCCCAGTCACTATCAGGCAATGCTAATAAATTAGAGAAGGACAGCAAATAGTGAGGCCTTGACCATCACATCGTGGAAGGTGTTCCAGGTACGGCTTCCACGGCTCAAACTCTGCCTTAGTGCCCTGGTGCTGGTGTAACACAAATTCCACAAGTGGGGACTTTATAATCTCACAGTTCTGGGGGGCAGAGGTGCGAATCAGGGTGGCTACTCCTTCCTGTCGGCAGGCCTGGGCCAGCGTCACGTGGCGGGTACATGGCCCAGTTTGACTGTGCTTGTCCCCGGGTCTAGTTCCCTCTATAATTCAGGACTGTTTAGGGTCAGGACACATTGATGCGGTCTCATTAACATAAGAAAGGAATGTCTATTCCCAAAGGAGATTCCATCCACAGGTCTAAACCAAACCTATTGCCATCAAGTCGATCCGACTCACAGAGTCCCTAGAGGACAGAATAGAGCTTCCCCATATGGTTTCCAAGGCTGTCACGTTCACAGAAGCAGATAGCCTCATCTTTCTCCTGCCGAGTGGCTCCTGGATTCAAGCTGGCGACTTGTGGAGATCATCTGAGTGCTTATGCCTCCCCAGGCCTCCTGTTCACAGGTGTGGATGCTAGGATTCTAACGCATATTTCAGGAGAACACAGTTCAATCCACAGCAAGCATGAAGCTGACCTGTGCCAAGGCTGACAGTCCCAGAGAGTTCAGGAACAGAGAGCTCTAAGTTGGAAGAAAAACAGCAAAGTGGGAGAGAAGACCCATCGGTGACTGGTTCCTACAAAATGGAGCCCACCACAGGGGCATCCTTAGAGGCCATGGCTAGACTACCAGCTAATGTTTCCCCTTCAACGTTTGGCCTCAGAGAAGCATCATTGGTGGAATTCCCATCTCCGGGGCCCTGCAGGAGGCTCGGGGAGGGCTATGTGGAGAGCAGGGCAGGTTTCATCTTCAAAGTGACTGATAGCAGTGGCTGTGTTAACAGAATAAAGTGGTCAAAGTAAAGCTGGGCTACTCGACCATCAGAAATTCATGAGACGAACTTATAAGCAATTCCTCTTCCTTTCGCCTGACCCGCTCCAGCTCCTGACTGTCGTTAACCTTAACGTTAATGTATATATATGCAAACACATATAGAATGATCTTTTTCCCACAAAATGTTCAAAATATTTCTCTGACTTAAGAAGCTTTGTGCTTAAAATGGCACAACACAATATTTTAAACAAAAATCATTTTTTCACAAAAATATGACCACTGTGATAATGCAGAATTGGCTTTGAGACTAACATGTCGTAATAAGGCAACAGGTCCCATCATTTGCATTTGGTGTTTCCAGTTTCTTGGTTCATAATTTCTTTCTATTTCTTCACACTCCTGTGAGCCAACAAGGAAACTGCTCGTGGGTACTAACAGACACCAGATGAGCACAGTTAATGATTCAGAAGGCTCTTCACATTGACTGACCTGAATTTTGTGTGATTACTGCATAGGAAGTGTGGAACATAAAAATATCAATATCCAACCACCAGCACTCCTATTTTAATCACTGCAATTAAGCTTTCCAAGATTGCGAGTAAGTTCCTAATCGCATCGGGGGTCTTGGCTAAGATTTGTCAGCCCCTTGCCTTATGGTTGTCTCCCTGACCTCTTCCACCATGTTTGGAAAAAGAAATAGGCTAATTCATACTGTGCTCATGCGGTGTTGCTTAAACCAGTCACCTGCGAGTGGATCCTGACTCATGCAACCGCACGCACATCAGCGTACAGCACGCTGCACGGGGTTTTCAGTGGTTGACTTTTTGGAAGCAGATTGCCAGGTCCTTCTTCCTAGACACCTCTGGGTGGTCTTGAACCCCCCACCTTCTGGTTGGCACTAAGTGAACCATTTGCACTGTCCAGGGGCTCATTCTGTTGAGATTGTTGTTGTTGTTAGGTGCCATTAAGTTCATTTCCAACTCACAGTGGCTCCCGTGTGATAGAGTACAGCTGTCCCCTAGGGTTTTGTTGGCTGTGATCTTTATGAGAACAATCACCAGGTCTTTTTCCTAGGGAGCTGTTGGGTGAATTTGAACTGCCAAGCTTTTGGTTAACAGCCAAGCACTTAACCACTGTGCCACCAGGGCTCCTTATCTGTTGAGATTAAAAAAAAAAACTCACTGCCATGGAGTAGGATCCAACTCACAGCGACCCCTCCTTGGGTTTCCAAGATAGTATCACTATGGAAATAGATTGCCCAACCTTCCTTCCAAGGAGTGGCTGGTGGGTTTGAACCACCAGCTTTCTGGTAAGCAGTCCAATGCCTTAGGCACTATGCCACCAGAGCTCCCTCTGTTGAGATTAGAGAACATAAAAATATAAAAGGTTTGGTCATTCATTGCAAAACTTAGTACCTTAAAACTTATTGATATACTCAAAATTCTGCAATTTGTTCAGGGCTCAGCAGGGATGAACATCTGTCCTTCATTGGCATCAGCTGGGTAACTCAAAAGAGCCCAAGAGGTACAGTGGGTAAGCACTCAGCTGCTAACTAAAAAGTTGGAGATTCACATCCAACGACCACTCCAGGGAACAAAGATGTGGCAGTTAGCTCCTGGCAAGATTACAGCCTTCAAAACCCTGTGGGGCTGTTCCACACTGTTCTATAGGGTCATGAGTTGGAGTCATCTTGGTGCAATGGGTTTGGTTTTAGTTTGGAGCAACTCAATTATGGTTAGAAGAGCTACATTAGTTGCAGTTGTGCCCTGGGAGCTCAGCCGGGCCACTGACTGAATCCCTGGTTCTGCACCATGGATATTTACATGCAACTCTGTGGGGCTTCTCATGATACGGCCATCTCAGGTTGATCAGATTCCTCCATGATGGTCAGCTTCTCTAAAAGCCCCAAAGCAGAGCTTCCAGGTCTGTATGATGCCTGGGCTCAGAGGAACCAGAGCATCTTATCCCACCTTCCCTTGTTTAAGGTAACCACAGATCCAGCCCAGTTTCAACTGGAGGTAAATTTGGCAAAAGGGCCTGTGGGATTGTGGATGTTCGTGCTGCTGTCTTAGGAAACATGAGTAATAAACCCAGTTCCATTCATTTGCATATCCTACTTCTCATCATTATGCAGCTGACGGAATAATACCGTGTCAAATTCATCTCAGCCAGCATGCAGAAATTTATTCTTCAACTGCACCCAGCTTCCTTCTTATTCTCTCCCATGAGGCACATCAACATTTCTGTAGCCCACTTCTAGATGCTTTTCTCCTCCAAACCACCATGTGCTGTGTTTAGCCACAACTGTCTTTTCTGTGTAGGCATTGAACATGGAAACGTCTCCTTTTCGCCTGAACATACATCTATAACAGGTACCTTTTTTCTTTTCCCAGCTGAAGAGCTTCTCCCTTTCCTCATCCTTCTTGATACCTTCTCTTAGCTTTAGCCTGAGGCCAGCGATACTTCTTTTCTGATTCATGCCTCAACGGTTTTCCTTTTAAAGGAGGATTGCTCCTTTGTACTGAGCAAATAGCTCACTGAATCCCAAGACAAAATGCTAGTGTATGTTTAGATGTAGGGGAGGTTAGTGATGCTAAAAGAGGTTATCAGTTACAGCAGCCTTGCAAACATCCCCAGCGTGTTCTGGAACTCAGCTGCAATCCCAAGATTCTGATCAGCTTCTTCAGCTCACCCTCATATGATTCAAGAAAGAGAACTAAGGTACTTATCTGCATCCAAACTTCCTCAACTATTTCTCACACACCAAAAAGCTGTGAGTATCACTATTCTTACTCTTAGCTGTTGTTCAGTTGACCACTGACTCAAGACAGCTCCGTGCACAAAGGAACAGAACATTACCAGCTTCTGCTCCATCCGCACGATCTGTTAGAGATAAGACCCTTACAATTCGTAGAGTTTCCACTGGCTGGTCTGTGGAAGTGGATCCCTAAGCCTTTCTTCTCACTTTGCCTCAGTCTGGAAGCTCTGCTAAAGTCTGCTCAATGGCAGAAAGACACACAAGCCTTCAGTGCCAGCTGGGGGAGGATGCTGTTAAGGAGCAGTAACCAGGAGTCTCCCATGTGGAAGGGAGATTTCTATCACTCAAGTGCCATATACCATAATATTCCTTACCTTGTATTAGAAAGAGTGCCATCTGTTAGCCTTGGAAAAAGGTTCCAAACTCATAGTGCATGTCACTCCAAAGTACTATGAACATGTTCCTATTCATAGTACTTGTCACTCCAAAGCCCCCCCCAATTAAAAAAAAAAAAATCTACAATCAGTTAACTAAGTAGTTAAATTTCCAAATAATTTTCTAAACATTTTGTTGTTGTTAGGCGCCATTGTGTCATCTCTGACTCATAGCGACCCTATGCACAGCAGAACAAAACACTACCTTGTCCCATGCCAGCTCCATGATCCTTACTATACCTGAGCCCATTACCACAGCCACTGTGGCAATCTCATTGAAAGCCATCCCTTCTTTCGTTGACCACCCACCTTACTAAGCATGGCATCCTTCTCCAGGGAATGGTCCCTTCTGATAACATGACCAAAGTAGCTGAGATGAAGTCTGGCCATTCTCGTTTCCAAGGAGCACTCTGGCTGCACTTCTTCCAGGACAAATGTAGTTCTTTTAGCAGTGCATGGTACTCTTAACATTCTTCTGCAACACCACAAATCAAAAGCATCAATTCTTCTTTGGTCTTCCTTATTCATTGTCCAGCTTTCACATGCATATGAAGCAATTGAAAATATTCTGTCTCATCCCTGGCTTTTCCCCCACTTCCTGCCTCTGGGTGTGGGGACTGTCTGCCTCCCCTTATTGGATCCCACAGCTCTGTCTCTTCTAAACAGTTAAGTATGGATCAGTTATCAACTGTTGTGCACCAAACAACTGCTCAAACCTTTGAATCAGATTATATACTACCACCCTAATTTCCTTTTCCACATTGGTCCCCTCTTTTGTGAAAGTGAAGAGAAAGGAGAGAAAAAAAGGAAAATACTGATAGCAAATTTTAAAAGGTTAATGGGACTTTGAATCATCTGTTCATCCCTCATGATGCTACTGTCTCACCCAAAATTACTTTTACAACAACAACCACAAAATTGTTGTGATTAACACAGAAAAAAATATGTAGACCTTCTTTCCCCAGCTAAACCTCGAATACCTTTTCATAGACTCAACTTCAGAGTTGTACGTTTTCTCTTTCTCTGCTTCCCTTTCACATGTATTTTCCTTTGCTCAGATTTCTTTGGAATGTGATGGAGGAATGATAAAATGTCAGGAAAAAAAAAGAGGTACAAAGTAAACAAGAGCTATGACAAAGTTATGGACCACACTCATGTTGTCACACTAGGGACACTGAACATGTTCAAGCAAGGTGGGGTGGGAGGAGAAAGGCCTGTTCTATGGAGAGCCATGGATGGAGCAAATTACAAGTAAATACGAGACACTTAATGTCTCTTTACAGGACACTCTTGTCTCCTCAAACAGGACACCCATGTCTCTTCACACAGGATGCTCATGTCTCCTCACACAGGATGCTCATGCTTCCTCACACAGAACACTCATGTCTGCTCACACAAGACACCAAGGTCTCCTCACACAAGACACTCACATCTTCTCCTACAGCTCACTAATATCTCTTCAAAAGGGGCATTCATAACTACTTTGTCAAGACACTCATGTCTCTTCACACAGGACACTCATCCATCCTTGCACATTGTATGTGATGGGACACAGAGGTCATGGACCATAGAGGTGGGAGATGAGTTTGTGGCTCATGCTTCTGAGAATCTTGAATAAACAGGACCTCTGTCTACAGTGAGAAACAGAAGCTGTGAACAGAAGCTTCAGTAGTAGCAGAGAGGTTGCTCATGGGTAGCCAAGTTGGGTTGTGATTAGAGGGGGAGAAGACTGGGAACAGAGCTGGCTTTTCTTACCTCAGGCTCCAGTGAGCAGGGAGCAACAGCACTAAGCCCATCAGAGGCAGATCCTCCATACTTTCACTCACAAACCTCACCTCAGTGTTCATTCTAAGGCACAGAGGCAGCAGAGACAAATAACCCTTGAAGAGAGATATAGAGAAATATGACCAAGGAGACAGAGAAAAATTGGGAAGAAAAAAAAAAAAACACAGAATAAGAGACAGAGGAGGAGTGTGCTTGTGCTTTTGAGGCACACAATTAAAGGTGTACCCAATACGTAGAATGAAGTCCCTGGGTGGGGCAGACAGGTGGCGTGCTCAGCTGCTCACCAAAGCACTGGCAGTGCAAGTTCATCCACAGGCACCTTGGAAGAAAGGCCTGGGGATCTGTTCCTGACAAACCCACGACTGAAAACCCTATGGACCACAGCTGTTCTCTGACACATGTGAGGTCACCATGAGTTGGAGTCTACTCCGTGGCAACTGGTTGTAACATTGCATGGAATATACTTATTTTATCATCTCAAGTAGAATTACTTCTCTTTTGGGAAATGACTTTAAGCTGCCATGGTACCTGAACATGACAAATAAATTCTAACTAATGTTCCCTTTCAGATTAATTACTCTAAATGGATTACGTATTTTACAGGGTAAACAAATCTAATGACTTGTGAACTTCTTACGGCCTGCTGTGTGCTTACTGTTTCTCTTTGAATCTGTCACCATTTACCTTTTTCATTATGTCTGCAAATCTTTTCCCTCCCAATAAATAAAGTTACCATCATGGGTCAGGGCTGCAAAGCACCTAAATCCTGGTTGAAATTTCAGCTTGCAGAGAGGTAGTGTGGTTCTTGAGGTACCATTTCAAAACTGGCTTTTGTGGACCTGGAGTTGGTGAGCATTCCTCCTTGTATGTGAGACAAGGTCCTGGTGAGAATTTCCTCAATCACCATTGTCTTCCTACCTCTCCCTTGCCCTGCAGGAGTCTCCTAAAATGACTCTAGGCCTCTATGACCCTTAGAACCCAGTACCATCTCCTTTCACCTGGAAGGGACTTTGACGGAGGCTGAGTAATAGGGTGGCTGGTGGAGAACCCTAGAGAGTGTGTGATGAGAGGTTTCACCAATTGCCCAGGTGTGAATTAGTGCCAATCCATATCCCTGAGTCTGAGCTTATCATCAAAACTCTCCGCTTATTAATATTGTTATTTTTAGAGATGGAGACAAATGCTGTATCATGTAAGAAGAGAAATGAATGTCCTGTGTGGGGAGCCATGAGTATCCTGTGCAAGGAGACATGAGCATCCTGTGTGAGGAGACATGAGTGTTCTGCATGAGGAGGCATGAGCCTCTTGTGTGAAGAGACACTACTATCCCATGTGAGGAGGCATGAACATCCTGTGTGAGGAAGCATGAACATCTTGTGTAAAGAGACATGAGCATCCTATGTGAGGAGACATGAGTGTCCTGTGTGAGGAGACAAGAATGTCCCATGTGAGGAGACACGAGAGTCCCATGTGAGGAGTCATGAGCATTCTGTGTGAGTAGGCATTAGCATCCCGGCTGAGGGGACATGAGCATCCCATGTGAGGAGGCATGAAAATCCTGTGTGAGGAGATGTGAGTGTCTTATCTAAGGACAAATGAGCATCCCATGTGAAGAGACATGAACATCTTGTGTGAGGAGACATAAGTGTCCTGTTTGAAGACAAATGAGCATCCTGTGTGAGGAGATATGAGCATTCTTATGTGTGAGGAGGCATTAGTGTGCTACCTGCCTTTGTTGAAACACAAGGTGATGTCCCCAAGAGTGAGTTGAGTAGGCTTTGTTGTTTTTGTGAGCTGCCAATCCTGGTGACTCTATGTACAGTGTAATGGGATGCTGCCCAGTCCTGTGCCAACCCCACTGTTGGTTGTGGACCTGACAATTGTGATCCACAGTGATTTTGCTGAGTGATTTTCAGCTGTAGATAGCCAGCCCTTTCTTCCTGGTGCACTTTAATCTGGGAGCTCCACTTGGTGCAGGAATGACAAGGTTCTTACCACCTGCTGTGAGTAGAGTCAATCACCATAATAGGGTGAAGGGGAAAGCAAAAAGTTTATTGAGTGTTGATACCCAAGGAGACAGAGAGAATCACTTCTCCAAAAAGCCTGTCTCCCTGAACAGATTAAGGTTAGGGTTTTTAAAGTGAACTGGGAGGCTGGGTTGGGGATTGAGGGATGCTGATAACATCTTGTGTTAGGTGAGGTTCTCTAGAGAAGCAAAGCTGGTAAAGCTTAGAGAGAGAGAGAGAGAGATTTATCTTAGGATAATAGCTTACACACTTACAACAGCTGGCAAGTCCCAAGTTCTTGGATCAAATGTCAAGCTCGAGACTTCTCCCAACTCGCAGCTGCAGGGGCTGACAAGTTCAAGGTTGGCAGGCACTATACCAGCTGTTGACTCCAACGAATGACAAATCCAAGATCTCCAGGCTGAATGGCGAGTTGTTCACTCATGCACAATTGTAGACAGCACAACAGGATACCGATCCACAGAAAAGTGCCTCATTTTCCCAAGATGTCCATAAATATATTGGAAGTAGGCCACACCCTTAGGGAAACTCCCTTTCAATGGATTGGCTGCTCAAAATATATACATCCCACCTCAATATGGGAATAACCCACATCACAACTGCTTAAACCACTCAAAATTGTGGTCCAGCCAAGTTGACACATAACTCCAACTATCACAGTCCTCCCCTTGTCAACTTGGCAGTTGTACACATCTCCTTGACCATATATAATCTCTAAATAAGGACAATTATAAAGTCATATTTGTGCCTAACATGATACACTAACACATGTACAACCAAAACACATTAACCCTGTTTGCATTTCATAGTTCATAACAGAAGGAAACAAAAATATTTGGTGCAGACATACAATGAAGAAATATAACAATCACAGTCCTCATTTCTGCAACTGGTCACGTGGTCGTAGCTGATATTCAGACCTACCTTCCTCCACCACCCATTCCATATCTCCTTTGCCCTCAGCAAGCACCTCAGCTGGTCGTGGTTCTTTGCCTGGTGTGGTAATCCAAACCTTCATTCCTGAAAGGTCTGGGCCATTAGTAGTCATATCAGAATTGGGTTACTGTAATTTTCCATTGACTTTAATCACAGGGCATGGTAGTACTAAGAGATGTCCTAAAGAATCTCCTGTATTCCAGACGTATTCTTCTTTACCTCCATTATGTAATGTAAATCCAATTTCCCCTTGGTAATCAAGATCTATCACACCAGATAGTACAGTAATTCCCTTCTTTGTCTGTTGATCCAGAGGCATGAGGAAGACAAAACGGTCAGGTGTCATTCTTAACTTCCAGTTGAATGCAATCAGTATTGTGTCTCCAGATGGGAGTGTTCCTCCCTTTGGGACTAAGATCTCCAGACCCACAGATCATAAGGTAACAGAGACAGGAAGCAAAAATTCTTTGAGTGGGTCACAAGGGGTAATAGTGAGTGGTACCACTCCTGTTTCCATCCCTTGGTTCCTGGACGCTTGAATCCTGGCTATTGGAGAAACAGCAGCATATATTGGATGCTGGTTTGGAGCATGCACAGCTTCCTGGAGAACATTGCTCTGACACTTCAAGGTACTGCTACCTAAATGGTGCAGTAATTGTGTTTTTAGTAGACCATTCCATTGTTCTATCAAGCCAGCTCCTTCAGGATGATGGGGAACATGGTAAGACCAGTGAATTCCATGAGCACAAGTGAGTCCCTTGATCTGAAGCAATGCTGTGTGGGATAACATGACAGTGGATAAGGCATTCTGCAAGTCCAAAGATGGTAGTTTGACAGAAGCATTGTATGCAGGGAAGGTGAATCTATATCCAGAATAAGCATCTGTTCCAGTAAGAACAAAACACTGTCCTTTCCATGATGGAAGTGGTCTTATGTAATCAACCTGCCACCACGTTGCTGGCTGATCACCCCAAGGAATGGTTCCATATCGTGGACTCAATGTTGGTCTCTGTTGCTGGCCGACTGGACACTCAGCAGAGGTGGTAGTCAAATCAGCCTTGGTAAGTGGGGGTCCATGTTGCTGAGCCCATGCATAACCTCCATCCCTGCCACCATGGCCACTTTGTTCACTAGCCCATTGAACAATGACAAGAGTAGCTGGGGGAAAAGGATGCCTGTGTTTCCACTGAATGCGTCATCCTTTCCACCTGATTGTTAAAGTCCTCCTCTGCCGAAGTCACCTTTTGGTGGACATTCACATGAGACACAAATGTATTTACTCCTTTGGCCCATTAAGACAGATCTATCCACATACCTCTTCCCCATACATCTTTGTCACCAATTCTCCAATCATGCTCCTTCCAAGTCCCAGACCACCTGGCCAAGCCATTGGCCACACCCCATGAATCTGTATACAATTGTACATCTGGCCGTTTCTTGTTCCATGCAAAATGGACAGTCAGATGCACAGCTCAAAGTTCTGACAACTGGGAGGATTTTGCTTCACCACTGTCCTTCAGGGAAGTCCCAGAAAGGGGCTGCAGTGCCACTGCTGTCCACTTTCAAGTGGTGCCTGCATATCGTGCAGAACCATCTGTAAACCAGGCACGAGTTTTCTCTTCCTCAGTCAACTGGTCATAAGGAACTCCCCATGAGGCCATAGGTGCAGAGTGGGAAAGAGAAGGTAATGTGACTGGAGTGGAGACCATAGGCATTTGGGCCACTTCCTCATGCAACTTCTTTGTGCCTTCAGGTCCTGCTTGAGCCTGATCTCTGATATACCACTTCCATTTAATGATGGAGTGCTGCTGTGCATGTCCAACTTTATAACTGTGAGACAACACCCAGCTCATGATGGGCAGCTCAGGCCTCATGGTGACTTGGTGGTCCATGGTTAGGTGTTCAGTCTCTACCAAAGCCCAGTAACAAGCCAAAAGCTGTTTCTCAAAAGGAGAGTAGTTATCTGCAGAGAATGGCAGGGCTTTGTTCCAAAACCCCAAGGGTCTGTGTAGTGATTCACCAGTAGAGACCTGCCAAAAATTCCAAACTGCATCTCTACCTGCTGCAGACCCTTCAAGCACCTTTGCATCAGCTGGATCATATGGCCCAAGTGGCAGAACAGCCTGCATGGCAGCCAGAACCTGTTGCAGAACCTCCTGTTGTTCTGGGCCCCACTCAAAACTAACAGCTTTCTGAGTCACTTAATAAATATGCCAAAGCATCACACCTAAAGGAGGGATATGTTGGCTCCAAAATCCAAAGAGGACCACCAGACGTTGTGCCTCCTTTTTAGTTGCGGGGAAGCCAGATAAAATAACTTATTCTTCACTTTAGTAGGAATATCCCAAAATACCCCACTCTTGGTATCAAATGTGTTAGGCTGGATTCTCTAGAGAAGCAAAACAGTAAAGTTTATACATACACACACACACACACATATATATATATACACACACACACACACACATATATAAAGAGAGAGACATTTATCTTAGGAAAATGGCTCACACACTTACAGCAGCTGGCAAGTCCCAAGTTCTTGGATCAAACATCAAGCTGGAAGTTTTTCCTGACTCACACAGCTGCAGGGGCTGAGGAGCTCAAGGTTGGCAGGCAGTATACCGGCTGTTGACTCCAACAAATGACGAATCCAAGATCACCAGGCCAAATGCTGGATTGTTGGCTCACAGACAGTTGTAGGAAGCACAACAGAATCCTGATCCATGGAAGAGTGTCTCATTTTCCCAAGATGTCCATAAATATATTGAAAGCAGGTCACATCTTAGGGAAACTCCCATTCAATGGATTGGCTGCTCAAAAAATATACATCCGAAATCATCAGAGGAATAACACACATCACAGCTGTTTAAACCACTCAGGCTCGTGGTCCCGCCAAGTTGACACACAACTCCAACTATCACATATCTTCTTCTTGTTATTGGGATAAGTCATCTCTTCCTCATGAGCTTTCTGTCATTGTTTTGGTCCATTATGTAAAACCAGCATGGGTCAGAATTGTTTTGCAAAGTCTTCACACTTGTCCAGAGAGATTAACTCCACAAAGATGGGGGAACATGGGAGAGGCCCACTCAAGCTCTCGGACCACCAAGAATGTCTCTGCATCCTCTTTACCTTAGTTGCTCCAAACTGTCTCTCTTGTCAGGGTTGTTTTGCCCTGTAAACCGCAGGACTCAGCTGAAACAGGCTACGGGGGTAAGCCATGTGCTCAAAGGGATATGTAAACAGAGAAAATCCTAAAGGAATCATTGTCCGTGAAAGGGTCAGCTATTCTATTTACATAGAGGGAAGTAGGGGGCCAAGAAAGCGGGAAATTAATCTTTGTGATTGACATCTGCTTTAATTGTGACTGTTAGTTGGTTACCCTTTGCAGTTTCTCAGCAAGAGGCTTCTCTGGTCCTTCAACACACTGAAACCTGCTGAGCGTCGCGGCACCGCAGCGCCGCCCTGACGGCCCCCGATCAGCTGCAGGGAGGGGAAGAATGCCATGCTGGACACCACACCGGAAAGAGGCGAAAACAGGCTGCTGCGGGTGGCTGAAGCTGGGTGTTGCTCCCTGGGCTGTGAGGTTGTCCGGTTGGACATGCACCATCTCACGGAATATTAAAATCAGACAAAGCTGCCCAGGAAGCTTGATGGATGGAGACAAAAGCCTGCTCCCTTCCTAATTACCTGCGAGTGCAGACAAAGCGTGAACTCGTTCACATCACAAAGTGCCCAGACCCTGCCCTCTCCCAGCTAATAGGAGCCAAGCGGCTTCGTTACAAATTAGCTTTCGCCTCACTGGCTGTTGCTGCTGCTGTTATTAGTTGCCACTGACTCTGTTCTGACTCATGGCCACCCTGCGTGTGTCACAGCTGAACTGTGCTTCACAGACTTGTCAGGGCTGGGCCTTTCAGAAGCAGGTCACCAGGCCTGTCTTCCAAGGAGCCTCTGACCAAACCAAACCAAGCTCACTGCCATCGAGTCGATGCTGACTCACAGAGGCCTCCTTTGGGTTTCCGAGGTGGTAAATCTTTAGGGAAGTAGATTGCCCATTCTTCCTTCTGTGGAATGGTTGGTGGGTTTGAACCACCAATCTTCTGGTTAGCAATCAAATGCCTTAGGCACTGCATGACCAGAGTTCTTTAAGGAGCCTCTAGGTGGTTCAAACCACCAGCCTTTAGGTCAGTCATGTGGAGCATAGCCATTCACCACCCAAGGACTCTTTGAGCCTCACTTTGTTGTTGTTAGGTGCCATTGAGTCAGCTCCAACTCACAGTGACCCCGTGTGCAACAGAACGAGGCACTGCTCAGACCTGCCCCAGCTGCACAATCCCTGCTGTACCTGAGCCCATCATCGCAGCCACCATGTCAAGCCATCCCACGGAGGGTCTTCCCCTCTTCCACTGAGCCTCCACCTTACCAAGCATGACATCCTTCTCCCAGAAACAGTCCCTTCTGACAACATGACCAAAGTAGGTGAGACGAAGTCTGGCCACTCTCACTTCCAAGGAGCATTCTGGCTGCACTTCCTCCAGGACAGATCTGTTAGTTCTTCTGGCAGTGCATGGCACTTTTGGTATTCTTCACCCACACCACAGCTCAAAAGCATCAACTCACTTCCCGGGAGCAGTACCACTGGCCTCCTAGAAAGGTCTCTAGGTAGCAAGAGTGCCTACGCATTTGACTGCCAGCTGAAAGGTTGGCAATTTGAACCTGCCCAGCAGTGTCCTGGGAGAAAGGCCCACAATCCGCTCAAATGAAGACTGCAGCCAAGAGAATGCAGTGAGGCAGCTCTACTTGGCAAACCTGGTTGCCATGAGTCCGAATGCACTCAGTGACCCAGCTTCAGCCTCCCAGGTGACACTCACCAAAACACTGAGTCTTAGCCCTGCCTTCTGACAGCCAATCAGAGCAAAGCTACATTCCCTGGAGCCCCCTCCCACATCAGCCAGCCTGACCCAAATCCTGTGAAGCACCCTGTTACCAGACATCCCAAGATTCCTCATGATGCACTTTCTCCCTTATTACAATAAACCGATGCAATTTGATCTGAAGTTCACTCCTTATAGTATTTAGCTGAAAGGAATCAAGAAACTCCTCCCAACTTGACACACCACATAAATCGACAAGGGAAGGAGAAGAAGAAAGCAGAAGCCCTTTCCGGAGGGGCACCCCTGCCCCTCTTTCTGTCTCGAAGTCCCAGATACAGTTATCCTAGGACATACTAGGAGCTCTGGTGGCATAGTACCTAAGGCACTTGACTGCTAACCAGAAGGCTGGCAGTTCAAACCACCAGCCACTCCTCAGGAGGAAGGTTGGGCAATCTACTTCTGTAGTGATACCACCTCGGAAACCCACGGAGGGGTTACTACGAGTCAGACCCGACTCAACGGCAGTGCATGCGAGGACAATACTGATGCAAGTGGAGCCGAATGGTGCTGCTTCCAGGAAGGTAAGCCCCACTGCTGATCAGTTTGCAAAGAACTCAGCCAGGTATGGAGCTAGCCAGCTGCTCTGGCAGGACCAGCATGTCTCTTGAGCTCTGCCCTCCAGCCCTCCAGCCCTGCGGCACTGCCCTCAGTGTGGGGCCTGCATTTGGCAGGGTTCAGAAACACGCTCCTCAGATGTGATGTTTACCCAGCATCCTGCGGGGAGAGTTGAAGCTGGTGCTTTCTCTTGGATGTGACTTGCCATTCTGGTCACACTTGCCATTATTCTCTAAGGACAGAGCTGCCAGACTGCTCTCTGCCCTGAATTGTTAGTTGTAGATTTTAACTAGGAAGTGCCAATGGCTTTCTTTCAAGTACGCTCTGCAAGTAATTTATCTATGGAATCTCCTCACATCATCTCTGCCTGAGTTTTGGTGCATGACATGAGACATAAGACACTATCTTCTCCTTGTCTTCAAAACTTGACTGGGGTAGAAAGTTACGGATTTGGGCTTTGCAAGAAAATTGATTAGATGATGTCTCCATACAAATGGCGAAGCTCTCTGTCACAACTGAGAGGGTAGCAGTTTGGATCCACCTAGAAGCTCATCGGAAGGAAGGTCGGCTGATGGACATCTGAACCCCAGGCATTAAAAACCCTCCCCATCAGAGCTCTCCTCCGGTGCACACCAGGTGGCCGTGACTCAGAGTTGACTGGATGGTGCTGCTTTGGTGTTTTGTTTTAGTATACACAACAGTGGAGTCAAACATACCAAATTATCATAAGACCCAGCAGGGCCCAGCAGCGTTTTCTTGTTTCAAATAAGTTCACCATGAGTTGGGGCCAACTCAGGGCAACTAACAGCAACGACAATAGAGAAGCGGATTGTTGGGGATGACTGCTTCCCCTCCTGATGTGTCCTTCCTGGGAACAGAGGCCAGAGAGTGTAGCCTTGACCCATGTCCACCTATTAACATACTCTGCCTCTGGGGAGGAAATGGTTCTCATTTGTCAGTTTGAGGAAAGTAACGGGACATGCTTGGCTCTATCCTTTGCCTTGGAAGCAGTCCTGTCCAGGAAGGAGTCAAGGTGGTCTTTTTTCCTTCATGCTGCGTGTCTCACTGTGCAGGTCGCCTTGTGGGGACAGTCCAGCCCAGCCCAGCACTTCCTGAGACTCATGGGAAAGCTGCCTAATTCTACAGGTCAGTGAGCTCTCAAAGGAAACTGCATCCTCCCATGTAGCCTTTGTCTGGAATAGGGATTATGTATTTTCTTTATTTTTCAACTTGCTCAGGACCTTAGTGGGGTGCTGTTTATCATGCTTGGTAGAGCAGAAGATTAATGAAAAAGAGGAAGGCCCTCAATGAGATGGACTGACACAATGGCTGCTACATGGGTTCAAACATGGCAAAATGGTGAGGCTGGCACAGGGCCCGGCAGTGTTGCGTTGTGCTGTGCATAGCACCACCATGCGTCAGAGCCAATGCAACAACACCTAATGACATTTATCAGGGACCTGTTGGATGTCCTGGTATGTGTTCTGGCTTCTTCACCAGTTGACTCTCCTGAGACACCACTGAGCATTGTCACTGTCTCTGTTAGAACAAGGTGGTTTTGACTGCCAACTGCAGTTTTCTCTGGATCAAGGATGTGGGGTACATGATTTGCACACATCTCAGAAGGCTCTTTGGATTGCTGTGATGGGTAGTTCATGTTTACGGGGAAGCAAAGAACAGCAGTTCTTCTGGGAGGCTCTATTCAGGAACACACGTGCATTTCTGCAGTGGTGTTTCTGACTCATGCCTGCTGTCAGGGTTTCTTGCAAAAGTACCCTGAAGGACCTGGTAAATGGACTGGTGATTTGGGGGTTCACATGTGTGGGGTCCCATCTGCCATAGACAACCATAGACCACCCTGCCACTTTGGGTTGCAAACATTGCATCTGTCATTCACTGTTTCTGAATTACTCCCTGTCTAATCTAAATGCATGACAGGTTAGTGTACAAATAGGGAGAAAGCAAAAAGAAAAAATATGACTGACATTAAGAAAGGATGGAGGATGGGACAAGCATTTGATGAAATGAAGATAAGTGTTGGCCATGATGGTCACCTAAAAAACAGAGTCATTGCTGTCAAGCTAACTCTGACTCACAGCTATCCTGCAGGACAGAGTAGAACTCTTATATAGGGATGCAAGGCTGTGATCTTTGACTGCCACACCTTTCCCCTGCAGAGCAGCTAGTGGGTTCAAATTGCCAAGCTTCTGATTAGCAGCCAAGTGTTTTTAACCATGGTGCCAACAGGGCTCCTTGACAACTATGTATAATGGCTGATGCACTGGTGCACTGATTTGACTCTGAAAATGTGGTTCCAGTAGGACATTTGCACAGATGGGGCTTTCCAAACTTGCTCCTCATATTTTGAGACTCATAGAGGAGGTAAAGCTCACCTCTGAAAATGAAAGAAGTAGAAATGAACCCCCTGAGGCTAGTTGTTACTGTGCTGTTGATGGGGCTGGGGTATCTGTGATTGAGCAGCACAAGGCAATTAAAAACCAAACAACAGTCTATGTTGTTGTTGTTAGATGCTGTTGTGTCATCTCCAACTCATACCGACCCTATGCATGCAGAATGAAACACTGCCAGGTCCTGCACCAACTCCATGTACCCCACTATACTTGAGCCCATCACATCAGCCACTGTGTCAATGAGAGACTTCCCCTCTTTCATCAACCCTCCACCTTACCAAGCATGACATCCTTCTCCAGGGAATGATCCCTTCTGACAATATGACCAAAGTAGGTGTGATGAAGTTGGGCCATTCTCTCTTCCAAGGAACATTCTGACTGCACTTCTTCCAGGACAGATTTGTTAGTTCTTTTAGCAGACCATGGTACTTTCACCATTCTTCCCCAGCACCACAACTCAAAAGCATCAACTCTTCTTCAGTCTTCCTTATTGATTGCCTAGCTCTCACATGCACATGAGGTAATTGAAAATACCATGGCTAGCCACCACTTCCTTCTTCACCAATGGGCCAACGATAAAAAAACATCAAGAAGAGCCTGAATCACCCTTGCCTTCTCTTCAAAAACAGTTAACAGAGAAATAAATACAACAATGCTACGATGTCTTGGAGATAACAGTTCATCACAGTCCACACAAAGAAGCAAGATAGGAGTTCTGGTAAGATGGAGAACTAGGCAGAAAGACTGCACAGACCCTCTTCAACAAAGAAAAGGGAAACCAATTAACACAGACACCTGGGCCCCCTGAACCTTGAAGGGAAGGATATAGAAGTGGACTAAACCCCAACTAGCGAAGAATTTGCATGAAAATACCAAAAAAGGAGAAAGACGGAGCTGTGGTCTGGCAGCAATCCTGAGAGATCCTGATGGCACAACACAGACAGCTTGGAGATTCCCGAGTCATGATAGGACCTAAGAGTTAACCTAAAAATCAGCCCTGCTAGCCAGGGACTGCATGGAGGACTGCTCTGGTGGCTGGGGAATAAACGGAGAAGGTGAAGAGAAAGACGGGCTGAGCTGTGGACTTTTGCCAGTCCCGAGGGTGCCACCATTTTGAATGTGTAAAAGCGGCTTGAGTATTTTGGATATTTAAAGAGGCAGCACTCTCGCAGATTCCTGGGGCTTAAGAACACATTCTGCTTGCCAGCAACCCCAAGGGCTCTCTGGACCTGCAAGACTGAAAAGGTGCGACATTCCTCTTGTTACTCTTATACTTCACACCTGCTTGGTGAAAAGAGGTGCAGCCATGCCCCACTCCCACCTACCTTCTGGGCCCACAGGAACTCCATCACAGTCTGTGTGCTCAGACGGAGCCTGGGTGCCCTGCCCTGTCCTCCACCGATTTTTTTCTCTTTTTTAATTAATTTATTTTTTTT
>NW_006922114.1:705154-705848 GCF_000298275.1 Orycteropus afer afer | reverse complement strand
TGTTGAGGAATATCCCTTCTATTCCTATTTTGCTGAGAGTTTTGATCAGGAATGGGTGTTGGATTTTATCAAATGCCTTTTCTGCATCAATTGATGAAATGACACTTTTAACTGACTTTCTGTAGACCATAAATGTATTATTAGATATTTTACTCACTCTATAACTTCTGTGGTACCCTCAGAGAAAATCCCGCTAAGTAGAGGACCAACTTCATTCTAATCCTTTTCATATTGAAATGTCCTGCTCTCAGAGTTCTCTGCTTTACAGACCCTTTTACAGGAAAATTTCGCCCAGACATTGTCTCTGATTCTTCTCAAGGTTTCTCTAAATTTATATGCTCTAGAATAATAAATTAAAAAAAAAAAAAAAAACTTAGTGCTATCAAGTGAGATCCGACTCATAGCGACCCCTCCTTGGGTTTCTGAGGCAGTATCTCTATGGAAGTTGATTGCCCAGTCTTCCTTCCAAGGGGAGGCTTGAGGGTTTGAATCACCAGCCTTCTGGTTAGCAGTCAAATGCCTTAGACACTATGCCACCAGATCTCCTCTAGAATCATAGGAAGTGTTTGTTTCATCCAACCCTGGAACTGCATATGAATTTATCCAATTGGAGAGAGCAGCCCCATCCAAAGATTATTCCTATAACTTGAGTCTTTACAAATCACAATTATAAAATTTAAGAAATTTATACTAT
>NW_006922114.1:700165-703408 GCF_000298275.1 Orycteropus afer afer | reverse complement strand
GACTGCAACTTCAACCTCTTCCTTCAGTACTGTTAGTTCTTGATCATATGCCACCTCCTGAAATGGATGAACATCGACTAATTCGTTTTGGTATGGTGAGTCTGTGTGTTCCTTCCACCTTTTTTTATGTTTTCTGCATCATTCAATATTTTGCCTATAGGATCTTTCAATATTGAAACTCAAAGGTTGAATTTTTTCTTCAGTTCTCTCAGCTTGAGAATGCCGAACATGTTCTTCCCTTTCACTTTTCTAACTCCAGGTCTGTGCACATTTCATTATAAATAATTGGCTTTGTCTTCTCAAGCTGCTCTTTGAAATCATCTGTGTAGCTCTTTTATCTTGTCATTTCTTCCATTTGTTTTAGCTACTCTCCAGTCAAGGACAGGTTTCAGAGTCTCTTCTGATATCCATTTGGTCTTTTCTTCCTTTCTCCTCTTTTAAATGTCTCTTGTTTTCTTCATGGATGATGTTCTTGATGGCATCCCACAATTCCTCTGGTTTTCAGTTATTGGTGTTCAACACATCAAATCTATTCTTTAAATGGTCTCTACATTCAGGAGGGATATAAGCAAGGTCATATTTTGGTTCTTGTGGACTTGTTTTAGTTGTATTCACCTTCAACTGAACTTTCCTATGAGCAGTTGATGGTCTTCTCCACAGTCAGCTCCTGGTCTTGTTTTGGCTGAAGATAATGAGCTTCTCCATCACCTGTTTCCACAGATGTAGTCAATCTGATTGCTAAGTACTCCATGTGGTGAAGCCCACATGTATAGCCACCATTTGTTTTGTTGAAAAAAAGGTGTTTGCAATGAATAAGTTGTTGGTCTTGAAAAATTCTGTCATGTAATCTCCAGCTTCATTTCTATCACCAATGCCATATTTTCCAGCTGCCAGAGATTCTTCTTTGTTTCCAACTCTTGTGTTCCAGTCTCCACTGATAATCAACACATCTTGATTGCATGTTTGGTCAATTTCAGACTGCAGAAGTTGGTAAAAGTCTTCAATTTCTTCATCATTGGCTTTGGTAGTTGGTGCATAAATTTGAATAATATTACTATTAACTGGTCTTCCTTGTAGGTTAAAGTAATTTTCTTAACACTGACAGCATTGTACTTTAGGATAAATTTTGTAACTTTCTTTGTGACGATGAATTCCGCAGAATTCCTCTTCAATTTGTCATTCCCAGCCTAGTAGATCATATAGTTATCTGATTTGAAATGGCCAAAACCAATCCATTTCAGCTCACTAATGCTTAGAATATCAATCTTTATGCTTTTCATTTCATTTTTGACAACTTCCAGTTTTTCTAGATTCCATGTTCGTACATTCCATGTTCCAATTATTAATGATATTTGAGTCTGTTTCTGCTCATTTTGAGTAATTCCACATCAGCAATTGGAAGTCCTGAAAGCTTTCCTCCATCCACATCATTAAGGTGAGCTCTACTCTGATGAAGAAGCTCTTTCCAGTTGTATTTTGTGTGCCTTCTGACCTTAAGGCCTCATCTTTCAGCACTATATCGGACAATGTTTCAGGGCTATTCATACAGCTTTCCAGTAATATATCAGACAGTGTTTCACTGCTGTTCTTAAGGTTTTCACTGGCCAATTCTTTAAGAAGTGGATGGCCCTTCCTTCTTCTGAGTCTGTCTTAGTCTCAAAGCTCTACTGAAACCTGTCCACCATGGGTGAGCCTGCTGGTATTTGAAATACCAATGATATAGCCTCCAGCCTCACAACAACATGCAGCCACCACAGTACAACAAACTGACAGACACGAGTGACAGAAGGATAATTTGGTCACTCTCATATTATCTGTGTATTTAGAGGGTGAAATATTGATTGATCTCATGGTGGTGGATGAGTGAACTTCATCAGCAGTCATTTTGGTATTTTATCATAGACCTTGTGGTTACTCAGAGAATGTTGGTGAAGGACCCTAGTTTATAGAATGAACACAAATCAGAGAAAGTATCAACTGACATTTTCCTGCAAGAGAAGAAATGATACAATCAATCTGACACAAGGAAGATACCTACTTTCCTAGTTATTTTTACTTTTATAATATAGAAAAGCATCCACTGAAATACGTAATTTCCCTGTTGACTAATGGACTCCCTATTATTTACTTGTGAAAGTAACCACTGTTTTAAGTTTAAAATGTGTTTTCCAGAGCAGTGTCTATGCCGTTACATGCATACATACACTTATGCAAGTGTGCACACATTATAGGTGACTTACGGTACTTGTCCTGTCTGTGGAATCATAATGGACCCTTCTCTCTTTCCGTGCTTTATTACTGAAAATATGTCTTGGGAACATATGCATTTATTCTTTTTCTTTTTATGCTTTGCAAATTATGCCAGGTGTTAATTCCATCCTTTCCTCATTGGTGGGCAGTTAGGGTGTTTCCAGTTATTTTGCTGTTTCAATTTCAGCTTCCATATCCATCCTGCACCTGGCTATCCTTGTACACAAGTGAGCATTTCTCTAGAAAAGATTGTGCATTTAACTTAATAGATACTGACAGGTTGAATCCTTGGAGACCTTTACCAGCTTGGGCTTTCAGAAACAGAGCACATGATCACCATTTGCTCCAACCCTTGAAAACAAATTGGATATTGGCTATCTCTGCCAGCCTGATGGAAAAATTACATCCTGCTGGTTGAATTTGCAATTTCCTAATTTTATATATTAAGTATTATGTGTGCTTTGTGTATTTTCCTATTTGTGCCTTTTTCTTATTTTTTCTGTAGTAGTCATGAAAACCTTATGGAACATAAGGTCTGATCTGCAACTGATCATGGAGATGGCAAAGGATTGGTAGAGTTTTGTTCCATTGTCTATGGGGTCACCATAAATCAGGAACCAACTTGACAGCAACTAACTCATTAACAACTTTTGTATCTAAGGGTCCATCTTGCCATCTTGCTTTTGTTTTACGGTATATTTTGTTATACACACAACTTGATAGAAGGCCAATATTTTTTCTATGACTCCTAAGCTTTCTTTATCAAGTGTAACTCAACTAAATAAGGTTAGGAAGTGTTTTGCATTGCCACTAGTTAATAAGAGCCCACTGCACAGGAGAAAAGGTGAAGCTGTTTACTTCTGCAAAGATTGTCAGCCTCGGAAGCCCTGTGGGGCAGTTCCACTCTGTCCTCTAGGGGCGCTGTGAGTCAGAATGGACTCCGCAGCAGTGGGTGTGGTTTGGGCTTTGCTTCCATGAAGACTGACAGCCTTG
>NW_006922114.1:687628-696450 GCF_000298275.1 Orycteropus afer afer | reverse complement strand
GGGATCGGGCAGTGTTTCGTTCTGCTGTGCATGGGGTCGCTATGAGTCGGAAATGACTCGACGGCACTTAACAACAACAACACAATACTTTCATGAATTTTATGTATATCATTAACCCTTGTGTGAAATTTATTCTTGTTCCTGATGTATAGCAGCCACATAACTTTGTGTTCACCAAACTGGGTAGGCTATTTCTTATTAATATCCACAGTTTCACTACTTATTTAATGTTGTATTTTTATATAATCTAATATATATAGTTAGATGTATACATAGGTAAACGTGTGTGTGTGATGTATGTATACATCTATTAATATACATAGTTGCACTACTAATTTAAATGCTGTCTTCTTATATAATTATGCACAGATAGATGTGTGCATAGGTAAACAAATGTGTGTGATGTATTTGTACATTTATACAGGGAGAGCTAGCTCTGAGGCTGACTTTTCTTCTATTCTGCCATTTTCCTCTTTGTCTTGAGTCATTAACTGTTTAGTTCTTTAATGTTAGAGCACTTTTTAGTATTTTGTAGGATATAATCTCCCTTGATTTTCTTCCTGAAAGAGAAAGAATCTTTCAGTATTCTGTGGATTTTCTATTCCAGCTAACTCCTAGGGTAGCTTGCCTACATTTTATCCTAAACATCTCAGTCTTTAAATACTGAAGGTGATTAATTCTCAGCTCTTATTTCCCTGAAGTAAGTATGAGGGCTGAGACTTCCTGAAGAGGAAGGAAATGTTTCACCCAGGATTTCAGAAAGCTGAATGCTCAGAAGTAGAGTCATCATAGATGCTATTCTGATGGTCAGTTAACAATTTTTCCAAGAACACATCTTCTCCTTTCAGTTGTATTATAACAAATACTTTATTCTGTGCATCCCACTTCAGTGTCTGTGGATAGGAACTTTAGGAGACAGAAGGCTGGCTACTCTAGGGGGTAGCTGCATCCGGCGAGTGTGGGGGCTTACAACCAAAAGTGGGATAAAGGTTCTGTACTGGTGATGGAAGAGTAGGGCACTGTGTTTGGGGTCAGGAGGAGAGAATACCAGACTGAGGGGTGACCACATAAGCCAAGGGGAAGGTGAGGTCAGATATTCACACTGCACAACCCTGTGGGAAGTAAGGAGACCAGGAACACGTCTATAGCTGTATTCATTTCACCAGCTCCAGAATCCAAGAGCTGTAAAGAAAACCAAACTCATTTCCCTCAAGTTGATTCTAACTCATAGTGACCCCATATGTGACAGAATGGAGCTGCTCCACAGGGCTCTTAATGACTCATATTTGTAAGCAGCCCAAAGTAGGTTGTCAGGTCTTTCTTTTGTGACACCACAGAGTGAGTGTGAATCACCAACCTTTAAGTCAATAGAAGACCTTGTTAACTGCTTGTGCCACTCAAGGAGTTCTCTACTAGCTTCAGCAGTAATCCCAAGGGAGAAGACCCCATCAGATTTTGTTTTCCCCTAACGCAGGCAATCACACTCGTACTTTCTATTCCAACTCTCATGGAGCAAAAGGTATAGAGAGAAGACAACAGTCTTCAAAATAATAAAATATCTTCCAAGAATAGAGAGGAAAGTTAGACCTGGAGCAGCTACAGGCTGAGGCTGATGTTGATTAGGAGGAAGACACTGCCACCTGGTGAGCCTATTTCTTCTCTCCGTCCTCTAAAGTGAGGAGTGATGGGGGAATGATGAGGCTCTGATTTCAAAAGGACAAAGTGATTATTCTATAAGCCTGTTCAGCTTTTGTACCTCACTATGTTAGATCTAAGTAGTTCGGATGGTGTAGTGATTAAGGCATTAATGACTGCTAACCAAAGAATCACGAGAAGCTGAAAAATATGGCCTTGGTGATAGAAATGATGCTGGAGATCACATGATAGAATTGTGCAAGACCAATGACTTATTCATTGCAAATACCTTTATTCAACAACACATGGACATCTCCAGATGGAGTACACAAGAAACAAATCTACTACATTTGTGGAAAGAGGTGATGGAGAAGCTCAATATCTTCACCCAAAACAAGAGCTGACTGTGGCACACACCATCAATTGCCTGTATGCAAGCTGAAGCTGAAGCTGAAGACAATGCAAACAAGTCCACAGGAACCCAAATATGACCTTGATTATGTCCCTTCTGAATTTAGGGACCATCTGAAGAGTAGAAGTGATGCATTGAACACCAATGACTGAAAACCAGAGGAATTGTGGGGTGACATCAAGAACATTGTCCATGAAGAAAGCAAAAGGTCATTTAGAAGACAGGAAAGTAAGAAAAGAGCAAAATGGATGTCAGAAGAGAACCCAAAACTTGTTCTTGAACAGAGAGTAGCTAAAGCAGATGGGACAAATGACAAAATAAAAGAGCAAAACAGACAGTCATGTCTAAGGCACAGCAGAGGGGAGACTGTTCTGATTGAAAAACTATATCCTTAGAGTGTTCCTGAACCTGAACCTTATTTGTAGCTTCTTACTTCCCTAATAAACCCCACAATCTTGAAGAGAAAAAAAGAAGGAAAGAAAGAAACTGAACAGATTTCAAAGATTAGCTCGAGAAGACAAAATCAATTATTATAATAAAATGTGAAAAACCTGGAGTTGGAAAACTAAAAGAGAAGAACATACTCTGAGTTTATCAAGCTGAAAGAACTGAAGAAAAAGTTCAAGCCTCAAATTGCAATATTGAAAGATTCTATGGGCAAAATATTCAATTATGCAGGAAACATGAAAAGAAGATGGAAGGAATACACAGAGTCACTGTATCAAAAAGAATTGGTCAACATTCATCCATTTTCAGAGGTGGCATATGATTAAGAACTGATGATACTGAAGGAAAAAGTTGAAGTTGCACTGAAGGAATTGGCAAAAAAAAAAAAAAGGCTCCAGGGATTGATGAAAAACCATTGAGATGTTTCAACAAGTGAATGCCCCACTGGAGGCACTCACTCGCCTATGCCAAGAGATTTGGAAGACAACTACCTGGCCAACTGACTGGAAGAGATTCCTATTTGTACCCATTCCAAAGAAAAGTGATCCCACAGAATGTGGAAATTATCAAATAATATCATACACAACTAATATCCTGCTGAAGATAATTCAAAAATTGTTGCAGCAGTATACTGATGGGGAACTTCCAGAAATGGATGCTGGATTCAGAAGAGGACATGGAATGAGGAATATCATGGCTTATGTCAGATGGTTCTTAGCTCAAAGCAAAGAGAAATAGAAAAATATTTACTTGTGTTTTATTGAATGCAAAAGCATTTGATTGTGTGGATCATAACAAATTATGGATAACATTGAGAAGAATGGGAATTCCAGAACACTTAAATGTGCTCATGAGGAACATGTGCATAGACCAGGAGGCTGTCATTCGAACAGAACAAGGGAACACTGCATGGTTTAAAATCAGGAAAGGAGTGTGTCAGGGTTGTATCCTCTCACCATACTTATTTAATCTGTATGCTGAGCAAATAACCCAAGAAGCTGGACTATATGAAGAAGAATGTGCCATCAGGATTGGAGGAAGACTCTTTAACAACCTGCAATATGCACATGACACAACCTTGCTTGTGAAAGTGAAGATAACTTGAAGCACTTACTGATGAAAATTAAAGACTACAGTCCGCAGTATAGATTACACCTCAACATAAAGAAAACAGAATTCCTCACAACTGGGCCAAGAAACAGCATCACAATAAATAGATCAAAGATTGCAGTTGTCAGGGATTTCATATTGCCTGCTTCCATCATCAACACCCATGGACGCAGCCGTCAAGAACTCAGACGACGTGCTGCATTGAGCAAATCTGCTCTGGAAGACCTCTTTCAAGCGGCAAAGAGCAATGATGTCTCTTTGAAGACTAAGATTTGCCTAACCCAAGCCATGGTATTTTCAATCGCCTCGTGTACTTGTGAAAGCTAGACAATGAATAAGGAAGACTGAAGAAGAGTTGATGCTTTTGAGTTGTTGTGTTGGTGAAGAATGCTGAAAGTACCATGGACTCCCAGAAGAATTAACATATCTGTCCCAGAAGAAGTGCAGCTCCTTGGAAGCAAGAATGGCCAGACTTCTTCTCACCTACTTTGGTCATGTTGTCAGAAGAGACCATTCCTTGGAAAAGGATCTTATACCAGTAAAGTGGAGGGACAATGAAAAAGAAGAAGGCCCTCAACGAGATAGATTGACCCAGTGGCTATAACAATGGGCTCAGGTATAACAAGGATTGTGGGGTTGGCACCGGACTGTGCAATGGTTTGTTCTGTTGTATGTAGCGTTGCTCTGGGTTGCAGTGCACTCAATGGCACCTAACAGCAACAACAACCAAAAAGTTGGTGGTTCAAACCCACCAAGTGCTCTGAGGGGGAAGGATGGGGCAGTCTGCTTCCATAAAGCTTGACAGCCTTGGAAACCCTCTGGGCCAGTTCCACTCAGTCCTCTGGGGGCACTGAGAGTCGGATTTGACTCTGAGACAGTACATTTGTTTTTTCGGTAACTTCATCTTCACAATTGTAGTGTCGCAAAGGTGAGCATCCTGGTAACCAAGGCCAGAAAAACAGAATCATTCTTTCCCTCTCCTTCATCCCACAAACCCTGTCAGTACACCATCAAGTCCTGTTGGTTTACTTTCTGAATATTGTTGGATGTGCTCATGCCTCCCAACATGATACCCAAACCTCAATCAGCTCACACCTGAACTATTGTAATTGCTCCTGTTCTCCCAAAACTTCACTATTGTTCCTCTGCATAGATTCCATGTTTTTGTTGTTGTTAGGCACCGTCGAGTCATGTCCGACTCATAGCAACCCTATGCACAGCAGAACAAAACACTGCCCGGCCCTGGGCCAGCTCCGTGACTCCTGCTATACTTGAGCTCCTCAACACAGCCACCGTGTCAGTCCATCTCCCTGAAGGCCTCCCCCTCTTTCATCGACCCTCCACCTTACCTAAGCATGACATCCTTCTCCAGGGAGTGGTCCCTTCTGACCACATGACCACAGTAGGTGACAGGAAGTCTGGCCATTCTCACTTCCAAGGAGCATTCTGGCTGCACTTCCTCCAGGACAGATCAGTTAGTTCTTTTAGCAGTCCACAGTACTTTCAGCATTCTTTGCCAGCACCACAACTCAAAAGCACCAACTTTTCTTTGGTCTTCCTTATTCATTTTCTAGCTCTCATATGCATACAAGGTGAATAAAAATAACATGTCTTGTGTCAGGGACACCTGAGTTCTGAAGGAGACATCTGTGCTCCTCAGCACTTGAAAGAGGTTTCTTGCAGCCAACTTGCTCAGTGCTATACGTCCTCTAACAGGAGCTCTGGTAGCATAGTGCCTAAGGCACTTGACTGCTAACCAGAAGGCTGGCAGTTCAAACCCACCAGCCACACCTCAGAAAGAAGGTTGGAAAATCTATTTCCATAGTGATAACTGCCTCAGAAACCCAAGGAGTGGTCACTATGAGTCAGGTCTGACTCCATGGCATTAACAGCAACAACATATGCCATCTAATGTCCTGACTGCTGCTTCAATTGGGATCAATTGTAGAACCGAGCAAAGTGAAGTCTTTGACAACTTTTCTCCATTTATTGTGATGCTTCTTATAGATCCACTTGTGAGGATTTTTGTTTTCTTTATATTGAGATGTGATCTATACTGCAGACTGTATTCTTCAGTCTTCATCAGCAAATGCCTCAAGTCATCCTCACTTTCAGCAAGCAAAGTTGTTTTGTCAGCATATCACAGCTTGTTAATGATTCTTCCTCCAATCTTCATGCCACATTCTTCTTCACATAGTCCAGCTTCTTGAATTATCTGCTCAGCATTCAGATTGAATAAGTATGGGGAAAGGATACAACTCTAACACATTTCTTTCTTGATTTTAAACCATGGAGTGTCCCTTTTTCTGTTCAAACAACAGCCTCCTGATCTATATACAGGTTCCTCAGGAGCACTATCACGTGTTCTGGAATTCTCATTCTTCTCAATGTCATCCACAATTTGTTATCATCTACACAATCAAATGTTTTTGCATAGTCAATAAAACACAAGTAAACATATTTCTGGTATTCTTTGCTTTAAGCCAAGATTCATCTGACAGCAGTTATGCTATCCCTTGTTCCATGTCCTCTTCTGAATCCAGCTTGCATTTCTGGAAGTTCTCTGTCAATATACTGTTGTAACTGTTTTTGAATTATCTTCAGTAAGATTTTACTTGGATGTCCTATTAGTGATATTGTTTGATAACTTCCACATTCTGTGGGATCACCTTTCTTTGGAATGGGTACAAAGATGGATCGCTTCCAGGCAGTTAGCCAGGTAGCTGTCTTTCAAATCTCTTGGCTTTAACTGAGTGAGTGCCTCCAGTGGGGCATCTGTTTGTCGATATATCTCAATGGATATTCCACCAATTCCTGGAGCCTTGTTCTTCAACAATTGCTTCAGTGTAGCTTTTACTTCTTCCTTCAGTACCATTGGTTCTTGATCATGTGACACCTCCTGAAGTGGATGAAGATCTACCAGTTCTCCTTGGTACAATGACTATGTATTCCTTCCATCTTCTTTTGATGTTTCCTGCATCATTCAATATTTTGCCCATAGAATCTTTTAATACTGCAACTTAAGGCTTCAATTTTTTCCTCTGTTTTTTCAGCTTGAGAAATATCAAAAGTTGTGATTTTCTAACCACAAGTTTTTCACATTTCATTATAGTCATTGGCTTTATCTGCTTGAGCTGCTCTTTGAAATCTTCCATTAAGCTCTTTTGTCTTGTCATTTCTTCCATTAACTTTAGCTACTGTCAGCTCAAGGGCAAGTTTCAGAGTCTCTTCTGACATCCATTTTGGTCTTCTCTTCTTTTCTCATTTTTTAGTGAACTCTTGCTTTCTTCATGGATGATGTTCTTGATGTCATCCCACAATTCTTCTGTTTTTCGGTCATTGGTGTTCAATGCATCAAATCTATTCTTTAGATAGTCTCTAAATTCAGGAGGGATATATTCAAGATCATATTTTGGCTCTTGTAGACTTGTTTTAATTGTCTTTAATTTCAAGTTGAACTTGCATATGAGCAGCTGATGGTCTGTTCCACAATCAGCTCTTGGCCTTGTTTTGGCTGAAGATATTGAGCTTTTCCATCACCTCTTGCCACAGATGTAGTCAACCTGATTCCTGTGAATTCCATCTGGTGAAGTCCACTTTGTACAGCTGCCATTTGTGTTGTTGAAAAAAAGTATTTGCTATGAATAAGTCATTGGTCTTGCAAAATTCTATCATGCAATTTCCAGCATCATTTCTGTCACCAAGACCAAATTTTCCAACTACTCGTGATTCTTCTTTGTTTCCAACTTTTGCTTTCCACTCAGCAGTGATAATTAACACATCCTGATTGCACATTCAGTCAATTTCAGACTGCAGAAGATGATAAATTCTTCAGTTTCCTCATCTTTGGCTTTGGTAGTTGGTGCATAAATTTGAATAATAGTCATATTAACTAGTGTTCCTTGTAGGCATATGGATATTATCCTATCGCTGACCCCATTGAATTTCAGGACAGATTCTTGAAACAACCTTTGTGATGATGAATTCCATGTCATTCCTCTTCAAGTTGTCATGGCTGTCATAGTACACCACATGGATGTCTGCTTCAAAGTGGTGAAAACCAGTCCATTTCAGCTCACTAACACCTAGGATATCAATCTTTATGCATTCCATTTCCTTTTTGACAACTTCCAATTTTCCTAGGCTCATGCTTTGTGCATTCCATGTTCTGATTATTAATGGATGTTTGCAGCTGTCTCTCCTCAATTTGAGTCATGCCATGTCAGCAAATGGAGGTCTCAAAAGCTTTACCCTATGTTATCATTAAGGCTGGTTTTATTCTGATGAAACAGCTCTTTCCTGGTCCTATTTTGAGAGCTCTCTGAACTAAGTGGCTTATCCTCCAACACTGTATCAGACTATGTTTCTGGGCTATTCATGAAGTTGCACAGTAATGTATCAAACAGTGTTTCGGTGGTACTACTGAGGTTTTCCCTGGCCAATTCTTTGAGAAGTGGATGGCCTCCTCCTTCTTCCAAATCTGTCAGTCTGTAAGCTGTTGAAACCTGTGCACCATGTGCAACCTTACTGGGTTTGTGACACCTGTGGCATAGTCTCAAGCCACAACAAAGCAGTACAGCAGGACAAACTGACAGACAAGTTTGTCTCTCTTAGCTGTTCAAAACCTCTCCACCCTCCCCACCCTCCCCTTACATCAATCCCTGCCTCTTTCCCTTGGGAGGGCCGTGGCCTGGGTCCCCAGCCTTACATGGATCGCTGCCTCTGCTTCCTTGCATAGATTCTATACATCAGCCAAAACCACATCAAAAAGCAAAACTGAAGAGCAAGCAAACATTAGAGAAGTAAGTCAGAGAAAAAAAGGACAAACACTGTGTTGCCCTGTTTATATAAAATACTTCAAATTGGCAGATGCATGGAGATGATTTTATAAATGATTCAAGGGCTGGGGGCAGGGGGAGTTATAGCTTAGGGGGCTGAGTTTCTCTTTGGGTGATGGGTAGAAATGATGGTTGCACAACATGGCAAATATGATTAACATCACTTAAAAGTAGTTAAAATGGCAAATGTTTTGATACACACACGTGTGTGTGTGTGTGTGTGTGTGTATGTTGTTGTTGTTATTTGCCATCGAGTCGGCCCCGACTCCTAGCGACCCCTCTTTGAGTTTCCGAGGCAGTTATCACTACGGAAGTAGGATTGCCCAACCTTCCTTCCGAGGAGTGGCTGGTGGGTTTGAACCGCCAGCCTCCTGGTTAGC
>NW_006922114.1:683430-687148 GCF_000298275.1 Orycteropus afer afer | reverse complement strand
CTTTAAAAAGCAAACAAAAATAAATACTCAGTTTCTCTCATCATTTCAGATCTTCTGCAACAGAACCCTAAATCCCAGCAAGTTTCTGTTGGCCCTGCTAACCTAGTGGCTATTCACTTTTTTGTTTCATCCCTCAATGCTCACACCATTGTTAATAAAGCACCATATGCTTTCTGTCTTCTGTTTCTCTAAGTTCCCAGCATATCTGTCATACCCAAGTACCTTCACTCCAAGCTTCTACCTGGATCGATCCTCTCCCACACTTTACTGTCTGCCTTCTCATCTTTCATGTGTCCACTGATTGTCACTGTCTTCATGGATGGAGTTCCCTTGTGACCTTATGGAATCCTGTGACCTCTGCTGTTTTTCCTTTGTAGAATCTGCATGTGCATATGTGCTTGTCTATGTCCCCCTCTAAACCACAAGCTGGCTCCTTGTGATGCTCATCCAGGTGGGAATCCTCAGGCATTTTGCATGATGACAGGAGAGTTAGCCAGCCACGGGTAGCCTCCTTCTCCTCTGTTGTCTTCAAATGCCATATATGTCATCAGCTCTCAAATCAGCATAAATCAGAAACACCTGGATGGCTGTTCAAAACAGAGATGTTGGGAGCCACCTCCAGATGGTCCTATTCAGTAGGTCCAAGGAGGGGCCCACAAATTTGCATTAGTTTCCTGCAAAACTGTTCCTGAGAAGTGAGGACAGTGAGACTTGAGGTGGATTACTTTGGACTCATCATCAGGAAGGACAAATTGCTAGAAAGGGTACCATTGTTGCTAAAGTAGAAGGTCAGCAGAGGCCAGAGAGGTCTGGGTGAGAGAACTGAAGTCATAGCTGACACCAGAGGCTCAAGCATGCCAACCACCGTGAGGATGGTGCAGGTCTGGGCAACGTTCCCTTCGGTTTTAGGCAAGATCACTATGAGTTGGAGCCAACTCCACAGCGCCAGCAAAACAACAGCCCATTCCCAGGCAATGCTGCTCTGACCATGGCCTCCGGCCTCCAAGAGCCACTCTATAAGGCATCTCTGTCAGCCTCTAGAAAGCCTGACCTGTGAGTGGAGTCACAAGTCACAAATACGCAAAGTCATTCCAGCTTTTGATTTTGCAAATCTCTAAGCACTTACACATGCAACTTCTCTTATAGCAAAATGCTGACCTGCCTGCTTTGGAAAATATAATATTGCCATCCATTTTAGATCTTCAAAATGGTATTGAGATGTGCAGCAATTACTTCTTTAGTATGTAATATTGATCCCAACCCAGCTATCTTATTGAAACAACATATTAATTATTGATGGAAATTGCCTGCCTGAGATTCTAATTCAATTACACATTATTGCCATCATCTGCCTGTGAGGCTGAATTCATCACCAGGCGATTGGAGTGTCTGCACCCTAGTTGCTCTGAGAGAGGGTTGCTTTGTAGCTACAAACAAATCAGGAACCAGTGAATATGCTACGCGTTGGGAAGTAGACCACCTTTCTTGCTTCATTGGATTTCTCCTAACGACTTCAAATTCCAGCTCCCAGTGTGGGACAAAGACAGCTCAATGCTTAATCCATAAAAGTGACTTCTACCAATTATAGCAAGAAAAAACCGTTAGGGAACACAGCTCTTTTATTTCTTTATATTTCTTCAGGTTGCTTTAAGTGCATAGCCCTCTGCCTGAGAGTATCATAGTGTAATAAACTGTACTTTCAGACTAGATAAACTGGACCACTTCATTTCATGTGTCCAATTTTGTTTGCAGAAACAAGAGTGTCACCAAACCATTGCTTTGAAACAAGAGAACAAGGTACCCCAATGAAATCTCAGGACACAAGTACAGTAGAACTTGAGAAAGCTGGAATGTGGGTAATGCAGAAACCTGTCAGAGAAGGAAAACTCACTGGGGGTTTATGAGGCAGGATTCTTAACAGAGCAATAGAAAATGGGGTGGTGGGCACACTACCAAAGGTGGAAAACTAGGTAGACCTAGGAACACACGTCAGTTCCATGGAGCTCTGGTCATCACAGGTTTGCTGTACATTTGTATGAACCTTTCAGAGCTCCTTCAAATGCAGAATAAAAGTGTCGGCACCTGTGCACATGCACACTCCATTCCCCCAGCAAGGCAAAGTCCTCCCTTCCTGGGAATTTTTGCAATGGCTGGCTGTCAGATTTACGCTAACAGCTAGTGATCACCGAAAAAAGAAACAATCCTATCGACTCTCCTCCAGGTTACCTAGAACCACTTGTCTTGGAGATCCTGGTTTTCATCAGCCCCTCTCCAGTTGCCAAGGACAGAAACTGACTGAGACAAACAGAGGGAGAGCGGTCTAGATGTAGTCAGGTCTCAGAGTTTGATGGACCTACCCATCTTGGGGCCATCATAAGGAGGAATAATACACAATTTAAAATTCAAAAATAGAAACAAAGAAATTATATGCAATGAGAAGTAATGGACAAATTACAAATACTACAATTTTGATGAAAACCACAATACTGTAAACTCGGGGACAATACCAAAAGCACAATGCTTTAATTTCTTAATTGCCTCACATGACTCCACAGTATTTTCCATGTGATCTTTGTGTATTTTTTGTCACCTCTTCATATGACAAAAATTATGTAATTTTTCTCCAGAGACTTTGGAAAGATAATTCAGTCTTTCCTCTAGTATAATTTAAATTGATTTTGTGTTATTGATTATTTAAAACATTTATTTCAGCTTCACCTCTTATTGATAACATCAGGTCAAATTTGTGGTGGGTGTGAAATTTGGTGGGGTAGTTTACCCAGTTTATTTCACACATGACTTGTTAAATGCATATTTGCTTTTGTACTTGGAGTCCCTGGTTCCGGCAAATGGTTCACAAATTCTTCAATTCAAGTCCACCAGAGGAACATCGGGAAAGACATCTGGTGACCCACTTCCAAGAACACCAGCCACTGAGTGCCTGATGATGCATAGTTCTACTGTCACACACATAGGGTCACTGTGAGTGGGAGTTGACACTACGGCAGCTGGCTTAGCTGTCTGTAATCCAGCAGTCGATTTGTGCTATATATGAAGGTAAAGCTTCTGATCAATTCTAGCCTGAGCAATGGCCATGAAAAAGGGCCTCCCATGTTATATACAAAATCTGGAGCTCAAGGCCCAGCACAGACTAGAAACTCAGTAGACATTTGAGGATTGAGTCAACTATTTAATGAAGGATCAGAAAGTTGACCAACGATGCATGACTGTGTGCTGAATAATCTCCAACTACATAAAGTTTCACTTTTAAACATGTTCCTACATGTGACATTTCTTCAAGGAAACAGTGGAAACCTGCATGACTCTATATGCAGCACAAATGAAAGGAGATAATGGCCACAGCATCCACACGGAGCACATAGTCAGAGTTGATGGACTACTGGGGTCCACAAACGAAAGGAGAGATTGGCTACAGCATCCACACACAGAGCACACGATCACAACTGATGGACCCCTGGGGTCCACAAGGTTCACGTGGGAGTGCATGGTGACTAAGCTCTACGTGGTCTGCATGACTTCCTGTCTGCTGCCTGCACTCCTGTAGAAACAGCCATTTTTCCCATCAGTAGAAGAATGGATAACCAAACTACGATACAACACACAATGGCATACTATGCAACTATGAAGAATAATGTAGCAACTGCAATACACCACATAACATGGGTGCACTTGGAGAACATTATGCTGAGTGAAATAA
>NW_006922114.1:678650-679907 GCF_000298275.1 Orycteropus afer afer | reverse complement strand
TGATATGCCCATGTGATAAACTACACAGACACATAGCTAGATAAAGTATCAGGACTTATCTAGATTATCAAGATGTGAGAACCATGGTCAGCCCAAAGCTGGTCCCTATGAGGTCAGTCATACCCCCATTCTCCAAGTTATTCACCATTTTTGACACCAGTCATTCCCCCCACAGCATTCTCTGTTTCTCTACTGGATTTGATAAAACACTACAATGGCTACACAAGCTCTGGTGGCATAGGGGATAAAGCACTTGACTATTAACCTGAAGGTCAGCAGTTCAAATCCACAGGTGCTCCGCAGAAGGAACATGGGGTTATCTACTTCTGCAAAGATTTACAGCCTTGGAAACCCAATGGGGGTCGCTATGAGTTGGAAACAAGTCGATGGCAGTGAATTTGATTTTCCTTCTTTTGTTTTGGCCACACAGAACTCCCAGACTGCACTCACAGTTATGTGATTTATTAAGTAAGTAGCAGATGACTTGAGACCAGGATGACGTCAAAGTCACAGATTGCAACTCAAGATCAGGAAGGCTCCCTACAAAATGGAAGATGACATTGTTCCCTTCTTTGATGCAGGACAGCTCTCCCAGCCCCTCTTGGCTGTGGACACCCTCTGCCAACTGGGCAGACCTCCTCGTGGCTGTGCAAGACTCCTCTCCTCCATGCAATGCAGGCCTCCTCTTAGCTTTCCCTCCATCATACTCTCCACTGCTAACTGGTCCAGCTCACAGCCAGCCTAGCAGCTTGCTCAGCTGTCTTAGTGGTTCTCCTAGTAGCAGATTTCTACTGCCACCAGCTCTGCTGCAGGACCACATGGCCTGTCATCGCTGGCCTCTGCCAGAGGGCCCCTTCTGAGCCTCTTGTCATCCTCAGTGTTAAGCTCTTGACATTACAACTGTTTTAGGAGCTTCCTTGCTTCTTTTTTCTCTGTTTCTTCTTTTTGCCTCTAAAAACTTCTGTGCAGTTTGCTGCATAGATAAGCAAACTCCATACATAATATAAAATTTCAAGGCATAGCCCTCCAAGGAGGACCCCAAATAGACCAATATCTTCAGTAGACTGCAAGTGACTTAATGCTATTGGGTGGCTTTTCAAGCCATGATTTGCATAGCAGTTGATCAGTCCCTGCAAGGTACATAAAATAGAGCGATCACAGGGCAGAATGCAGCCCAGGTCCAAACAAAAAGTGTCGAACCTTCAAGTTTCTCAGAGTTTACCCAGGAAATGTCAAGCAACCTAGACAAAAGTAACA
>NW_006922114.1:677232-677786 GCF_000298275.1 Orycteropus afer afer | reverse complement strand
CAATTCAAGTTCAGGAACAATGCTCAGTCTCTCTCAGCAGTGCTTGAGTCTCAAGGTCTCTCTCAGCAGTGTGTGTCTCTCAAGGTCGCTCTCTCAGCAGCATGTGTCTCATATCTCTCAGGAGCACGTTTCTCTCAGCAGCACATCTTTCTCAGCCAGCAGAGAGACCCCCTTCTGCCTCTATGAGGCCTCCTTTTGAGCCTGACAGAATGGCCAAACTAACCAACCCCAACATCAGAATTCCATACACCTGAAAGAGAGTGAACTTCCCAGAAAATTACTTTGTACTGCAACAGAAGTACATCAGGTGGATAACAAATGATCAGGAGCTACTTGGTTGCTCATGGCAAATTTCACCACGGAGTTTGCAAAGACTTATGGCTAGAAAAGCCATACCAGATAATTTACTACACTGCAGTGAGCCTGTGAAGATAGGGACTCAAGGCTGAGTGAGTGAGCCCAGTGTGTTTACTAGACCAGTGGGGCTACTCTAAGTCAACTCCCTTGGTTGGGACAGGCAGCTAAACAGATTGGGTAGAAAGTCTTGGTGAAGG
>NW_006922114.1:675332-676712 GCF_000298275.1 Orycteropus afer afer | reverse complement strand
TTTCCCCCAGCCCCTAGAGTTGGCACTCTGAATTTAGACTTCTGGCCTCCTAAACTGTAAGAGAATAAATTTTTGTTTATTAAAGCCATCTGTTCATGGTATTCCTGATACAGCAGCACTAGATAAACAAGACAAAATATTTGTTCGTGAAACTTTTATGAAAGCATTGGCAGTTCAGAATGTTTGTGTGGTCTGTAATTTTAAAATGAAATGATGAAAGATTTTTTGAGAGGAAATGAAGGTAAGTCATACAGAATTTCTGTAAACTCAGGTATATATTTACTGAAGTTAAACATGCATGCATAAGCAAATAGACTTTGGAACTAAAAGATGCATTTGCAAATGGTCACCTATAGTACCTTGCTTAAAAGAATCTTCTGGTGATAGGCAAAATGCAAGTTGTGTCACTGTCCTGTGGAATAAGATTATCTTCAAAATAAAATCTCTATTAATTGCTTGAGGCAAAGATACAAATTTACCTAAAAAAAAAAAAAAAAAATCACAGAGAAAAGATTTGGTAAAAGCAGCAAATTACTCTCCATCCTGCTCCTGGTTCAGCTGGGTTGGTCTAGAGCTGGAACCTGATGAGTCAGGTGCCAATATTATGTATAAATATGTATGTTTAAATGATTTGATTTACTTCTATTCAAAATTATGTATTTCCAGACTTTCAGCTGGTCATTTATGGCAATATCATACTTATTTAAGGGTGAACATTAGGCAAAGCTGGTCATTCTTAACAGGGCCAGTATCTCAGTCAACCAAAACAAAACAACAAAGATGAGTGCCTTACAAAGATTAGGAGGTGAAGTCTCTGCAGAACTCACTGTGACTTTGTGTTAGAAAACAGGGAATAGAGGAACATGCAGAGTTCCCAAGGATTCACTCACTTCCTTGTTGACCAGCCAGAGGCAGCTCTGGGACAATTCTACCCCAAGATGCAAAGTTGGCTTCAGGGTATTAGTGGACATCTTACAAGCACTACAAGGTTCAGTGTGTGTGTGTGTGTTTGCAGTTTTTCTTCTACATAGGGGTCCTTTGTTTTCACTATATTCGGTAAAGGGACCGAGATCCTAAACTGCCTGAAGATCATTGCCCTAGAGCAGTGGCCCTCCTGCTATTTGACGCACCAGATCATATGCAAGTTGCCCAGCTCCAACCTCAGAGATGGAGGTTCAACAGGGATGGGCAAAGCCTAAGTATCTGTACATCTAACACATTCCCAGCCAGTGTGGGTGCTGAGCCCCATGAACTGCTCTGAGCAGCAATGTCCACACATCATTGTGAGAGGACAAGCACCATCCTCCTCCACACTCTGAACCACAGCATCATGGAGATGTTACCTTCCACATGTTGCCCTTAAGCCATTAGGCACAGACT
>NW_006922114.1:672562-674077 GCF_000298275.1 Orycteropus afer afer | reverse complement strand
GAATACTTCCCCATATCCTGGGAATTTCATCCTCCATGATTGGCTATAAGCACTCCTCCACTTGGAGTGATCTGTCTAACTCACAGTTCTTAGCTCTACCCACTAATTGCCCACTAAGAACCCACTTCTCAAATGTGGATGATCCCTTTTTGTCACATTCATCACATCTCAGGCCAGACAGAGAAGTTAGGATCCTCCTTGCTTCCCCGTGCTGTGCCCAACCATGATTCCACCTCCAGTTACCAGAAAACTTCTTATTAATTAACAGCACTAATATCCACCAAACCTCCTTGTCTCCACTGCTGTCAGCACTGACCTTATGGCCACACCTTTAATTCGTTGAAGTTTTAGCCTGTGGATCACTGACATCTCCTAAACCTACATTCCTGCATCATTCTTGGATACCAGCAACCATGCAGATGTACTGTCAATGCCCACACAGAAGTATCATTAGCACGCACACGAATGAACCATCAGTACCCACAAAGATGCACCATCCACACACACACATGCACACACACAGAGATGCACCAGCCACACACAGATGTACCATCCACATGCACACAGGTTTACCATCACACCCCCACACAGAGGCAACATCCACACCCACACAGATGCACCGTCCACATCCACAGTTATGTAACATCAGCACCCGTGTTGATGTATCGTCAAACACCCTTCCACACCCACAGGGATGTGCATCATCATCCCACAGACATTGCTTCAGGGATTGTGAAAATCCTAATATTTCACCCTGGTCAGAGTCAGCCTGGACTTCACAGTCACAGCACCTCAGGCCAAGCAGGTTTGACTCATGGCTCCAGCTCCACAGGACATCTGTGCTCTTGGTGTGGCCCAGTGCCAATGATGTTAGGTCCTGAGAGACCGTGTTCTTGATATAAAGATGCTGTCTTTCCCCACTTTCTTTCATTAAATGTCAGGATAGACTAAACAGATGTTTTCTCATCTTTCCTGAACTGTAAGCTTTGCATGAATGAGGATGGATCTGATGTCCCAGAGGCTGAGCTTATGGCTTCTCACTTACAGGAGGGAACTACTCGGGAACGGCTCGTTTCCAACGTGCACTAATCGTTGAAGACAGCCTGCCTGTAGTTTATCTCCCTTAATTTGGAAGTGTATAACTTCAGGGTAGAGAACTTTCAGAGGACTTCCATTCATTTCTGCAAAATGCACAGGACCATTTTGAATGTGTGCCCCATTGAGTGATGGGCCCTCAGCCGCGTGTCCTTTCCCATGTGCTGTATGCTGTGCTTCTCTGGGCATCAGGCTGAGATTGAGTCAGGCTGTGAGACTCGTTCCCCTCTGTGCTGATAAAGGACTATGTCTACTAGACAGATTAGCTCTGACTCCCATAGACTGCCTGGTAACACAATAAAATGGGACTAAGAAAAATCTGCAAGTCCTGTTCTCAGCAGGTTTCCATCAGTTTTTTGTGTAACTGTACAGTCAGTTGTGTCCGTGGGTCAAGCTAGGGCTAGTGAAGCTCTGAAGTTC
>NW_006922114.1:667914-672022 GCF_000298275.1 Orycteropus afer afer | reverse complement strand
GATAACGCCTCAGAAACCCAAGGAGGGGTCGCCATGAGTCAGGTCTGCCTTGAGGGCACCTAACAACAACAACAACATAATACGAATAATAGTACATCAAAGATGACACCCTCTCTGTGATCTGTTTCCTTCTGAAAGTGAGAGCAAAGGGGGCAGGAAGAGTCCGTGCAGCCGTGGACCTCTTGATGTCATGGCATTGTCTCTTCCTGGGACTTCACTCCAGTTCTCACGACCACCCTATGTCCAGCAGCATGTACTAACCACCACCTGAGGGATGGACAAGACCCCAAGCACCACCTCCCCTCCTGAGGCCTCCACCCTCCTACTGCCCATACGCTCAGCCCTCCCTCCGCTGGGGTCTCGGGTCCATGAGGGCTCTACCTTATGCTAATTACAGCTGCTTTATGGTTACTATGATCCAGGCCGTATCCCAGGGCTTTTCTTTTATTATTTGGTAAAATAATATTTTATCAAATACTTAATATTTGATCTGTATAAAAGTGCAATGTGTCGAGAGGAAAGAATGAGGTCTTGCAGGGCTGTCACTCTCAGCAAAGAATTGAACATCACCAGTGACAAGATGACAAGCTCTCCTACTTAAACAGAGGTCGGGGTGGAAAGGCCTGCATCAGAGGCACCCTAGGGTTGGTCTTCCTCAGACTCTCACCCCAGGGCGACTGGACAAGGGAACTTGCTCTATGCAGTAGAGGACAAAGGGACCGGGGCTTGCGTACTCTAACTAGAGGAGTGTGTGGGCTGGGCACATGGGCAAAGGGCAAGGGTATAAGAGAGAGGTGCGGTTTTTCAGCCTCAGCTGGCCTGGCCACCCTGTTAGCAAGAAGTCGTCTTTGCTCAACACACAGCATAGCCATCCTATGCCCAGGGTGCAAACAAAAGGACATTCTCTCCCCTCTAGCTACCAGATTAAGCTTGCAAGTCTGCATTTTCTGGTAAATAATACAGTGGGCTAAAAGCCAGCAGCAAACACTGTGTCCCCTGGGGTGCACTCTCTCACTACAATGAAGGGGCCACAGAGATGGTGGGAGCAGAACTGCCTGGGGCACACTGTCTCCCCGGGGTGCACGGTCTCCCCCGGGGCACACTGTCTCACTATAATGAAGGGCCATGGAGATGGTGGGAGCAGAGCTGACTGGGGAAGCAGGCCCCTGCCCTGCAAACAGCTGCATTTTAATGTTTTGTAGAGATGAGGCTACTGAGTCTGAATTGCATGAAAACATATGTGCACCTCAGTTCCCTGCTCCCCAAAGATGTCAGAGCCCCCAGGATGGGCAGCCGAATAGGTAGTACACAAGTGTCCCCTGGTCCTCTGTGTCCTCCCGTGGCACTCACCGTGGCCAGCACTCCCAAGAGCACGTGTTGTCAGGCTGCTCTCCGTGTGATGGGAAGACAAGACTCTTGGGAGAGGGAAACAGATGTGTCGGGACGTGTGTATTCAGGTTTCATGAGCTGAGACCTTTAGGATAGGCCCCAGTATGTACTCAATGATCTCTAATTTCTCTGGAAAACCAAACAAACCAACAGTTGCTGTGGACTTAACCCCAGCTCCTGGCAACCCCACAGGTGTCAGAATAGAACCGTGCTTCCCAGGTTTTCAGGGGCTGGTTTTTGGAAGTAGGTTAACTGGTCTTTCTGTTGAGTCCCTCTGGGGTAGGTTCAAACCACCAGCCTCCGAGCCAGCAGTCAGTGCTTAACTGTTTGCACCCCTCAGGAGCTGTGGGGGTGGAAAACCCTGAGGAATCTAAACAAGCTGCATTTGAAATACATCAGCCAACGTCCGGACCCGTGTTCCGTGCAAAGGTGACATGTGCTTCACCCCACGCGCCACAGGCTCTGCCTGGCGGTCCTTTTCCATCATTGTAGGAACAAAGAATCCCACAAGTCTAAGCAGTAGGGCCGCTTTCCCTCGTGTTTCTGGGCCTGCGTGGTCCTCTGTTTGTTGATATTAACATGCTGCTCTGCATACAGTCTGGCCCACGCAGTGGTGCCACAGAGGGAAGGCCTGGCAATCAGCTGCCATAGAGACCACAGTCCAGAAACTCGGTGGAGTAGCCGTGCTCTGTAACACCCGGGGCCACCACGAGTCGGAGCAGCTGGATGGCTCAGGACTCCCTCTGAGTAGTAATCACTGAGGTGGTGGGGATCAATCAGGATCGTCCTTTCACATTTATTTGCAATGTTAATGATCGCTGTTTATGAGTTTCCAGTTCTCAAGCAGGGATTTTAGCAAATAGCATTTCTTCCTTCTCTATTGCATGGAGTCAGTTTTCTCAGCTGTAGCCTATGGATGAGTGACCCTGCTGGGCAGGTTTCCCAGCCAGAAACAATTTGGGGAAATCAATTCACATGAAATGGTCAAATCCTCATGTTCCTATACATGGGCAAGGCGTTGCCTACCTGCAGTCTCAGCGTTTTGTCTGATCAGCAAAGGGGCGATGCATTTGCTAAGTCTCTTCCCACCATTGTTGTTGCTAGGTGCCATCGAATAGGCTCGGACTCAGCGACCCTGTGTATGATGGAAAGAAATGCTGCCCGGTCCTGCGCCAGCCCCACAATCCTTGCTGTACCCGAGCCCATCGTTGCAGCCACTGTGTCCGTCCATCTCATAGAGGGCCTTCCCCTTCTTTGCTGACCCTCCACTTTGCAAAGCAGATATCCTTCTCCAGGGAATGGTCCTTTCTGACAACAGGACCAAAGTAGGTGAGACGAAGTCTGGCCAGTCTCGCTTCCAAGGAGCATTTCAGCTGCACTTCCTCCAGGACAGATTTGTTCATTCTTTTAGCAGTTCACGGGACTTTCAGCATTCTTCACCAGCACCACAACTCGAAAGCATCACCTCCTCTTTGGTTTTTATTCATTGTCCAGCTTTCATGTGCATATGAGGCGACTGAAAATACCCTGGCTTGGGTTAGGCACATTTTAGCCTTCAAGGAGACATCATTGCTCTCCCGCACTGTCAAGTGGTCTTTCGCAGCTGATTTGTGCCATCTGATTTCTTGACTCCTGCTTCCACTGGAGTAAGTTGTGGTACCACTCAATATGAAATCTTTGACAACTTCAATCTTGTCTCCATTTATCGTGATGCTGCTTATTGGCCAAGTTGTGAGTGTTTTCGTTTTCTTTATGTTGAGGAGTCACCTACACGCAGACTGTAGTCCTTAATCTTCAGCAGTAAGTGCTTCGAGTCTCTCCACTTTCCGCAGACAAGGTTGTGCTGAGTGCACATCACAGGTTGTTAATGAGTCTCTCTCCGATCCGGCTGCTGCTCTCCTCATAGCGTCAGAATCCGAGGCCAGCTTCCAGAGGGACCCTGGAGGCCTGCAAGGGCAGCCAATGCAAAGTGAGAGGATACAACCGACTCTGGGATGTTGTCCGTCAGACAATCCAGGCAGTGGGGAGATGCGAGGCGGATGGCCACTCCCACGTGCCAGAAAGAGGAGCCCAGTTGTTCCTCCACTTTACCAAGCATGGTATCCAGCCATCACATTTTTTAATGCCCTGACTATGTGGACCAAATTGGAACCAATATTACAATCTCACAAGTACAAGTGTGTGCTTTCATCCCGCCCGCACCCTTTGGTAAGGAGACTGTGATGTCGTGGAGACTTGCCCTGCCTGATGCCAGGCCAGGGGCTCCTGAGCAGAACGGTTACGCTCCGTGCGTTCTGGAAGATCTCGGGTTCTCTGGTGGTGAATTCAAGTTACACGTTACCCTGTGCTGAAAAGGGAATCCATTTGCTCTGCCAGAAATGCACACTCCATCATTGTCAGACAGCAGATGAGACTAAATCCCCGCAGAGCAAATCGAACCACAGAATCCCACCCCGTAACCGCAGGCAGTGTGCAGCAGATTAGGATTAAGCAGCACACTGGTGGAAATATTAAGTTCCAATTCTCTTTCCATTTTATCTAAGACTCACTTTTAGTTTGGTTTTATGTACAGGAGCAGAGATATCTAAATAAATAAGTTTGCCTGGGCTGCAATTCCTGGGATCTATTGGAGTAAGTATTCCTCTTTCATCGTTTCCATTTAAATTCATGTAGCAGATTAAACTCTCGCCTGACCGACTCTATCACTAATTCATAAAGA
>NW_006922114.1:664771-666959 GCF_000298275.1 Orycteropus afer afer | reverse complement strand
GGATGCCCCCACCCAGAGGTGTCCCCGTGCAGGACCCTGATCCACTGCTGACCCCCAGTGTGCTTCTAGGGGAACTCACAGATCACCGAGCTGTGGAGGGTCAAGTCCAGGCCCAAATGAGCCACTCACACGTCCACATTGAACACGGAGAGACCACATAACGTGCTCTCCTCACCTTCCTTCACTCAGGAAGCACTCAGCAAGCAATGACTGTGGGACAGGATCTAGGGTGCAGCGTGAGCATGACCCCCACAGTGATAGGGAAGGGGCACACCACACACAACTAAACAGACGACCAGTAACCCATTGCCATCAAGGCACCTTGGACTCTTCATGGGCTCACCTGTGTCAGAGTAGAACCAAGCGCCCCAAGGTTTCCAAGGCTGATTTTTCAGATGTAGATCAGCAGGCTGTCTTCTGAGGTCCCCATGTGTGGACTCAAACCTCTAGCCTTTTGGTTGGTGCCAATCACACTAACCTTTCATACCATGCAAGAGATGTAATTACAGATAAGGGAAATTCCTGAAGGAAATGATCAGAATGGAGGAAAAAAACAACTGAAAAAGTCTAGGCATGTGGGTCTCAGCTCTGAGGAGTGACATTCAAGAAGAAGCCTGAAGGTTACGTCAGTCAGGTCAAGGGCTGAGGGCACAGCCTGCGAGATGCAATTAGGGTAACTTTCACCTTTCTCTTCACGATATTCTAATTAGGGAAAGCAAGCCAAACACACTTCTTGGGGAACTCAGCTGCCAGGAGTGGTGACTGCTGAACACTGAGTGCAATCCCGCAAAGAGAAGACGGTGTGAGCCAGGTCTGTCATTGAGACCACTGGGGCAGCCATGAGCACCACAGACCTAGATGGGAAGTTAGTAAAGAACGAAGCCGCTGCCCGTAAGGGACTAAACCCACACTGTACATGTCCAGGTCCTTTTCCAGGAACCACTGGGAGAAATACCATCTATTAATGGAATTTGAAATTAATTTGAATTCACTGAAATTTCTGAATTTGAAACCTCTCTCATCACAAACATGTCACCGTGGAACCTGTGAGAGCCGGAAGAGGACTGCCTTCCTCTCCTGAGTGTCCCAAGCATCCTGCCTTTCACAGCATGCAGCTCACTGCTTTGCTATTGCTCTGTACTCGTGGGAAATATTTGAGATTTTTTTCCCTCTGATAGGTTTCTGCCTTACACACATAGGTTCCAGCTTTTGCAGGTTTTACTGTAATTCTGATATATTATTATTATTATTATTATTATTATTATTATTATTATTATGTGTTTTTATTGTTGAAAAAGCAGCCTGCTGTCTCTGCCACTTACTGGCCATGGGATGTGATTTAACCTCTCTTCATCGCACTTTCTTCATCTGTAAAATGGCATTAAAATAGTCACTTTAAGAATTCAATAAGATAGAATATGTGAAAATGCATGGGAAATGCTAAGAGCACAAAGAATCGCAGCCATGGAAGGAAAACAGACAGAGAAAGAGGCAGGAAGGGACCAGACAGAGACTCTGCCAAAGTAACCCAGGCCAGGCCAGCATGACCTGCTGGGAGCCGGCCCTTCCAGAGAACATGCACACAATGAGAGCATCCAAACTTTAGCACCCCTCTCCAAAATGGACATTTGGGCTCTTCTGTTCCACCCCCATTTTAAAAATGTTCTGAGTCTCAGGAAGGACGGAGACTTTGCCTAAGATGTCCAGACAGTTGGCAGAAGAGTCAAGGGCAGAGCCTAGGGTAGTGGTTCAGGGAGAAGCTCAGATGGGCCGGCACCCCGGGTTACTGTGGTAGTTAAGGTTGTGTGTCAGCTTGGCTGGGCCTAGGTGAGGGGCTGGGCAGCTGGATGTAGTGATTCCCCATGAGGAGACTGGCAGTCACGTCCATGGTGGGATCTACCACAGGCAGCCGAGGAGCTGCCCTAGGGGTGTGGGCTGCTTCCTGTGCATAAGAAGCAGCTTTGGAAATGGTCTCCAGCTTATGGCACGCTTGGACTCTGCATGTAGCCATGTCGTTGTTCAGCAGCCTGACATGATCTGCCAATCTTGGGAGTTTTAATGGACTTGAATTAATGGCCCACCATGTGGTTTGTAATATTGGGACTATGTCTTGTAACTTGTCAACCTTGGGTTTGTCAGCCTCAGCACCCAGCAGCTGAGTGAAGCAAAGCCTCCAGCTTCAGTGGGC
>NW_006922114.1:663134-664241 GCF_000298275.1 Orycteropus afer afer | reverse complement strand
GAGGAGTGGCTGGTGAGTTTGAATCACCAGCCTTCTGGTTTGCAGTCAACTGCCTTAAGCACTATGCTACCAGAGCTCCTATTTATGAATTAAGAATGTATATTCACAAGAGATATTGATAATCTCTTCAAGTAATTTCATAGTACCTAAGTAGTCCTCTCAGATTTTGACGCAGTTGAATTCCCTGGGTGACATAAATGGTCAACACACTCAGATGCTAATCAAAGTTGATGGTTCAAGTCCATCCAGAGATTCCTCAAAGGAAAGGCCTGGGAATCTGCTTCTGAAAACTCAGCCATTGATGAAGGCCTGGGGAGTGCAGCTCTACTCTGATGCACATGGGTCGGCCATGATTGGAGCCAAGTCAACAGCAAATGCTGGGTATGTCTGTGTGTGTGTGTGTGTGTGTATAGAGAGAGGGAGAGAGAGAGGGTAAGTTCATGTGAATTTTATTTATATCCTTATAAAATATGTATCTTAGAAATTTAAAATTTATTAGAAATACAAATTTAAATTCATTACTTGTTTCATTATTCTCTTGAAATACTTTGCTGTTATATTACTTTTATAATTTTAGTGGTACTTTTTCCCTCTTTCCTTCATCATCATGGAATAGGTTTTAACCCTTTTCCCACGGCACCCTCCTTTCCACAATGGAAGTGGTACCACCTACCCTGCCGGGTGGCTGAGATTGAGCATAAAGTGTGCAGCACGGCACCCAGCCACGACAAACTGAACTTACGTCTGAGATGGAGGCACGTGGGCCCCTTGTTTCTCTCCCTCTTCTGTGTCAAGACACTGTCAACCCTTCGCCACCAAACACCACAGCAGGCCTGCCTTCAGCCTGGCTCACTTTTCTACCTGCTCAAGAATAAACGTGCCTGTCCTCTGGTTTGCTCTGTTCGCTGCTGGAAACACCCGCAAATCTCAGGCCAGGCCGCCCCAGAACACTCCTCCAGGGAGGGAGGGGCCACCCAGAGAGATGCCACCAGGGGAGGGAAAGACTTGGAGAGAGAGAGGGAGGGAGGGATGGAGATATCACCCAGGGAGGGAGGGACCTCGAAAAGAGGGATCGACCACACAGGGAGGGAGAGACCACCCAGGGAG
>NW_006922114.1:634813-636181 GCF_000298275.1 Orycteropus afer afer | reverse complement strand
CCTTCTGAGGAGTGGCTGGTGGATTTGAACCGCCAGCCTTCTGGTTAGCAGCTTTAGCCACTGTGCTACCAGAGCTCCTTATCATTCCATACGTTCCCCTTATTTACTATCAAATCATATTAGACCTGGGCAATTGAGACTATTTAAAAATTCCTTATGGTGTATTACAAGTAAAAACAGATTAGCCAGATTTTTCTACCTTCTTTTATGCAAATTTATCAAATCATGAACTCCGAAAAAAAATTAACAAGGGCAAGAAATTAACTACTATATCTTTTCTTAAATAAATTAAGATGTAATAGAAATGTCCTAAGATGCACGTGGAAAATGGAGAATTAATAAGGAAGACCGAAGAAGAGTTGATGCTTTTGAGTTTTGGTGTTGGCAAAAAGTACTGAGAATGCTGTGGACTGCCAAAAGAACGAACAGATCTATCCTGGAAGAAGTGCAGCCAGAATGCTCCTTGGAAGCGAGAATAGCCAGAATTGGGACCATTCCCTGGAGAAGAATGTCATGCTTGATAAAATGGAGGGTCATAAAAAGGGGAAGACCCTCAATGAGATGGATTGATACAGTGGCTGCAATGATGGGCTCAAGTATAGCAAGGATTGTGAGGATGGCGCATGACTGGAGAGTGTTTCATTCTGGTGGACATGGGGGTGCTATGAATCAGAGCTGACTATATGGCACTTAACAACAACAAGAGAAACGTTCTATAACTATCTGGCATTAACTCCTCTTTAAGTTTTGTTTGTTTTCTTGTTTTTGTTTGCAGCAGAACTAATTTGTTTATCCATTCTTCTGTTGATGAACATTCTAATTGTTTCTAGGTTTTGATTATTATAGATAAATCTTCTATGAAAAATGCTTTCACAAGTCATTTTGTGATGTATTTTTGTTCTGTAGTGATAAATGTGTAAGGAAGGAAATGCTAGATGTCAAAGGATGCATATTTTACTATATCAGGAACCACCAACTATTTTCCAAAATCCTTTTACCACTGCACTTCCTTGCTGTGAAAGGATGAACATTCTACCCTCTTGACATCCTCATGATCATTTGATATGTCCACAAGGTTCGTCTTAGCCATTTGAGTGGGTATGCACACCACTCATCTGTCAGTTTGTCATACTGAGGTGGTTTATGTGTTGCTGTGAGGCTGGAAGCCATGCCACTGGTATTTCAAATAGCAGCAGGGTCACCCATAGTGGACAAGTTTTAGAGACACTTCCAGATGAAGAACAATAGGAAAGAAGGATCTGGGAATCTAGTTCCAAATAAATTAACTAGTGAAATGATTATGAACGGCAGTGGAACACTGTCTGGTATAGTGTCAGAAGATGAGCCCCTCAGGTTGAAAGGCACTCA
>NW_006922114.1:630895-633817 GCF_000298275.1 Orycteropus afer afer | reverse complement strand
GAAGAAAGCAAAAGGTCATTAAAAATAGAGGAAAAAAAGAAAGTTCAAAATGAACGTCATAAGAGACTCTGAAACGTACTGTTGAATGTAGAGTAGCTAAAGCAAATGGAAGAAAGGATGAAGTAACAGAGATGAACAGAAGATTTCAAGAAGCATCTCAAGAAGACAAAGTACTATAAAAATATGCAAAGAGCTGGTGTGAGAAAAACAAAGGGAAGAGCACTGCTGGCATCTCTTAAGCTGAAAGAATTGGAGAAAAAATCAAGGCTGGAGTTATAATATTGAAGGTGTTTATAAACAAAATAAGGACCTTTGGTGGCACAGTGGTTAAAGCATTTGGCTGCTAATCAAAAGGTCAGCCATTCGAACCTACCAGCTGCTCCACAGAAGAAAGATGAGGAATTCTTCTTCTACAAAGATCTGCAGCCTTGGAAATCATGTAGGGTCAGTTCTACTCTTCCACAGAGGGTAGATATGAGTCAGGAATGACTTGATGGCAATGGGTTTGGTTTTTGGTTTATGGGCAAAATATTGAACGATTCAGGAAGCATCAAAAGAAAATAATACACAGAGTCCCTGTACCAAAAATAATTCATCAACATTCAACCATTTCAAGAGGTAGTTTATGATCAATAACTGAAGAGGCTGAAGGAATAATTCCCAGCTGCACTGAAGACATAGGTGAAAAACAAGGCTCCAGGAACTATCAGACTACCAACTGAGATGTTTCTACACACTGGTGGAGAACTGGAGTTGTTCACTTGTCTATGCAATGAAATTTGGAAAACAGCTATCTGGTGAACTGACTGGAGGAGAGCCATTCCACAGTAAAAGTTTGCTGAAGATAATTAAAAGGCCACTGCAGCAGTGTTTCACCAGGGAACTGCCAGGAATGCAAGCTGGATTCAGAAGAGGACATGAGACAAGAGATATCATTGCTGCTGTCAGATGGATCTTGGCTAAAAGCAAAGAATACCAGAAAGATGTTTACCTGTTTTATTGACTATGGAAAGGCATTAGACTGTGTGGATCATAACAAATTATGGGTAACATTGTGAAGAATGGGGATTTCGGAACACTTAATTGTGCTTCTGAGGAACATGTACGTAGACCAGGAGGCTGATGTTCAAACAGAACAAGGGGTACTGCCTGGTTTAAAATCAAGAAGGGTGTGTGTCAGGGTTGTATCCTTTCACTATACTTATTCAATCTGTATGCTGAGCAAATAATCCAAAAAGCTGGACGATATGGAGAAAAGAAGTGGGAGACTCATTAACAACCTGTGACATGCAGATGATGCTGAAAATGAAGAGGACTTGAAGCATTTACTGATGAAGATCAAAGACTAGTAGGTGAATTACACCTTACCATAAAGATAAGAAAAATCCTCACAACTGGACCAATAACAACACGATGATAAATGGAGAAAAGATTGAAGTTGTCAAAGACTTAATTTTACTTGGATTCACAATCAACACCCATGGGAAAAAACATCAAGAAATCAACTTACTACATCGGAGGAATGTGCATCAACAGAGTTCTTTAAAATGTTACATAACAAAGATGTCACCTTGAACACTAAGGTCCACCTGATCTGCGCCACGGTTTTTCAGTAGCCTGACAGGCGCGCGAGAGTTGGAACATGAATAAAGAAGACCACGGAAGAGTTGATGCATTTGAGTTCTGGTGTTGGAGAAGAACATTGAGTGTGCCATGGATTGCTAGAAGAAAGAAGAGGTTTGTCTTGGAAGAAGTAAAGCCAGAATGCTGCTTAGAAACAAGCGTGGTCAGACTTCATCTCTCTTACTGTGGTCATGTGGTCAGGTGGCAGCAATCCCTAGAGGAGGAGATCTTGTTTGGTAACATACACAGTCAGTGAAAAGGGGACACCCTCAAAGAGATGGACTGACACAGTGGCTGCAATGATGGGCTCGAGCACAGCAGATTGTGCGGATGGTGCAGGCCCAGGCAGGGCTTTGTTCTGCTGTATGCTGGGTCTCTGTGAGTGAGGACCAATGCAACAGCACCTAACAAGAGCAACAGTAGGAGGTTTGTGGTTACACTTCCCTGTGGCTTTCATATGTGTCTCCCTAATAAATTGGTAAACAAATATTCTGACAAGATTAATTGTGTAATGTTTCTCTGACTTCAGTAAAAGTTTCTTGAACTGGCAGCTGCTGCCGTGAGATACGATGCCCTGGAAAGAGAGGAGCCGGGAGGTTTTGTGGTAGATAAAATGCAGAGAAAGAGGGAGATGGCAAGAGAGAGGGGCAAACAAGGGGTCTTTGATGTATTTTGACATAGCGTAGCCAAGCCATGTGACTGCAGGACAGACAGAACACCCAGACTTTACACCTACATATTGAAAACAGGTTTTCAAACGTGAGCTAAAACTTCTGGAAGAAGACAGAAATGTTTGTGTGTACTAGCTGAGGTCAAAGGGGACAGAGGGGGAGGGTGAGCATGGGGCAGACTCAGCCAAGCCTCCTTAACTCTTTGAAGGGGATTTTTATATGAGACCAGGTGTAACAATGAACAAGGAAGACTGAAGAAGGCTTGACGCTTTTGAGTTGTGGTGCTGGCGAAGAATGCTGAAGGTACCATGGACTGCTGAAAGAACTAACAGATCTGTCAGACACGACTCGATGGCACCTAACAACAACAGCATAATTGCAATCTTTTTCTCATTTTTTAATTAAGTTTTAATTTCTTAAAATATATTAAAATGGTTTTAAACCTGTTAGGAACAGTTTCAGATACCCCAGGTGGTGGGCACACAGCAAACAGCCACGTGGTCCAAGCTGTGTGGTCTCAGTATCCCAGGACCAAGAAAGCCTCTTTGTAACTGGCCAGGAGTGGAGGCGGGCTGAGGCCCAAACCTCTTGCTCTGCAGAAGCAATAGAAGGACTAGTATCTGAACAA
>NW_006922114.1:627469-628810 GCF_000298275.1 Orycteropus afer afer | reverse complement strand
AAAATTAAAAAAAAAAATGTGTTGTTGGTGAATGTGTTTGCAGGAAGATGTTGCTCTTGTTAGGTGCCGTCGAGCCAGCTCTGACTCATGGCCGCCCCGTGCACCACAGACCCAAACGCCGCCCAGTCCTGCGCCCTCCTCACAATCCTTGCTGTGCCTGAGCCCGTTATTGCAGCAGCCACTGTGCAGGTCCCCCTTGGTGAGGGTCTTCCCCTTTTTTGTTGACTGTCTACTTCTCCACGTGTGATGTCCTTCTCCATTGTCTTCTGACAATATGCCCAAAGTAGGTGAGGTGAAGTCTGGCTGTTCTCTCTTCTAAGGAGCATTCCGCACTTCTTCCAAAACAGATTTCTTATTCTTTGGGCCGTCCACAGTATTTTCAGTATTCTTCGGGCAGTCCACAGTATTTTCAGTATTCTTCCTCAACAACACGGTTAATTCAAATGCATCAATTCTTTGTTTTTGTCTTCCTTATTCATTGTCCAATTCTCATATGCATATGAGGTTATTGAATGCATATCAAGGCTTGGGTTAGGCACATTTATTGTGATGTTGCTTATTGGTCCAGTTGTCAGGATTTGTGTTTTCATTACATTGAGGTGTCATCCAACTGATAGCTGTAGTCTTTGATCTTCATCAGTAAGTGCTTCAAGTCATCTTCACTTTCAGAAGCAAGGTTGTGTCATCTGCATATCACAGGTTGTTAATAAGCCTTCCTCCAATCCTGTTGCCACACTATTTTTCAGAGTCCTGTCCCTTGTACTCGATGGCAAACAACAACAACAACAACAACAGTCCCTTGTATTAAATGCTTAGTATACAGATTGAACAAGTCTGGTGAAAAGATACACCCCTGATGCCCACCTGTCCTGATTTTAAACCATGTATATTCCCTTGTTCTGTTCAAATGCCTGCCCCTGGGCCAATGTGCAGGTTACTCATGAGCATAATTAAGAGTTCTGGAATTCCCATTCTTTGCAATGTCATCCATAATTTGTTATGATCCACACAGTGGAATGCCTTTGCTTAATCAATAAAACACAGGTAAACATAGTTCTGGAATTTTTCTTTTCATTCAAGATCCATCTGACTTCAGCAATTATATTTCTTGTTCCATGCCCTCTTCTGAATCTGACTTGAATTTCTGGCGGTTTCCTGTCAGTACACTGATGCAACCATTTTTTAAATGTCTACTGCAGAATTTTACTTAAGTGTGATATTAATGACATAGCTTGACACCTTTCACATTCTGTGGGATCACCTTTCTTTAGAATGGGCAAAATTATGGATCTCTTCCAGTCAATTGGCCAGGTAGCTGTCTTCCAAATTTCTTGGCAAAAA
>NW_006922114.1:625803-627146 GCF_000298275.1 Orycteropus afer afer | reverse complement strand
ATGTGTTAAGATAGAAAACCAAAAATACTGTCTTATTTTCATTGAATGGAAAGTTACCATAGATGGAATATTCATGAAACCTGACCTTGAGATTCTGCTCAGAATGTCACTGTGGTTTTTCTATGACAGACACAGGATTTGCCCGAGGCTCACAAACACTGCTGTGGTGTCTGGGCTTTAGAGGGAGTGACGTTCCTCTGTTACGTCCCCTTGACGAAGACGTGCCCAGGGTTGGCATGGCTGGATGGTATATTTCTGTTGCTGTTTACCTCCACGTAGACTCTCATGAGTGTCAGCTCCCTGGAAACCTCATCTTGCCTGTCTCTGGCCTTCACCAGAAGTACTATGAGCAGGGGATCACAGCTCCCCTTAGGATGTTGCTGTTAGCTGCCCTCTAGTTGCCCCGGCTCACAGTGACCCCATGCACAATGAAGCAATATCCTGCCTGGTCCTGCACCATCTCCTTGATGGGTTGCAGATTAGATGGTCATGATCCAGAGGCTTTTCACTGGCTAATTGTCAGAAGTAGAAGCCTTTCTCCCTAGGTCCGTGAGTCTGGAAGCTCTGGTGGAACTTGTTTAGCATCACAGCAACATCCAACCCTCCCTCAATAGAGGTGTGGTGGCCGCCACACTGTGCATTGACCAGGAGCTCTGCTTTTGGAAGGTACATTTAGAAAGCTAAGGAGAAGCTATGCTTGGGCTGGTTTCAGTGGGGCAGGGGGAGGTGAAGCTGGGGACAAGGGGACACTTGTGGGCAGATGGAGAAAGACCAGGTCTGACCCTGTCAGGTGGTCTGGAACCATGGGATTCACAGTGCAAAGCTCATTCTTCTTTCCACACCAAGTGGGAAAAGTACCTGCGGGAAGTTTCAGGGATGTCCCTGAGTTTTCCTGAGGGTTGCTTTCAAAGAGCAAGCTGAGTGCTAGAGAGTTTCTGTCTCTGTAGAGGGTATCAGATCACAATGTGCCACCTCTCCAGACTGTGCCCTTTGTTCTGAGTGTAGACGCAGCTCTTGCCAACATCCCGGGAATGCAATCCCTGGTGTACGAAGGGAACGGAAGAGGGCATTGATGGCTCTAGGTTTAGGATGGCCACCAGGCAGGAGCAGAAAGGGGGCAGTGGACAGTTGGCGCCAGAGCACAGGGACTCTGAAGACAGAAGATGGCCCGGGAAACGCTGATGACTCCTTTATAAATAATACATAAATAATAAATAAAACATGAACAAGAGAAAAAGCACCTTATCCGTGGGGAGTAAGGACGGTGAGAACTTTCATTCTTTAAGAGGTCATGACCCAGGAGAAAGCAGGAGCCTCTTGAATTTGGCCAAAGACTTTTATGA
>NW_006922114.1:600042-601486 GCF_000298275.1 Orycteropus afer afer | reverse complement strand
GCATTGCTGAGAGAGAGACACTGAGAGACACACATTGCTGGAAGAGAGACTGGAGAGACCGTTGGCTGAGAGATGGCAGGCTGAGAGAAACTGAGCATTGTTCCTGGACTTGAATTGTAGCCTGGTGCTTCCCTAATATACCCTATAATCTGTGAGTTCTGTGTGGCCACTGCAGCAAATTATCGAACCCAGAAGAAAGGTGGTGGGTGCTTTGGGAGGAATGGTTGGTGAAAGGGCTGGAGAAAGGCAGCATGTCTGGCCTTGCAGGAATAGGACTTGGGCTATTGATAGTGATTCTGTCTTCTTCTTGTGGGGTTAGAGGAGGTCAGAAGATGTAACCTTCCTGCCCCTTTGGCAAGGGTATACTGCATGGTTCAAAATCGAGAAGGGAATGCATCAAGGTTGTATCCTTTCACCATATTTATTCAATCTGTATGCTGAACAAATAGTCAGAGAAGCTGGACTATATTAAGAGAATGTGGCATCAGGATCGGAGGAAGATTCATTTACAACTTGTGATATGTAGATAACACAACTTTGCTTGCTGAAAGTGAGGAAGACTTGAAGCACTTACTGCAGTGTGGATTACACCTCGATATAAGGAAAACAAAAAACCTCACAACTGGGCCAATAAACAGCTTCCTGGTGGATGGAGAGAAGATAGAAGTTGTTGAGGATTGCATATCACTTAGTTCTACAATCAACACCAATGGAAGCAGCAGTCAAAACATCAGATGATATATTGTATTGGGCATATCTGCTGATGAAGGGCGAATATGTCTCCTGGAAGACTAAGGTGTGTCTAAGTGATGAAGAGCAAATATGTCTCCTTGAAGACTAAGGTGTGTCTAACCCAAGTCATGGTATTTTCAGTCACCTCTTGTGTGTGTGAGGGCTGGACAATGAATAAGGAAGACCAAAGAAGTGTTGATGGTTTTGAATTGTGGTTTTGGAGAAGAATGCTAAGAGTACTATGGTCTGCTAAAAAGACTACCAAATATGTCCTTGAAGAAGTCTGTCTGGAATGCTCCTTGGAAATGAGAATGGGCAGATTTTGTCTCACCTACTTTGGTCATGTTGTCAGAAGGAACCATTCCCTGGAGAAGGATATCATACTTGATAAAGTGGAAGGTCAACAAAGAAGAGGAAGGCCCTCATTGAGATGGGCAGGCACAGTGGCCTCAACGATGGGCTCAGTTATAGCAAGGATCATGAGGCTGGCACAAGACTGGGCAGTGTTTCATTCAGCTGTGCATAGGGTAGCTATGAGTTGGAGATGACTCGACGGCACCTAACAACAACAACATAGATAGATAGATGATTGATAGAGAGAAAGATGATTGATAGAGAAATAGATAGATGATAGGTAGGTAGGTCAGTAGGAAGGTAGGGAGATAGAGAGGGAGGGAGGGAGGTAGTGGGTGGACAGTAAATGCTTAGGTGT
>NW_006922114.1:597792-599446 GCF_000298275.1 Orycteropus afer afer | reverse complement strand
GGCTGAACCACAGTTCTCAGTGGTTTGGCAGTTATGTAATGATGTAACTTGGCTGTTATGTAAAACTATAATTTAGCAGTTAGGTAAGGATGTAGTCATCCTCCATTTCATGATAAGATACAGTCATACTCTCTCTTTGCATAATGTCAAGTTTTGCATAACAACTTTGTCCTTGGAAACAAACTATATTGAAAGATGTGTAGTGGGTGTGTATGCTACCATTGAAATATATCTAAATGCATATCATAAATAAGCCTTTAGTTGACCCAGATATTTTCCAGAATCTATTATGGTGGAATCAACTATTTAACATTTTTAGGTGGTTTTTTAAATGGGCTTTTTAATGTTTGTTTAAAGCATGGATATACAGATATGTGTTTATGTGCATGCATGTGAAAGACACAGAGATTGAAACAGAATGAGAGAGAGAGAGAGAAATCGAGAGAGACTCAGACAGAGAGAGACTGTCTACATGGCCTGGATGCTCAATGCCCTGGGTGAGATTAGGGACCACCCTCTCCCCCAATTCTTCCTCTAGCTTAGTTTACATGGGAGGGTGTAGTTTGTAGTTAGTGGAGGAGGGAAGACTTTAGCTTTTTGCATTTCTTTTTCATTTTATTTCATTTTTATCTGTGCAGGAGCCATCATAAGAGAGAAAGAGGAAGATGAGATGTGTGCAAAATGACTTGGTGTCTTTAAGCTGCTTGCCACCTTAAAGTGGGCTTCAACAGTGAGGTAAAGGGGTGGATGCCAACACATGGAGAGGTTTGTCTTGAGAGACTTCATAGATTGTTTACATAAGCCAAGCTGCCTTGGGACTCAGTGGCACACAGCCTATCCCAGTTCTTGTGCGGACTTGCCACCATTGCTCCAGTCCTGTCTTCAAACCACCCAGCTGCACCGCCCCCAGGACCTGCTCCCAGGTCCTTGGGTAAGAGAGCTACTGCCCAGGCCAAGCACAGAGGATCTTGTTCTTTAGATATGACATAAATTTTCCCTTAGGAATGAAGTGAGCTAAGTGCCTGTACATCCTTACACAAATTAAAGTATGCTTGTGCTTTGGTCCTCTAGTGCCATGATATTTTCAACTGCCTCCTATACATATGCGAGCTGGACAATGCATACGGAGAGCTGGGCAATGAATAAGGAAGACCAAAGAACAGTTGATGCTTTTGAACTGTGATGTTGGCAAAGAAAGCTGAAAGAACCATGGACTGCTAAAAGGACTAACAAATCTGTCCTGGAAGAAATTCAGCTGGAATGCTTGGAAGTGAGGATGACCAGATTTCGTCTCACCTTTTTGACCATGTTGTCAGAAGGGACCATTTTCTGAAGAAAGATGCCATGCTTGGTAAAGCAGAAGGTCAACGAAAGAGGGGAGGGCCCGCAACGAGGTGGATTGACACGGTGCCTGCAGTGACGGGCGCAGGTATAGTTGGGATCGTGAGGCTGGCAGAGGACCAGGCAGTATTATGTTCTGTTGTTCTTAAGGTCACTTGGAGTCAGAGATGATTCAATGGCACATAACAACAACATTGCCACTCTAACAGAAAAACCACAGATGGGTGGCTTGAACAAACAGGGATTTATTCCCTTATAGTTGAGGAGGCTATAAGTCTGAGTTCAAACTGCCAGCTCTAGGGGCTGGGTGAAG
>NW_006922114.1:594845-596352 GCF_000298275.1 Orycteropus afer afer | reverse complement strand
GGAGGAAGATTCACTAACAACCTGCAATATGCAGCTGACACAACCTTACCTGCTGAAAGTGAAGAAGACTTGAAGCGCTTGTTTATGGGGATCAAAGACTGCAGTCTTCATTTTGGATTACACGTCAACATAAAGAAACAAAAATACTCAAACAACGTCATGATAAACAGAATAAAGTTTGAAGCTGTCAATGACTTCACTTTACTTGGATCCACAATTAGTTCCCATGGAAACAGCAGTCAAGAAGTCAAACAATGTACTGCATTGGGAAAATCTCCTGCAGGAGATTCTTTAAAGTGTTCAGAAGCAACGATGTCACTTTGAGGACTGAGGTGCACCTGACCCAAGCCTTGTTATTTTCAATCACTTCATATGCATACAAAAGCTGGACAATGAATGAGGAAGACCAAAGAACTGATGCCTTTGCATTATGGCATTGGAGAAGAATATTGAATGTACCATGGACGGCCATAAGAATGAACAAACCTGTCTCAGAAGAAGTACAGCCAGAACGCTCATTAGGGGGAAGGATGTTCATCTTATGTTCTTTGGACATGTCATTAGGAGGGACAAGGCCTGGGGAAGGCCATAATTCTTGTTAAAATAAAATGGCAACAAAAATGGTGTGGGCCCTCAAGCAGATGGATGGACACAGTGGCTGCAACAATGGGTTCAGACATAGCGAGGACTGGGAGGACTGGGAGGACTGGGAGGCTGGTGGGAGACCAAGTGCTGTTTGTTCTATTTTCCGTAGGGTCACTGTGTGTTGGGACCAACTGGATGACATAACTATAGCAACTCAACAGTTTGCTTGGATTTTTCTTATTCTCTCTCCTTTAATGCGATGGAAGTATTCCCTTTTCTTTCTTTCTTCTTCTTTCTTTTTAACTCAATCACTGTTATGGATTGAATTGTGTCTCTCCAAAATGTATGTTGGACCCATAATTGCCATACCTGCTGAGGTCTCTCATGAGGAAAGCCTATTTTCCTTGTTATGTGGATGAAGCCATATCAGTGTAGGGAGTATGCTACCCCTAATCACTTCCAAGTGATACAAAGAGCAGCAGAGAGACAGAGCAAGCAGGCAGATGTGGGGAAGATGGACTGCCCTCAAGACCTCCCAGGAATTCTGGTCTGCCAAGGCTACAAAAGCAGGCAGAGACCTTCCCTCAGAGCCAACACAGAGAGAGACTCTCCTCTTAAAAAAAAAAAAAAAACTCACTGCCATCAAGTCAGTTCTGACCCATAGCGACCCCTCCTTGGGTTTCCGAGGCGGTATCTCTACAGAAGTAGATTGCCCAGTCTTCCTTCCGAGGAGTGGGTGGTGGATTTGAACTTCCTGCCTTCTGTTAGCAGTTAAATGTCTTAGGCACTACACTACCAGAGCTACCCCCTTAAAACAGGGACCCTAAATTCGACTCCCAACCTCCTGAACTGTGAGAGAATGGATGTCTCTTTTTTAAAGCCACCCCCTGTGTGTGGCATTTCTGTTACAGCAGCACTGGGA
>NW_006922114.1:590392-593719 GCF_000298275.1 Orycteropus afer afer | reverse complement strand
AACCTTCCTTCCGAGGAGTGGCTGGTGGGTTTGAACCACCAGCCTTCTGGTTAGCAGTCAAGTGCCTTAGCCACTACGCTACCAGAGCTCCCACACCAGCTTTACTTATGTTTATTCATTTGTTCACATCACTATACACTAAACTTTGATGTCATTGACATGAAATTGCTGTAACTTGGAGGGGAAGATGTGCAGACAGATGTGTTCTGGCAATGACAACATAAGTTTCCCTTTCTTGCTTTGCCATGATGCATCTGATGTGACTTAAAGGCAAGTATATGTCTGAAATAGTCATGTTTATTAGTCTTAAATATAATAACATCTCCATATGGAATTCTACAGCCAGCACTCCTCTGTCAGTGTGTCGTCCTGTGTAGCTTGAGTGTTGCTGTGAGGTGGGAGGCTGTGCCACTGGGGTTGCAGAATGTCCTCAGGGTCACCCACGGTGGACAGGCTGCAACTGCGAGCAGAGTCATCAGGGTGGACAGGTTTCAGCGGAGCTTCCAGCCAAGACAGAAGAAGAACTTGAAAGTCCACTTCTGAAACAATTGCCAGTGAAATCTTATGAGTGGTAATGAAGCACCGCCTGATGTATTACTGGAAAACTTTATGAAGAGCCATGAAATATTATCTGATACAGTGCCAGACGATGAGCACCTCAGCTTGGAAGGCATCCAAAACACGCCTGGGAAAGAGCTGCCTCCTCAGAGTACAGTCGACTTCAATGACAGAACTGGGCAGTGGTTTTTTTGTTTGTTTGTTTGTTTTAATTTTTATTATGATGTAGGTGAAAGTCTACAGAGAAAATTCACTTTTCATACAGTAGCTCACATACACTTTGTCTCATGACATTGACTGCAATTCCCCACAGTGCAACAACTCCCCTTCCACTTCCTTCCCATAGTTACCTCTTCCCTGTGTCCTTCCCTCCCATGCACTCCTGCCCCCTGAGCTGTGTCCCTGTGCACTGTGTCCTTCTATTTCCCCTTGATTGATTGCTCCAGGGAATGGGTCTACCTAATGTAAGTGTTCACCTCATACGCCTGTCTTTTGTTTGGCTGGAAGCCATGGGAGTGGGTTCAATTCCAGACCTGAGGGGCAGCTAGTGACCATAGTCTCAGTGGTTCCATCAGGTTCTATCAGACCAGAAAACCTGTTTTTTTTTTTTAATGAACTTGAGTTCTGTTCCACATTGTTCTCCCTCTCTATCCAGGATCTCCTACATAGATCCTCCTCCAAGTGGTTGACAGTGGTAGCCGGGCACCATCTAGTTCTTCTAATCTCATAGTTGTATAGGCTGTGGATCACATGGTGTACTAGTATTTAGGACTAATTCTTTCCATGAATCTTTGGTTTTCTTCATCCTTCCTTGCTCTGGATGAGGAGAGACCCATCATTGCATCTAGATGGCTGCTTACATGCTTTTAAGATCCCAGTCACTGCTCACCAAGTAGGATGTGGAACAATGTTTTGTGTAGTATGTTATGCCAATTGAGCTTGATGTCCTCTGTGACTATGCTTCCAAGCCCACAGGTCCAACTATTCTCTCCGTTTGGGTAGCTGACTGTGGCCAAGATGTGACTACAATCATGTCCCTTGCCATCTCTACTATATACCTGGGAATTCTTATAGAATATACAAATACACTTATAGAAACATTGTCGGCCAACCCTATACATGGTCATAAGCACACTCCGCCATGCATAGACATTCCTAATAGTTCAGCCTGTCCACCCATCTATCCACCCATATATCAATGTTTGCCTTCACTGACAACACAGTACTTTAAGTGCAAAAAGGTTCATCTTTGTTATCCATACCTCCTATGCACCTCTCTATGTCTTCCTCTTCCTCAGTGCCACCATGATGATCACTTGCATTTCATACATTGCCTTTCTCTTCACACTGGGCAGTGTTTTGTCCTGTTGTATGTGGGCTCACTGTGAGTCAGAACAGACTCCACAGCACCTGACAGCAACCACAACAAGACTGTAGACTAGGAGTCAAATTCAAAACCATGGCTGTCTCAAATGTTGTTGTTGTTGTTACATGCCATCGATTCATCTCCAACTCATAGTGATCCCTCCTTGGGTTTCCAAGGCAGTATCACTATGGAAGTAGATTGTCCAGTGTTCCTTCCAAAGAGTGGCTGGTGTGTTTGAACTTCCAACTTTCTGGCTAGCAGTCAAGTGCCTTAGGCACTACACCATGAGAGCTCCCCTGTCTCAAATAGCTCTAAGAAATTGGGGAAAAAAAAAAAAATCATGCTCTCTCTATTCCAAAAAGGAGGAAAAATATTTTAAACATGATAGGTGCTGTACAGTGATTGACAGTTGAATTTGTAGATTTTTTTGAGCAACAACACCATGATTAGGTCACTATCTAACGCAGCATCGATGTAAATAAAGAAAAGCGATGTTTCTGTTTTTTATGATGGGCTAGAGAGAAACTTCAGACAGATGTTGTTGGGATAGTGCTTTCAAGTCATCTCCAACTTCAGCGACCCCATGTACAACAGAAGAAAACACTGCTTGGTCTTGCACAAGCCTCATGATTTTGCTATACCTGAGCCCATCATTGCAGCCACTGTGTCAGTCCATCTCGTTGAGGAAATACAGGAGATAGATAACTGCTGTCAAGTCAGCTCTGACTTATGATGACCCAAGTACACAGAATAAAACATAGCCCAGGCCTGTGTTATCCTCAGGGAACCTCCGTAGTACACTGGTTAAGCACTCAGCTCTTAATCAAAATGCTAGTGGTTCAAACTCACCAGTGACTCTTTGGGAGAAGATGTGGCTATCTGTTTCTATAAAGTTTGCAGCTTTGGAAACCACCTGGTGAAGTTCTACTCTGTCCCATAGGGTCACTGTGCACCTGAATCAATTCAATGACAATGGTGTCTTTGTCACTATCACCAGCATGTGACCAGCACATGTCCATCGTTGCCAATTCATCTCACTGTGGCTCTTCCTCACCCTTCTTGGCCTACTACTTCACAAACATGACTTCCTTCCCCAGTAATTGATCCCTTCTGATGATGTGTCCTTAATCAAATGAAGTGGATAATGTTCTGTTGTGACCCCTAATGGCTAATTAATTTCATTGGCTAATTTTTTGAACAACAATTTTTTGAAAGACACTCTGGTGGTATGGTGCCTAAGACATTTGACTATTAACCAGGAGGTTGGCAGCTCAATCCCACCAGCTACTCCATGGAAGGAAGACTAGGCAATTTACTTCCATAAAGATTTGTTGTTGTTGTTATGTGCTGTCGAGTTGGACCTGACTCATAGCGACCCCTCCTTGGGTTTCCGAGGCAGTATC
>NW_006922114.1:587525-589617 GCF_000298275.1 Orycteropus afer afer | reverse complement strand
TTTAAAACAAAGCACCTCACTGGACTCCAAACTAGGACAACTTGGCACAACAACAACAAGATGCTGTTATTGTTGTTGTTTTAACAGCACTACAGCAGCCAATCACTGAATTCTCATTTTCTGACTCTGTATTGAGCACATAGAATGATGTTACCACCATTTCTCCTGCAGGGAGATCTAGGGTGGACACATGTGACTCTGGGACCTTTGTGTCAGAGGGTACGGTGTGAAGCTGGCCTGAACACAGGACTCTAGGATGCCCACGCCACCTCTGAGCAACACAACTTCCATGGAGTCAATTGATGGACTGACTCATCGTATTGCATTGTGAACATCTACTGCAAATGACATTTTCAGTGTTAAAAAGGAAAGAAGACATTTTCAAGACTAAGATGTATGTGACCCAAGCCATGGTGTTTTCAATTACTTCATATGCATGTGAAAGCTGGACGAGGAGTAAGGAAGACCAAGAAGAATTGATGCATGTGAAATACGGTGCTGGTGAACAATATTGAATAGACCATGCACTGTCAACAGAAGGAACAAATCTCTCTTGGAAGAAGTACATCCAGAATGCTCCTCAGAAGCAAGGATGTCAAGATTTCTCCTCACATACTTTGAACATGTTATCAGGAAGGACCAATCCCTGGAGAAGGACATCATGCTTGGTATGGTAGAAGGTTGGTGAAAAAAGAGGTGGATCCTCAATGAGATGGATTGGCACAGTGGCTACATAAATGGGGTCGAGCCTAGCAAAATTGTGAGGATGGCACTGGACCGGGTAGCATTTCATCCTGTAGTACATGAGGTTGTAAGAGTCAGAGCTTATAGCTGTGAGACTCCACTGCACCTAACAACAACACAAGGGGAGTCTGACGAGGCGATCTTTCCTCTGATGACACTAGACTGCACTGAACTCTGAGGCTGAGCTGTGTCCTCATGAATATAGAAGCACTCAGGAACAGATCTTCAAGATGTCACCATGTGTTTACTTGTCCAAAGAATACTTTCACAGCCTTGGGAGGTCACTCCCAAAGCCACTATCCTTTCAGGGAAGATAAGGTCATGTTGTGAGCACAACACAGAGCCTGCTTGGATTCACAAAAATGACCAACTAGTGCTATCCTTGTCTTTTCTGTTCATTTCTGCTGGTGGACACCCCTGCAGGCAAGAGTTTGTCATCTCTACCTGGGGAAAGACCAGGCCAGGGTAAACATGTAGGCTGAGAACTTTTGGAAACAAACAAACAAAAAAAAATCCATCACCATCTAGTGAATTCCAACTTATAGTGCCCCCAAAGGAAAGAATGGAATTTCCCTCACAGAGTTTCCAGGGCTGCAATCTTTATGGAAACAGATTGCCACATCTTTCTCCATGAAACAGGTAGTGGGTTTGAATGCTCTTTCTTGTGGTTATCCTCTGAGAGTTTTAACCACTGTGCCACCAGGGCTTCTTTGAGAAGGGTTATTTAATGGTAAAAGGAGAGAGAGAGGACAAAGAGAGACAGAGAGAGAGAGAACTGATCAAATATGCTTGCAGTCACACCATTAAAATAGTTAATATCGTGGAAAAGTTATACTTAACCTTGGGGAGCTGGTAACAGTCTCTCTGTCTGCAAACGTTAGCACAGATTTTCTACGCACCTTTAAGCAGCATATGGTGTCTTTCAACAACTCATCAAGACTTTACTCCAGCGTGTTTTTGGTTGGGAATCCAAGTGCCCAGGAGGCCACCTGGCCACATTGCAGGCCATGGGCAGCCATCTGGTCTTTATGCAGAAATGGGAATTTGAGATTCTGTTTTTAGATCACCATGGGGAGCAGAACATTCCCCCTCAGACAGCTCACTTACAAAGACTTTTTATGTCCAGTGCTCAAGAAGGTGAGTGGGGGTTCTGGGGCTCAGTAGTGCCTGAGCCAGGGGCTCCTGTGAGGTCTCAGGGGGAGGACCTGGCTGGGGCAGATAAGCCTGGTCATATGGATGTCCTTCCACACTTGGTCATCTGTGGAACCCATTCATTCATGGAAAGCTGGCAACTACACCTGGATTTCAGTTTTGTAGGCAGTTTCCTTGCTGCACAAAGTTAAATTGG
>NW_006922114.1:586028-587117 GCF_000298275.1 Orycteropus afer afer | reverse complement strand
GGTGAATGATTATTGGTGAAAGTAAACATAGTTGATTCAACATAAACATTAGAATAATGGATGTACATGGTTCAGTAGTTTGCATACCTTTTGCTTCCTGAAAACATAGCCCTATTTATCCTTCAAAATAGAATACAGCAGAATGATTTGTAGAAGCAGAGTCCCCAGTGTGTGACTCTGAATTTTTTGAGGTTCCCCTTCCATGGACTGTACCTTGTGTCCCCATATCCCTTTACCAAGGAAGCATTGAACCCTTAAGTTGAACATCACCAATATTAAGTTGTCAGTGGTTATCTTTCCAACATATATGTGGATAAGATTATAAGATTTCCAATGAAAGAATGATCTTGAATATATCCCTCCTGAATTTAGAGACCATTTAAAGGATAGATATGATGCATTGAACATTAATGACAAAAAACAGAATTGTAGGATGACATGAAGAACATCATCCATGAAGAAAACAAGAGGTCACTAAAAAGATGAGAAAAGAAGAAAATACCAAAATGGATGACAGAAGAGACTCTGAAACTTGCCCTTGAGAAAAGAGTAGCTAAAGCAAATGGAATGAATGGAAAGATAAAAGAGGTGAAAAGGCGATTTCAAAGAGCAGTTCGAGCAGAGAAAGCCAATTACTATAATGAAATGTGCAAAGACTTGGAGTTAGAAAACCAAAAGGGAAGGACACACTTGGCATTCCTCAAGCTGAAAGAACTGAGGAAAAAATTGAAGCCTCAAGTTGCAGTATTGAAAGATTCTATAGGCAAAATATTGAGTGCTGCAGGAAACATCAAAAGAAGATGGAAGGAATACACAGAGTCAATGTACCAAGAAGAACTGGTAGATCTTCATCCATTTCAGGAAGTGACATATGATCAAGAACCAATGGTACTGAAGGAAGAAGTCAAAGCTGCACTGAAGGAATTGGGGAAGAACAAGGCTCTGGGAATTGATGGAATATCCATTGAGATGTTTCAACAAACAGATGCTCCATTGGAGGCACTCACTCAGTTATGCCAAGAGATTTGGAAGACAGCTACCTGACCAGCTGACTGGAAGAGATCCATATATGTACCCATTCCAAAGAAA
>NW_006922114.1:584591-585708 GCF_000298275.1 Orycteropus afer afer | reverse complement strand
GACTATATGAAGAAGAACATGGCATCAAGATTGCAGGAAGAATCATTAACAACCTGAGATATGCTGATGACACAACTTTGCTTGCTGAAAGTGAGGATGACTTGAGGCACATACTCATGAAGATTGAAGACTACAGTCTGCAGTATGATTACATCTCAATATAAAGAAAATAAAAATCCTCACATTTGGACCTATAAGCAGCATCGTGATAAATGGAGAAAATATTGAAGTTGTCAAAGACTTCACATTGCTTGGTTCTACAATCTATGCCAACAGAAGCAGCAGTCAGGACATTAGATGATGTATAGCACTGGGTAAGTCAGCTGCAAAGGACCTCTTTCAACTGCTGAGGAGAAAGGATATGTCCTTGAGGACTAAGGTGTGCCTGACACAAGCCATGGTATTGTCAATCACCTCTTATGCATGTGAGAGCTGGACAATGAATAAGGAAGACCAAAGAATCAATGCTTTTGAGTTGTGGTGCTGGTGAAGAATGCAGAAGTACCATGAACTGCTAAAAGAACTAACAGATCTGTCCTGGAGGACATGCAGCCGGAATGCTCCTTGGAAGCAAGAATGGCCAGACTTCGTCTCACTTAACTTTGGTCATGTTGTCAGAAGGGACCATTCCTTGAAAAGGAATGTCATGCTCGGTAAGGTGGAGGGTCGACGAAGAGGGAAAGGCCCTCAATGAGATGGATTGACACAATGGCTGTGATGATGGGCTCATGTATAGCAAGGATCATGGAGCTGGCATGGGACCAGGTGGTGTTTCATTCTGCTGTGCACAGGGTCACTATGAGTCAGACAAGACTCGACAACACCTAACAAAAACAACACAATCAAAGAAACACAGGTTTAAATGTTAACTTGCAAACTCTATTTGACATTGACAAATAATTTTGGCTTTCAGTTTCTGTGGCTGTCAAACCAATCCAAACTCACTGACATTGAGTCAATTCCAACTCATGATGACCCTCTTTAAGTTTCTCAAGCCAGTAAATCTTTACAGAAGTAGATTGCTGCATCTTCCTTCCACGTAGTGGCTGGTGGATTTGAACCACCAACCTTCTTGTTAGATGTCAAATGCCTTAGGCACTGTGACACTAAAACATAC
>NW_006922114.1:558707-564768 GCF_000298275.1 Orycteropus afer afer | reverse complement strand
TGAGTTTGGAGTTTTTAAAATCTTTCTGTGGACACATGCCTTGTCTTTCTCCCTCAGAGCAGCTGGTAGGGTCCAGCGGCTGACCTTTCAGTTGGCAGTCATGTGTTTTGACCACTGTGCCACCAAGGCTGGGAGCCTTACAGAGAAAAGAGACATTATATTTGGGTAAGCAAATCAACTCATAGTGACCCCTCCTTGGGTTTCCAAGGTGGTATCACTATGAAAGTAGATTGCCCAATCTTTCTTCTGAGGAGTGGGTGGTGGGTATGAACTGCCAACCTTCTGGTTGGCAGTCAAGGGCCTTAGGCACTACGCCACCAGAGCTCCTAATGAATATATTCATTTAGCCTCTTAAAAGGGTTATACTACAAAAGATACAACAAAGGCAATGTTTAAAAGGTACATTAAATGGAATTTATTTGATCTATTCAAAGTGTTTATCTGTCTAGCTAAAAGTTAATGGTTTAATTTGAGATTTTTAGGAGCTTCAATGTTAAATAGCATATAAAACAAAGAACTGGGTTTCTGGTTGTTATTAAAATAACAAAATGTTCTTTGATTGCTGGGTTGAAGAGTTAACTTTATTCTTTGTGTAATCTGCCTTGAAGGCAAAGGAACATTCTCAAACAAGGTGCATGGCTTTGAACAAACAAAACAAAAGATGCTGAAATGTTGACCTTTCAGACCTTGGGTACTGTTCCTGAGTGATGCTACAGTGTGACCTCTCAGATCTGTGGTGCTTGTCTCAGTGACATGTGATGCGCTCCTGACAATATGAAGCTTCATGGACAGTCACAAAGTGTTCTTTCTGCTTTATAAGGAGAAAAATGCTAAAAGGTTTTATTGAATATGTTACATGGAACATGTCCAATCAGGAGAAGTGCTTGATTCCAACAAGCACATGGTATTATGTCATAATTTTAGTTATTGTAATTGCTCACTTGGTAGCAACTTTGTTGGTTTTGAATCTAGCAGCAAAAAAATTGGTGGGTTTAGCTGGGAGGATTACGCGGTTTACCTTTACAGCTTAATCCAGATGTTTAGAGACTTAGTCATCTAAGACAATAGGGTATTATGTGTTATATCTGAAATGTTTAAAACAAGATTGATCACTATATTTAGAGATATTTTTATGGACTGACTTTATTTGGCTTTCCATTAGTCCTGTAATTAATTCCCGTTGTTGTTGTTGTTGTTGTTAAGTGCCGTAGTGTCGTCTCCAACTCACACCAACCCTATGCACAACAGAAAAAAACACCACCTGCTCCCACACCAGCTCCATGATCCCTGCTGTACTTGAGCCCATCGTTGCAGCCACTGTGTCAATCCATCTCGTTGAGGGCCTTCCCCTCTTTCATCGACCCTCCACCTTACCAAGCATGACATTCTTCTCCAGGGAATGGTCCCCTCTGACAACATGACCAAAGTAGGTGAGACGAAGTCTAGCCATTCTCGCTTCCAAGGAGCTTTCCTGGAAAAAAACAAAAACACCAAACCCACTGCCATTGAGTCAATTCTGACTCATAGTGACCCCTTTTATGTTTCTGAGGCAGTAAATCTTTATGGAAGTAGATTGCCCCATCTTCCTTCCACAGAGTGGCTGGTGAGTTTGAACACCCAAACTTCTGGTTAGCAGTCCAATGCCTTAGGGGAAAAGAGACTCCAGATTCATACAGGTTCAATAGAGACACTTTCATTAAGCCTTGGACAGGACAAGGACAAAACAAAGATCATCATCCTGGATGAGGGAGACCATCAGTCTGAGAAAGCGGAATAGGGTCAGCCACGTCGTGGCCTAGCAGTCAAATGCCTCAGGCACGATGCCACCAGAGCTCCCATGGAGCTATTAGATAAGATTTTTAAAAGAAGAGAATTGTGACTGGTGGTGGACGGAATCATCACCGTTGCAGACAAGACCACAGAAGTAAGGGAAAGGCCGTGATTGGGGGTGGAAGCTAGGAGAGGGTTCCAGGATTGGTTGTGGGCCTTGACTCCCTGGCTGGCTGGTGGTCCGGGTAGGCTGTGACTCGTGACCATGCAGCCTAAGTGTCAGCCATGAGGCGGCTACTACACTGTACCAAGACCCCAACCTTGGTTTAAACCAGAACAGGCCCCTCTCAGGCAGGTGCCCGCGTTCTTCGCGAGCGAGTCATCTCCTCCCCAATGCCCTCTTCCTGGAGGCCGACTCCCCTCCGTGGGTTTGTCCTGGAACTTGTCTGTGCATAGCAACAATGACGGTTTAATGATCAGAAAGAACCCAAATGGCGTGGGAAACTTATGTCAAGCCTCAACATGGAGTTAGGGCTCCCACTGTAGACCACAGCCTGCCACAACCTCAAGTGCTTTAGAATTTAAGCTCTCACACACCATCACGTCTTTCACTTCTAAAAAATATTATTCTGAGAAAATCACAGCTGTATTTAGTTGGTCATCCGCAGACAAGCATTCTGCTTCACTGAGTCTAGACCAAAATATTACAAAATGCGTAAATATAGGATAGTGGACTTATTGAAAAGATTATGATATTTTAAATGTGGCTGTCACTAGACTGAATAAAGATTTCTAGAACTCTGGCGTAGAAACTAGGTGCTCTGGTGGTGTAGTGGTTAAAACTCTCAGCGGCTACCCAAAAGGTTGGCAGGTGGAACCCGCCAGCTACTCAGCAGGAAAAACATGAAGCAGTCTGCTTCTGCGAAGATTGGAAGCCTTGGAAACCCTGTGGGTCAGTTGTACTCTGTCCGGGAGGGTTGCTGCTGGGAGGGTCTGAATCTTCGGCAGTGGTTTCGATTTGCTTTGCTTCGGTTGGGTTCGGTTCGGTTGGGTTCGGTGTAGCAGCTGGAGAGTTCACAGACTGCAGATGATCCAGGAACCCCAGGAAGAGACATTAACTGCCCAGGACTGGATGCACTCAAAGGTTACTGGGAGATCCATGTCGGCATATCGCTGGCGTCTGCATGTTCTATTTTCCACTGAGAAGCAACCACTGTTCTCCTTCCTCCTAAATTACCTAACGGGCTGGTGTTTTTCCCTGCAGATTTGGACTGGTTCTTCTTAGACTGTTCCTATGGTTTACATATAATCAATTAGCCAAGAGGAAAAATAAGAAATATGAGAGGAGTGTGAAACAGAGAACCAGATAAGAAACCTGAAAGGCGTTAAAAGAAAGGATTAGGAGATGAGAAAATGTTTAATCGATGTAAGTGTGATTAGCTACGGAAATAGCTGTTTCTTGCATTAATGATCATCTGACCTTAAGTGGATTTAGATAATGTAACCCTCCAATTAGACACTTCCATTGATAAATTTAGCAACGTTATAAATGCCATAACCAGAGAAGTGTCTGAATCCGAGGTACGGTTTTATAAAACAGAATGGCATGGAAATCTCCTGCTGCCTCCCAATGCCTGGTTTTGTACTTTACTGGATGAACTTCACTGTGTTATTCATAAGCTATCTGAGGTTTTCCAAAATATAGTTTCTGCTGAGGCACAGGAATGCAGTGACTGATACTGTTCACGTGTAAACAAACATCTTGTGGGACTTGTTCCCGTGGTTTCTGTGGGTGATTTCAGACAATCAGCCTAATATTGTTGCTGCTGTTTCTGAAGTATCTTCTAGCTCACTGCCCAGATTTCTAGCTGTCATGGAAGATGGGGTAACCCACACAGGCCGTTGCTTTTAGGTCCTTTTGAACCTAGAGTCTTGGTAAATCTGGTGGCTGAGGGTCACTTCCTAGTCAGACAGGGGTCCAGACTGAGTGGGGAGATCGTTTTGCTCTGGTGTGGTATGAAGGATTCAGTCTGTTTCAAGAAATGCACACTCCACAGATCAGAGTGGGGGCTATGTTTGAATAAATCAATAATTATTTTAATTGGTCTTAATAATTATTGTAACTGGTCTTGAAGACAATGTTGCATACTCATGTTTGTAATCAAACTGTCACCCTCCTTGCTATGCAGACCCAATATTCTAAGAATGTTTTCACAGATTAAGGAGCCCTTTAATAACTGAAAACCAAATTTGGCATGGTATGATTCCAAGGGATCATGAATATTTTTTTAAGTGACATCAGCTAAAAGGTCCCCTGAAGGAAAGGACCATCTGTAGTTCTCCTTATTGTCCCATGTGTCACTAACTTACAGGAAGTTAATCTTTGGATTTCCCTCCCCAATTAGAGAAAACTGCTCCTGAATGCACCACACAGCCCACTGACAGGCTTGAACTTAACTGCACCCGGCCTGACCACCAGAAGTCGATGACGGTGTCACAGGGAGACAGCGGCCTCAAGATCTCAGAACAAGATAAGGAGAGAGAAAAGCCTTGGACTTTGTGTCTCACTATCTTATTATTGTGACATGCTTTTAAAGTTTGTGGACTTCTAACCATGCCTGGGTGGATGAAAATTATTAGAGTCATAGTTGTGTGTTTAATATTAATACTTTAAGATTTTCTCTATTTTAACAATTAAGCATTATTGAGTTGTAAAGTCTTTATTTGTTGTCAGAAATGTTATTACACCTGTCTGTGGTAGTTAAAGTTGTGTGTCAACTTGGCTGGGCCTGGTTGAGTGGTTGGGCAGCTGGTGGTAGTTATTCCCCATGATGAGACTGGCAATCAACTCCATGGTGGGATCTGCCACAAGCAGCTGAGTAGTGCTTTAGGGACGTGGGCTGCTTCCTGTGTATAAGGAGAAGCTTTAGGAATAGTCCCTAGCTGATGGCACGCTTGAACCCTCCATGTAGTCATGTCATTGCTCAGCAGCCTGCCATGCTCTGCTGACCTTGGGACTTTCAGTGGACTTGAATTAATGGCCCGCCATGTGGTTTGGTAACATCGGGACTGTGCCTTTTTACTCACCAGCCTTGGACTTGTCAGCTTCAGCAGCCAGCAGCTGTCTGAGTGAAGAAATGCCTCCATCTTCAGTTGGCTGGGAGCAAGAGGCAGAGAAAGCCAAGGTTGAGGGGCTTTCACCCAGCCTCTAGAGCCTGGCACTTTGAACTCAGACTTAAAGCCTCCAAAATGTAAAATAATAAACTCCTGTTTGTTCAAGCATCCCATTTGTGGTATATTCTTGTCAGAGCAGCACTAGGGAACCAGAACACCTGTCTTTCCTGAGTATTTTGCTATCTCCTTTGATTCGTGGTGTTGGTGAAGAATACTGAAAATACCACAGACTCCCAGAAGAATGAACAAATCCATCCTGGAAGAAGTGCAGCTGGAATGCTCCTTGGAAGCGAGAATGGCTAGACTTCATCTTACCTACTTTGGTCATGTTGTCAGAAGGGACCATTCCCTGGAGAAGGATGTCATGCTTGGTAGGCTGGAGGGTCGACGAAAGAGGGGAAGGCCTTCAACGAGGTGGATTGACACAGTGGCTGCAAAGATAGGCTCCAGTGTAGCAAGGACTGTAAGGCTGGCCCAGGAGCAGGCAGGGTTTTGTTCTATTGTACACAGGGACACTATGAGCTGGAGTAGAGTAGATGGCACCTAACATCACCCAATAATATTGGAAAGGGTGTCATTTGTGCCTCCTGGGGATCCATATTCCTGTAGGCAGCCCAATGTACCCAGAATATAAACACCCAAACCCAATTCCTGGGCCTTATTCTTGGGCACTGTCATGTGTGACGGGTTTTACAATGATAGGCCAATGTGCCTAAAACCACTTAGATGGCCCACCAAGCCTAGGCTTCTCCTCTTTTTTTTTTTTTTTAAAGAGCCTTCCTTTCCTTAATACAGAGTCACTGATTTAGAACTTGCCATTAGGAGTGTATCCACTGCTATCAAAGGAATAATTAATGGCATTTCCAATACTTCAGTTATCATCATTTTAACTGGAATAAGCAAGTGTTGTATAAAAATTACTGCCAGTGCATTGACCCAAAGAACTGACCTGTTACCAGTGAAATGGCATATGACACATTCCATCCAGGGACTCGAATCCCCACTTGAAAGGTTTTGCAGCTACATAACAACTGAGTACTTCCTTAAATGTGGCCCTAGTCCTTCCTAATCTTTCCTAAAAGGATCACTGCTGGCTGGATAAGCCAGGCAGCGTAAC
>NW_006922114.1:545575-556232 GCF_000298275.1 Orycteropus afer afer | reverse complement strand
AGGCCTTCAACAAGATGAATTGACATGGTGGCTGCAATGATGGGCTCAAGTATAGCAGAGATTGTGGGGCTGGCACGGGATCAGGCAGTGTTTCGTTCTGCTGTGCATGGGGTCGCTATGAGTCAGAAAAGACCGACGGCACTTAACAACAACAACAACAACAAGCCACGTAAAACATTTAAATGTATATATGTATAGTGGCCACCTGCATAGACATATTGTCCACTCAAAATAAAGGCACGTAAGTTCCATTTCAGTCTATGAGGTGTACGGGTTAGAAAAAGAAATAGTTCTTTGTGTAGGGCAGGCCTTTGTATTCTATTGAAATGTTGTTGTTTGCCATCGAGTCATACCCGACTCATAGCGACACCTCCTTGGGTTTCCGACCCGTATCACTATGGATAGTAGATTGCCCAACTTCCTTCCGAGGAGTGGCTGGTGCGTTTGAACTGACAGCCTTCTGGTTAGCAGTCAGGTGCCTTAGGCACTGTGCTACCAGAGCTCTTTCTGTTGAAATAGTGGTATTTAATTACCGTGTCAGTGTGATGGTAACTGTGCATTTTCATGGTGCAGGTGACCTTCAAGAGGTCAATGAGATTGTATTTGTAGACTCATCACAGTGTCGTGTGCTAACTGGCCTTGCCATTATCACCACATTATTGGGGCCCTTCATAAGCAAGATGTCCTTTGAAAAAAAGAAGAGGAAAAATCTTCTATTTACAGTAAGAATGTGTCTCTGGGTAGATGTCATAGAGGTTCTTAGGAGTTATTTTTGAACGCAACATTTCTTCCACAAACTGTTAACAGGCTCAGGTGTCTCGGTGGGTGAAGAAAAGCCATCCTACTGCTGCACACTCTGAAAATTATGTCCTCTGAGTATCAGCTACAGAGGCTGAAAGAAAAGTTCCAGGGCAAAGAAAGCATGTGTGCAGTAGACACAAGGTCTGACGCTAGAGATGGGTTTTCCTTCCCACAGAGCTTTGCAGTGTTGCCCTGGACCTAGTCTGCCATCCTTAAGAAGACCTGGTAAGTCACAAAGCTGATGTCTAATTCGTTCCACTGGATTTCTTGGCTGGAATGACCATTTTCCTCCACTGCGGAGCTCTCCATTGGGTCAAGTGAAAGTTTGGATTCTACTTGGTGGAGATATCGGTGCATGGGAGGGAAGCTCCCGCAGGGAAGACTAACACTTCAGGCAAGACTAACACTTCAAAGCTGGTTACAGCTGAGCCAGGACTGAGAAAACTTGTGTATGTCATCTATGCATAGTGCATAGATTAACACAGAAAACTAGCAGAGAGATGTTACCTAGTAAACACATCTGCTAGGGATGTGAGCATTCATTGTCCAGAACCAAACCGCATTCTGGTGTCACAAATTCACACACATTCTCTGGGTTCCCAATGCCACACCAACTAAAGGAGCCTGGCATGAGAACTCACCACATTTTCAACATGGGGTTTTGCACAGTTCAGTAGGCCAAGCCTGAGGCTGCTGGTTTTGCTTCTAGAAAGGGATCCTATTAAGGTCTTCTTGCAGGGCTATTCCCACCTTGGGTACAAAGAAGTCATTCTAACTCAAGAGGGGAAGGAGACAGGGGCTCCTCCTGCTTTCTGCTTCTCCCCAGGTTTCTCTGGGAACCCAGCCTTGCCCAAACTCTGGTGTTCCTGAAGGAATTTTATGGGCAGGATAATGAGATTTAAAAATATGTCCTGGGATGAGTTTGAGAAGATAAAATATATCCTGAGCAGGGACATTCTGAGGAAGATCATGCTCACATCAGATAAGATTTGCATTATATTTAAATTCTGTACAATATATTTCATTCTGTCTCCACATGTGTCGGCCAGAAGAAAAAGCAAGCATCGCTTTCCTGTTAGGCTTCCACATCGAATATTGATACTGGGCAGTAACATAGCCATTCAATGGTACCAATGACCATTGATGTTACATGAGGATCAGGACAGAGTCATTAATTGCAAGATGCTGGATATTCCGCTCTGGAATTGGTGTTGCAATGTTGTCAGTATAATTCAACTTAGCTAACTAAATTTTATTTCAATTCATCTCAAATATTTTTGTTGGGCTCCTGTTTTATACTTAAGTCTAGAGTGCCAATGCAGGGCTTTGCACCCAGCAATTGTTGTTAGTTACTGTTGAGTCAGCCCAACCTATGGTGACCCAGTGCTCAGCAGAACTAAGTAGTGCCTGGTCCTGAACCATCCTCACGATCAGTGGCAGTGCTTCTTAAGGCTTTCATTGGCTGGTTTTCAGAAGTCAGTGGCCAGATCTTTCTTTCTGATCCATGTCAGGCTGGAATGACCTCTGAAACTTGTTCGGTATCATAGCCACATGCAAGGCTCCACTGACAGACAGATGGGAGAAGCGTCAGAATTGAATGAAATGAAAAGCCCAATAGTGGCTGAAACAACAGTAAAATGAAAGCATGGAATGTGATTCGCGCGTTCCAGGTGTGCGCAGCCTCCCAGTGGTATGCGTGCATTCACAGCCCCTGGAGGGTATGTCCATTCCCTAGTGCTGCCAGATCAGAAATACCACAGGAGGGTGGCTTTAACAACAGAAACTGATTTCTCACAGTTTAGGAGGCTAGAAGTTCAAATTCAGGGCACCACCTCTAGGGGAAGATGCTCTCCATATCTGCTCTGGGGAAAGGGCCTTGTCTCTTTAACTTCTATCCCTAGGTCCTTGGTGATCACATGGTGTGTATCTTCCATGCTGCTGGTTCTTCTTTGCTTGCTTAGGTTGCTCTTTTATATTTCAAAAAAGATTGATTTAAGACAACCCCTATACTAATACTGCCTCATTAATATAAAGAAAGCCCATTCCCAAATGACATTGGGGGGGCAGGAATCTGACTCATAACAACCCTGTAAGACAGAATAGAACCATTCATGGAGTTCACCAAGCTGTAATCTTTACCAGAGCACATTGATACATCTTTCTCCTGCAAAATGGCTAGTGGGTTCAAACTGCTGACTAAGTTCGCTGTGGAGTACTTCATCACTGAGCCCCCAGGGCTGCTACTGCAGGTAAAGGGGTAAGGATTTATAACACATATTTTAGGGGGACACAATTCAATTCATAACAGAGGGTCTCCCTGTTCAGTACAAGATTCATCCCACCACCCTCCAGTCACTCCAGCAGAAACTGGCAAACTTGCACCCATGAGCCAAATCCAGGCCACGTTCTGCTATTGTGGAGTTGGTAAGCTCAAGATGGTTTTCATATTTTGCAACCATTGTGAAAAAACATATTTGTGTGATAAGATACATGTGGTCCACAAACAAGACATTTACTCTCTCACCCTTTTGCAAGTTTGCTGACTCCTGCCTCAGAGGATTAAGCTTCCTGCTTTATCACTCATCTGGCCTCCTGCTCCCCAAATGGTGTGCTCATGAGCATTTCACTGAGAGGTGACCTCCAGGGCAAAGTCAGGGACCCTAACATTTGTTGGTTAAAGGGAAGGGTACACTTTGAAACACTTGCTTCTGAAAGGAATACCATGTGCACATTGTTAGAGCAACTTCAGGGGAACACCTCAGTCAAAGGGAGCCCTCAGACCTCATTGTGTTGTGGGCCAAAGCAATGGGAGTCCACATCTCTCTCACCTGGCATTCCAGTGTGTGTGTTTCTGCTCGACACTCAGCTCCATTTTCCACAGTGGTTGTAGCAACGTACAGTCCCACTGCAGTGTCTGAAGATTCCAGTGGCTCCACACCCTCACCAACATTTGCTATTTTCTATTTAGTATTTTTATTTAACTTTGCTATTACTGCTGGGGGGAGCTCTGGTAGCGTAGTGCCTAAGGCACTTGACTGCTAACCAGGAGGCTGAAGGTTCAAACCCACCAGCCACTCCTCGGAAGGAAGAAAGGCAATCTACTTCCGTAGTGTTACTGCCTCGGAAACCCAAGGAGGGGTCGCTATGAGTCGAGTCCACTTGACGGCACATAACAACAACAACATTACTGCTGGGGTGAAATGATATCTCATGGTTGTTTTGAAGTGCATCTCTCTACCAGCTAATGATTGTGGGCATTTCTTCATGTGTTTTTCAGCTGCCTGGATATCTTCTTTGGTGAAATGTCTGTTCATATCCTCTGTCTACTTTTTAACTGGATTATTTATCTTTTTGTTGTTAAAGTGTTGAAGTTTTCTATAGATATTAGCAGTTAGCCCACATCCAACGTCTTTGACAAATTTTTCTCTCCCAGATTGTGGGTTCTCTTTTTTGTCTTCTGGTGAAATCTTTTGCTGCGCATAAGTGTCTAATTTTTAGATCCCAGCCATCTATTTTGTCTTCTGGTGTCTGTGTGTTTTTAGTTGTATTTTATAGTGCATTTATGCCCTGATTTATGGTTCCTAAATTTGTCCCTATATTTAAGTTCATGGTCCTTATGGTGTCAGGTTTTGTGTTCAGAGCTTTGATCCAATTTGAGTTCATTTTGTATATGGTGTGAGATATGGATCTTGTTACATTATTTTGCAAATGGATATCCAGTTTTGTCAGTACAATTCATTGAAGAGACTGTCTCTTCCCCACTTCATGAGTTTCAGCCTTTGTCAAAGTCAGCTGTTCATCGGTAGCATTTCACCTGGGTTCTCAGTTCTACTCCACTGTCTGTGTGTCCGTCACTGTGCCAATACCCAGCTGCTCTGGTCACTGTGACTGGCTAGTACATGTTGACATCGGGGAGTGTGAGTCCTCCTACTTTGTTCCTCTTTAATTGTGCTTTATTTATCCGGGATCACCTTTCTTTCCATATAAAGTTGGTGATATGTTTCTCCATCTCTTTAAAGAACAATGTTGGAATCTGGATCAAAATCGTAATATATCTGTAGACCACTTTTGGTAGTATTGACATTTTCACAATGTTAAGGCCTCCTATCCAGAAGCATGGTATTGTCTTCCATTTAGCAGGTCTGGGGCCTGATATCTGAGTAAAGATATTAGATTGAATCACACTTGAGTTCATGGATCCTAATCCCCAATCTTGCAGGGATGGACCAATACCAAGTGCACCCAGCTGATCCAGTTCTCTGCAGCTATTCTAGTCAGTATTTTTTTTTTCAGCTATAGCTATGGCCATATTAAAGACAGAAACCTGGAGATGAAAAGTTCCAGATCTCATTAGCGATCCCTACCACAAGCGAAGAGCATGGAGATGTGATGGCACCCGTATCTCTCTTCATGTTGCTTTCTGAAGGCTTGATGATGCTGTGAGTACTTTCCTACCTAAAGTGACACTAATGGTGCTGTGAGTGAGTTTCTACCTGAAGGCAACACTAACATCCCGTGAGCACTCTCCCATCTGAAACCCAGCCCACTGTCACTGAATCATTTCCAACTCATAGAGACTGCGATTGAGTTCCCAAGACAGTAAATCTTTATGGAGGTAGATTGCCCCATCTTCCTTCTGAGGACCTGCTGGTGGACTTGAATATCAAATCTTCTAGCTAGCAGTCAAATGCCTTAGGCATGGTGCCACCAGAGCTCCTTCCACCACCTGAAAGTATCACTAATGATGCTGTGAGCTCTCTCCTACCTGAAAGTAACACTACTGATGCTGTAAGCAATCTCCTGCCTGAGGGTAACCCTAATGATCCTGTAAGCAATCTCCTAGCTGGAGGTAACACTAATGATGTTGCCAGCACTCTCTTACCTGAAGAAACACTAATAATGCTGTGAGCTCATTCCTACCTGAAGCCACATTAATGAAGTTGTGATCGAGCTCCTACTAGGAGGTCTCCTACCTCCCGCTAGGTAACACTAGTGGTGCTGATATTCTACCTGAAGGAAACACTAACGACAGCACTCGAGATGTACAGCCATGTCACAGCTACTTGAGTTATTTGCTAGTTTTGAAGAAACACACTTAATAAAACTAGTCGTGCATGTCTCATTTTTTTTGCAGGTCATATTGGAAATGATAACTGTTTTCACTAGTTCACTCTGAATAAAATAAGAAAACAGTTTATGCTGAACTACTTATAAGTGGAGCTGAGGAACACATCTTTTTTGTTTTGAGCTAGGAGAATAGCAAAAATGCACAACTTTGGCAAATCTTAGTCCCTGACAGGTGCTCATAGGGTGTTTCAGATCAGCCATGAGAATGTAGCTCAGGGAATGGGCAGGCATCTGGCTCAAGTGAGGCTCCCAGGCTCAGAGCTCATGGCTGGCAGGGGCTCATTACCCTGACATCGGACAAGTCTGGAACATTTCTGTGAGATTTTCCATCAATAAATAGAAGCCACTAGTCAATGTTTGTGAGCAGTGAGGGGACCTCAGCTTAGTCACTGTTTCACAGCAGGACTCAGGTGTGCTGAGTCTCACATGAGAACATGGGCCACCTCAAAAGTTAGGAGTGTGATGACTTCCAGTGGGTATGAGTAGTGATGAGAGAGAGGTGTCAATCACACTTGCCCTGAAAGAAAGTGTGGGCTCCTAGTTGAAGAGGAATTTGACTGCCATGGCACCTGGCTTCATTTTTCAGCCACAATTGTCTTACTTGGTTCAACTATGGACAACTTACTTCATTTATCAGGACATCTGTTTTATTTTGTTTTAATTCTTAAGCATGTATTTAGAAACACACGCAATTGCCACGGAATTAAGGCCAACTCATGATGACCCATCTGTGTCAGAGTAGAACTGTGCTCCATACGGCTTTCAATGGCTAATCTTTTGAGAACTGACCACCAGGCCTTTCTCCCTAGGTACCTCTGGCTAGATTTGAACTGCTGACCTTTCAGTTAGTAGCCCTGTACTTAAACATTTGTGCCACTCAAAGATTCCCAAGACTTTATACACATTATGTATTATTTTATAAGACTATCACTTGTCCTTGCATTTTATCAACATGATACTGGCTGAAAGTTGTCATCAAAATTCCAAGTCATATTTATTCAGTGAGCAAGTAGTTCTTTCATGTGCTCTCTGCAGGCATGTCATCACCACTGTATGTGTAGCCTTCAAGACTTTTAAAGGCTAGAGTAGCTTGACAATCTCAAGAGCCATTTGTCTTCACAGAGATTTAATTGTCCTTATTTTGAATTATTGTTTAAAGCAAAACTGTAGTTCAAAAGTAAATTATATTTAATAAGAAACAGGAACTCAAATCCAGAATAATTCACTAATGTAGTGATAATGTTGCTCCAACTTTGTCTCTGAGAGTTAAGAGCCTTGTTTCTCTGCTTTGATCATGGAAAATGAATTGCATGACCAAAGCACAGTGGGATATGCCAGATATTTTTGTACCTAGCATTTTCCCTTAAAATTGAGACAAAATTGGTTGTGAAATTTGTTCCATGTGGCATTCTGTAGGCGTCTCCCATAAGCACATTTTCTGATATAAACTATAGCACAGAGTTTGTCCTTTGGGTTTAGCAATTGTGGAAACTGCATTATTTCAATCTCACTCAAGGATGCCAGGAATAAGGATGTCATTGTTTCAATGGGTCACCAGCCAGGTACCTGGGAGTCTTCTTTCTGGGAGAATTGCCCACGAGCTTTGTGAGTCCTGTGTCTGCTCTGAGCCTTCTTCACTTCACTCCACCACCGTGGCTGTTGTCTCCAGGAGCTCCTCTATGTGGCCAACTGCCTCATGCACCACGATCTGCAGAGTAAAGTCCCTATAACTCATCTTGGCTACAATGACCTCGCAACCCATCAGCCTGACCCTGAAGTCCCTTCCAGTTGAATGCCAGGTCCAGCTTCCTTGGGGAAAGCCAAGTGTGATCACCAAGGAAAACTTCCCAGGAATTTCAGTAAGGAAATCCTTACAGGAAAATGACATTTACAGGGAAATAGATGCTTCATTGTTTTTTCATTACATCCTCACCATGAAAACTGACCAGTATGGTTTATCACATTGCTTTTGCAGATGTGAAGATAGTTCCAACAAGAGTCCAATGAAACATGGACTGAAGGGAAGGGCCCTGAGTACTGGACTCCTCTAGTGAGCGACTGCTGGAGAGAAATGGGTACTCTGAAGAGAACAAGTCCTGGTGGCTCACTAACAGACCTTTGAGTTTCCTCCTTGTCCAGTGAGACCAATCACTGTCCAGCTTAGCCACAGAGAGTGTCTTCAGGCCATCACAGGTGCAGTTGTGGTGCCATCAAAGTAAGTTTTGTTGGTAAGAATGACTGGAGATACTAAGGTGGAGATGAACTTACACCTCATATTCCATATTTGAAATTCATTCTTATTCTGCCATCTATGTGATCTAAAGTGAAAAACATAACTGCTAGTATTTATTTCTGGATGTCTGTTTCAAAGACAGGCAAGATTCAAGCAATCACTTCTGATGAAAACAAAAATGAATGTGAGGACTGGATGCACAAGGTCAAGATAAATACCTACACTCCATACATTTATGTGAGAATAAAGGAAACCAAAATGCTTTTCACATGGGATGTGTATTGATTTCAGCTATTTTGTGAGATGTTTAATGCCATTGAATAAAAAGATATCCATTTCACTATAGGTGCATTGGTTTCGATGTTGCATTATTATATTGCATTTATTTCAGAAAGTTTCAATTATCATTTTTTACTGACTCTTAATAAGCCTGGAAATTCAGAAGCAAAAATGAATTTTTAATCAATTCATCTGGATTTGTATAGTTGTTTATAGTAGCTTGTCCTAGGCAACCAATGAAAGGGTGAGAAAAAATGATTCCATGCCAATAGCAAGGGTTAAAGAATTCGTTCAAAAAAAAATGCACGCCTGTTTGCTCTGCCTTAAACGTTGTGCTCAGAAGAGGCAATAGAAAGATGTAAGCCAAAGTCGTTGCCTCAGAGGAGCTCTTAGTTTTGTAGGAAATAAGGACTTAAAAAGAATGCTAATACCCTTCAGTAGGTAAATGGGTAACAAGGTGTGATACATCTATACAACGAAATACTATTCAGGAATGAAAAGGAAGAGTTAATGATTCTGAAACCATTGTACATGTATACTGGAATTGGACACTTAAGGACGTGGATGATGGATGGTGGTAGCTCTGTGCTCACTGTCGGAGCTGGAGCTGAGAGATAAGCAAGAGGAATAGGTTTTAGTGATCCATGGGGCAACTGATTAGAGTTGATGCTGTGCAGTGCATTTGTTGGTATGGTCCTTTTAGCTGTGGTCTTTATGCCTCTCACCACAAGACTAGGTAAGACTATGCAAATGTGAGGTGCTGGTAGCCCACCAAGGGGACTGGACAGCTTGCTTGTGATGTAAATAAGGGGCATGGCACCCTAGTGGGAGTGGGATCAAGAAAATAAGTTGTATGGAACCCTAACATGGGAATTGGTCTTATTTGCCATCCCGTTAGGCTTAACATGAGCCTTTGCAGAGTGAGGAGGAGAGATCTCACTAGAAACACAGAGAGAGCTGTGACACTTTGCTTGAGACAGCAATAGATGGCAAGAAGCAGAGGCACAGAAACAGTGGCAGCAGAACCAGGAGACCAGCGGGACATATGGCAAAAGGCCAGACAGGAGAGACTGTGGTGGCTTTCAGACCTACGGAACAAGAAAACTGAGCACCTCCACACAGGAGGCTTGCTGAGGGAGTGGGGTGTCTCTGAGCACTTAGTGGAGTTAGTTTTGCTGACCCACAAAGCTAGAGCTGAGTACCTTTGGGCCAAGACGTACTGGAGGAGTAGGGTGTTTCTGGACACTTGCCAGAAGAACTAAAAGAGATTTGTAACATGTGCCTGAGTGGAACAGAAACTGCAGGACTGAGAAGCCAAGAGGCAGAGGGACGAAGAGAGGTGTGCCTGCAGGCACTGCTGAGAAGAGGCTGTCCTGATCACAGAACCATATCCTGATTTGTTTCTGATCCTGAACTGTAACCTGTTACTTCCCTAATAAACCCTGTAATCATGAATATTGTTTATGAGTTCTGCATGGCCAATGCAACAAATTATCAAACCCAGGAGAGAAACAGATTAAACATCCATTAATAACTGGAACATGGAATGCACAAAGAATGTACAAAGTATGAATATAGGAAAATTAGAGGGTGTCAAAAATAAAATGGACTGCATAAAGATCGATATCCAAGGCAATAGTGAGCTGAAATGGACTGGCTGTGGCCATTTTGAATCAGACAACCATTTGATCTACTATGCCAGGAATGACAGATTAAAGAGGAATGAGGGGGCATTCATCGTCACAAAGACTGCTTCAAGATGTGTCCTGCAATACAACAATGTCAGTGATCAAATAATATCCGTACTCCTACAAGGAATTTAATACTACTATCATTCAAATTTACACACCAACCACCAAAGCCAAAGATGAGGAAATTGAAGATTTCTACTAACTTCTTGAGTCTGAAATTGACTGAAGATGCAATCAAGATGTGTTGATTATCACTGGTGACTGTAATGCAAAAGTTGGAAACAAAGAAGACTTACTGGTAGGTGGAAAATGTTGTTGTTGTTGTTAAGTGCCATCGAGTCGTTTCCGACTCATAGCAACCCCATGCACAGCAGAATGAAACACTGCCCGATCCCGCCCCACAATCCCTGCTATACTTGAGCCCATCATCGCAGCCACCCTGTCAATCCATCTCGTTGAAGGCCTCCCCCTCTTTCGTCGACCCTCCACCCTACCAAGCATGACATCCTTCTCCAGGGAATGGTCC
>NW_006922114.1:534782-543241 GCF_000298275.1 Orycteropus afer afer | reverse complement strand
GCAGCTCTTTCCCAGTCCTATTTTGAGAGCCTTTTAGCCTACACGGACTATTACTAAAGGTGTGGAGTAATGTACCAATCAGTGTTTCTTTGCTATTCGTAAGGAAAATATGACCTCGGAAATAGAAATAATGCTGGAGATTGCATGCTAGAATATTGCAAAACCAATGACTTATTCATTGCAAATACCTTTTTTCAACAACATAAGTGAGGACTATGCATGTAGACTTCACCAGTCGAATGCATAGGAATCAGATTGACTACATTTGTGGCAAGAGGTGATGGAGAAGTTCAATATCTTTGGCCAAAACAAGGCCAGGAGCTGATTGTGGAAAAAACCATCAACTGCTCATATGCACGTTCAAGTTGAAGTTGAAGACAATTAAAACAAGTCCAGGAGAGCCAAAATATGACCTTGATAATATCGCTCCTGAAGTGAGAGACGATTTAAAGAATAGATTTGATGCACTGAACACCAATGACCAAAAACCAGAGGAACTGTGGCATGAAATCAAGAACATCATCAATGAAGAGAAGAAGAGGTCTCTGAAAAGAAAAGAAAGGAAGAAAAGACCAAAATGGATGTCAGAAGAGACTCTGAAACTTTCCCTTGAGCAGAGAGTAGCTAAAGCAAATGGAAAAACTGACAAGATAGAAGAGCTGAATAGAAGATTTCAAAGAGCAGCTCGAGCAAACAAAGTCAGTTATTATAATGAAATGTGCAAAGACCTGGAGTTAGAAAACCAAAAGGGAAGAACACGCTCAGCATTTCTCAAGCTGAAATAACTGAGGAAAAAAATTAAGGCTCAAATTGCAATATTGAAAGATTCTATGAGCAAAATATTGAATGGTGCAGGAAGCATCAAAAGAAGATTGAAGCAATACACAGAGCCACTGTAGCAAAAAAAAAAAAAAAAAAAAAAAACTGGTCGATCTTCATCCATTTCAGGAGGTGGCACATGATCAAGAACCAATGGTATTGAAAGAAAAAGTCGAAGCTGCACTGAAGTAATTGGAAAAGAACAAAGCTCCAGGTATTGATAGAATACCCATTGCCATGTGTCATCAAATGGAGGCCTCACTGGAGGCACTCACTTGGTTATGCCAAGAGATTTGGAAAACAGCTATCTGGCCAACTGACTGGAAGAGATCCATATTTGTACCCATTCCAAAGAAAGGTGATCCCACAGAATGTGGAAATTAACGAACAATATCATTAATATAACATGCAAGTAAAATCTTACTGAAGGGAGTTCAAAACAGTGCAACAGTATATTGACAGAGAACTTCCAGAAATGCAAGCTGGATTCAGGAGAGGATGTGGAATGAGGGATATCATTGCTGATGTCTGATGGATCTTAGCTAGAAAGCAAGAAATACCAGAAAGATGTTTACTTATGTTTTATTGACTATGTAAAAGCATTCGATTGTGTGGATCATAACAAATTATGGGTAACACTGAGAAGAATGGGAATTCCAGAACACTTAATTGTACTCATGAGGAACTTGTACATAGATCAGGAAGCTGTCATTCAAGCAGACCAAGGGAACACTGCATGGTTCAAAATCAAGAAGGGAGAGTGTCAAGGTTGCATCCTTTCACCATACTTATTCAACTTGTATGTTGAGCAAATAATCTGAGAAACTGGATTATATGAAGAAGAACATGACATCAGGATTGGAGGAAGACTCATTAACAAACTGTGATATGCAGATGACACAACTTTGCTTGCTTAAAGTGAGGATGACTTGAAGCACTTACTGATGAAGATTAAAGACTACAATCTACGGTATGGATTACACCTTAATATAAAGAAAATAAAAATCCTCACAACTGCTTCAATAAACAGCTTCACGGTGGATGGAGAAAAGATTGAAGCTGTCAAGGATTTCATATTACTTGGTTCTACAATCATCACCAATGGAACCAGCAGTCAAAACATCAAATGACATATTGCATTGGGCATATCTGCTGCAAAAGACCTCTTTCGAGTGATGAAGAGCAAAGATGTCTCCTTGAAGACTAAGGTGCACATAACCCAAACCATGGTATTTTCAATCACTTTTTATGCATGTGAGAGCTGGTAACAAATAGAAAGACTGAAGAAGAGTTGATGGTTTTGAGCTGTGGTGTTGAATGCTAAGAGCACCATGGTCTGCTAAAAGGACTACCAAATCTGTCCTGGAAGAAATGCAGCCAGAATGCTCCTTGGAAACAAGAATGGCCAGACTTCATCTCACCTACTTTGGTCATGTTGTCACAAGGAACCATTCCCTGGAGAAGAATATCATGCTTGGTAAAGTGGAGGGTCAACGAAGAAAGGGAAGGCCATCAACGAGATGGATAGACACAATGGCTGCAATGATGGGCTCAGATATAACAAGGATCTTGAGGCTGATACAAGACTGAGCAGTGTTTCATTCTGCTGTGCATAGAGTCGCTATGAGTCAGAGACAACTCGGCAGCACCTAACAACAACAATAAAACCAGAGAAATAGAGAGTGCTATAGGAGGGACACGTGGTATCAGAATCGGTAAAAAGGTTGAAGAGTGGAGGCATGACTGGACTCTGCTTCATAGGAATCAAGTTCAGGCTGCCAATCTTGATCCTCCTGCCCCAGGTGAATTTAGAGGAAGTCTGAAGCCATCCTCGCTCCACTTGCACAGTTGAATAATGTGGGAACTCATGTTGATATAGATATAGGTGTAGATATATAGATGTAGAAACAGACAACTGGACCAACAAGCAGCATCGTGATAAACAGAGAAAGGATGGACATTCTCAAGGATTTCCTTTTACTTGGATGAATCACCAATGTCCATGGAAGCAGCAGTCAAGAAATCAAACAATGAATTGCATTGGATAAATCTGTTACAAAAGATCTCTTTAAAATGCTAAGGAACAAAGATGTCACTTTGAAGACTAAAGTGTGCCTGACCCAAGCCTTGGTATTTTCAATAACCTCATATACATGCAACAGAAGGGAAATGAATAAGGAAGACCATAGAAGAATTAATGCATTTGAATTGTGGCATTGGTGAAGAATATTGAATATACCGTGGACTGGCAGAAGAATGAACAAACCAGTCTTAGAAGAAATACAACCAGAATTCCCTTTAGAAGCAAAGATGGTGAGACTTAGTGTCACTTACTTTGGACGTGTTATCAGGAGGGACCAATCCCTGGAGAAGGAGATCATGTTTGGTGAAATAGATGGTCAGGGAAAAAGGGGAAGACCCTCAATGTTATAGACTGACACAGTGGCTGCCACAATGGTGTCCAACATAGCAACAACTGTGAGGATGCCACAGGACCAGGCCACAATGGTGTCCAACATAGCAACAATCGTGAGGATGCCACAGGACCAGGCCATGTTTGGATCTGTCTCACACAGTGTCGTTGTGAGTTGGAGCCAACTCTACGGCACCTGTTTTGCCCTCCAGTGCTGTTCTACCAGAAATATCACAAGTGAGACGGCTTTAACAAACAGAGATTTATTCTCTTACAGTTTGGGGGGCTAGAAGTCCAAGTTCAAAGTGCCAGCTCTAGGAGCTGGGTGAAAGCCCCTCAGCCTTGGGCTTCAGCTCTGCCTCTTGCTCCCAGCCCACTAGAGGCTTCTCTTAACAAAGACAGCTGCTGGTTGCTAAGGCTGACAAACCCAAGGTCAACCAAGTAAAATAACACAGTCCCAAATCATCAAACAAAGTGGGAGGTCACCAGTTCAAGTCTAGAAATAGTCTCAAGATTGACAAACAATATGGCAGGCTGCTGAATGAAGACTCGGCCAAATGCAGGATCCAGATGTGCCAAAAATCCAGAGACATTTCTCAAAGCTTCTTCTTATATCCTGGAAGCAGACCACATGCCTAAGGCAGCTACTCGGCTGCTCGTAGTAGATTCCACCAGTCTCATCATGGGGAATAACTACAGCCAGCTGCCCAGCCACTCAAACCAGGTCCAGCCAAGTTGACACATAACCATAACCTTAACTACCACAGCACCTAACAGCAACAAAAGTATCTTTGGAATACTCTGACTGGTAACTCACAAGTCAGAATTTTAAATTGTCTTCTGTGAACTGGATCCTGAAATGGAAGAGTGCCTGAAGTGTGAATAAAAACAAAAAGCCTCCACGTTTTGAAAAGTTAAGTTTTCCATTGTCCAAACTCAGACCTGCTCTAAAAATCTGTGCTTTTGCTCATGCAGGGAATTGTGTGACAGTTTTTCTGAGGAAGATGGAATGGTTTCCTTCTTTATTCAAAGTGACTTCTCATTGAAATCTGTGTTTTAATTCCCATCTTGGGGTGGAAGGAAACATTGATGATAACAAAAAGAAGTCTCCTCATCTACCGATTTTGTGAGTTGCAACCTATTTCTCAGTATCAGTTGGTAACTAGTCTAACAGCCTAACAGTGTGTGGAGACACACAGTGTATTATCCCAGCGTTCGGTTGCTCTGTTAGCTTCCTGTTTCTGTCCCAGGGGAATAGATGTGTTTTCCTAACACTTCTTTCTCCTCACTTCGCTTCATTCCCTATGCCCAGGGTCTCTAAATGACCAAATGCAAAACTGCATCGTTGGTGAACATCAGTTCCTAATGGGAAGGACACCCTCACCTTACAATGCAAAGGAGCATGTCTGAAATGAGGAAGCATTATTAGACACTCATGGGCATTATTTTCATCTGTAGTTACTTGAACCAACATTGGATCCTGCAAATTGGTACCTAGAATAAGCAAGGATTGTAAATGTTTGGAGGCTTATTTGGCTTCTGACATTATTTCACCACTGCACTTTGATGAGGGCTTCCTCCAGGTCCCAGGCAACAGGAAGACTTTAGCTCTGAGCTGTCCCAGATATGGGTTTCCCAGTGAAGATGCCACATTCTTAGAAATAGAGTCAACCATTTGGTGCTGAGAACTACAGACAATCCTGACAGGCAGCAAAGACCTTGGCTTCCCTCTTGAAGATGTGACCAATCCACCCTGACACAGGACACAACAATGGCCCAAGTAAAAAGTTTAGGAAACCTGCAAAGTATTACCAAAAAACTGAACTCACTGCCGTCAAGTCAATTTGACTCATAGCAACCCCTCCTTGTGTTTTTGAGACAGTATCTCTACAGAAGTAGATTGCCCAGTCTTCCTTCCGAGGAGTGGCTAGTGAATTTGAACCACCAGCTTTCTGGTTAACAGTCGGATGCCTTAAGCACTATGCCACCAGAGCTCCCTGTAAGCTCTAGTGCATTGGGTTCACCACTCATTGTGTCGCACTGTGGTGGCTTATGTGTTACTGTGACACTGAAACTCTGTCACCAGTATTTCAAATACCAGCAGGGTTACCTACAGTGGACAGATTGCAGCAGAGTTTGCAGCCTAAGACAGACTGGGAAGAAGGATGTGTTGGTCTACTTCTGAAAAAAGGGACTACCAAAAACCTTATGAAGAGTGGTGAAACACTGCCTGATACAGTGCCAGCAGATGAGCCCCTTAGGTGGGAAAGCACTCAAAATACGACCAGGGAAGAGCTGCCTCCTCAACACAGAGTTAACCTTCGTGATGAAGATGGTGTAAAACTTCGGAGATCTTCATTTGCTGATGTGGCATGATTCAAAATTAGAAGAAACATCTGCAAACATTCATTAATAATCAGAATGTGGAGTGTACAAAGTTTGAAACTAGAAAAATAGGAAGTCATCAAAAATGAAGTAAAACACATAAAGATTGATATCCTAGGCATTAGTGAGCTGAAACGGACTGGCATTTTTTATTTTGAATCAGAAAAACATAAGATCTACTTTGCTGGGAATAACAAATTGAAGAGAAATGGTAACTCATCCATCATCAGAAACAACATTTCAAGATATTTTCCTAAGTACAATGCCATCAGTGATGGGACAATATCCATACACACATGAGGCAGACCAGTTAATATGACTAATATTGAAACAATGCGTCAATCACTAAAGCCAAAGATAAAGAAATTGAAGATTTTTACCAATTTCTGTAGTCTGCAATTGATCAAACGTGCAATCAAGTTGCATTGATAATTACTGGTGATTGAAATATGAAAATTGGAAACAAAGAAGCATCAGTAGTTGGAGAATATGGCCTTGGTGACACAAATGACACCAGAAATCACATGATAGAGTTTTTCAAGATCAACAACATATTCATTGCTAAAACTTTTTTCAACAACATAAATGGAGACTATACACATGGACCTCAACAAATGCAATAGAAAGGAATCAAACTGACTACACCTGTGGGAAGAAACAACAGAGAAGTTCAGTATCATTGTCAGTCAAAACAAGGCCAAGGGCAGATTGTGGAACAAACCTTCAATAGCTTGTTGACAAGGTTTAATTGAAGCTGAAGAAAATTAAAACTCCATGAGAGGCAAAATAGACCTTGAATATGTTGATGTTGTTAGGTGCCATCAAGTCATCTCCCACTCATAGTGACCCCATGCACAGCAGAACAGAACACTGCCCGATCCTGTGCCAGCTCCAAGATCCCTGCTGTGCCTGAGCCCACCATTGTAGCCACTGTGTCAGTCCATCTGGTTGAGGGCCTTCCCCCCTTTCATCGACTCTCCACCTTACCACGCATGACATCCTTCTCCAGGGAATGGCCCCTTCTGACAACATAACCAAAGTAGGTGAGGCAAAGTCTGGCCATCCTCGCTTCCAAGGAACATTCTGGCTGCACTTCCTCCAGGACAGATCTGTTAGTTCTTTTAGCAGTCCATGGTACCTTCAGCATTCTCCGCCAGCACCACAACTCAAAAGCATCAACTCTTCTTCGGTCTTTCTTATTCATTGTCCAGCTCTCACATGCATATGAGGTGATTGAAAATGTCATGGCTTGTGTCAGGCACACCTTTGTCCTCAAGGAGACATCTTTGCTCTTTAGCACTTGAAAGAGGTCGTTTGCTGACGATTTGCCAGTGCTATAAGTCATCTGATATCTTGGGGGCTGTTTCCATTGGTGTTGATAGTAGAACCAAGTAACATGAAGTCTTTGACAAATCCAATCTTTTCTCTATTTATCGTGATGCTGCTTGTAGGTCCAGGTAAGACTTCTGTTTTCTTTATATTGAGGTGTAAACCATACTGTAGACTGTATTCTTCAATCGTCGTCAGTAAATGCTTCAAGTCATCTCTTTTTCAGCAAGCAAAGTTGTTTCGTCAGTGTATCTCAGGTTATTAACGAGTTTTCCTCCAATCCTGATGTCACATTCTTCTTCATACTCCAGATTCTTGGATTATTTGTTCAGTTTACAGATTTAATAAGTATGGCAAAAAGACACAACTCTGACACACTCCCTCCTTTATTTTAAACCATGCAGTGTTTCCTTGTTCTGTCTGAATAACTCCCTCCGGGTCTATGCACAGTTTTCTCCTGAGTACAATTAAGTGTTCTAGAATTCCCATTCTTCTTAATGCTATCCATAATTTGTTATGATCCACATAATCAAATACTTTTGCATAGTCAATAAAACACAAGTAACCTTCTTTCTGGTATTGTTTGCTTTTAGCCAAGATCCATCTGCTATCAGCAAAGATATCCCTCATCCCACGTCCTCTTCTGAATCCAGCTTACATTTCTGGAAGTTTTCTGTCAATATACAGCTGCAACCATTTTAAATTTTCTTCAGTAACATTTTATGTGCATGTGATATCAATGATATTGTTCAATAATTTGCACTTGCTGTGGGATCACCTTTCTTTGGAATGGGTACAAATATGGATCTCTTCCAGTCAGTTGGCCAGGTAGCTGTCTTCCAAATCTCTTGACATAACCAAGTGAGTGCCTCCAGTGTGGCATCCGTTTGTTGAAACATCTCAATGGATATCCTGTCAATTCCTGGAGCCTTGATTTTTGCCAATTCTTTCAGGCAGCTTTGACTTCTTCCTTCAATACCATCAGTTCTTGATCATATGCCATCTCCTGAAATGGATGAACATCAACCAATTATTTTTGGTACAGTGACTTAGTATATTACTTCCATCTTCTTTTGGTGTTTCCTGAATCACTCAATATTTTGCCCATAAAACCAAACCAAACTCACTGCCATTGAGTCAGTTTTGACTCATAGCAACCTCTCCTTGGATTTCCAAGGAAGTATCTCTATGGAAGTAGATTGTCCAATCTTCCTTCCAAGGAGTGGCTGATGGGTTTGAACCACCAGTCTTCTGGTTAGCAGTCAAATGCCTCAGGCCCTACGGCACCAGAGCTCCCATTTTTCCCATAGGATCTTTCAATATTGCAATTCGAGGCTTGAAATTTTTCTTCAGTTCTTTCAGCTTGAGAAATGCTGAGCATGTTCTTCCCTTTTGGTTTTCTAACTTCAAGTCTTTCCACATTTCATTATAATAACTGACTTTGTCTTCACGAGCTGCTCTTTGAAATCTTCTGTTCAGTTATTTTATTTTGTCATTTCTTCCATTTGCTTTA
>NW_006922114.1:511332-534677 GCF_000298275.1 Orycteropus afer afer | reverse complement strand
ACATATACTTTGTCTCATGTCATTGACCAAAATTTACAATGCAACAGCTCCCCTCCCACTTCCTCCCCATAGTTACCTCTTCCCAGTGTCCATCCCTCTATACTCTTCTGCACCCTGTGCTGTCTCCCTGTGCTTAAGCAGCCCTTCCTTCTCCCATGATTGTTCTCTTCATGGATGAAGTTCTTGATGTCATCCCACAATTCCTCTGGTTTTCAGTCATTGGTGTTCAATGAATCAAATCTATTTTTTAGATGGTCTCTAAATTCAGGAGGGATATAATAAAGGTCATATTATTTTTGCTCTTATGGACTTGTTTTAATTGTCTTCAGCTCCAACTTGAACTTGCATATGAGGAGTTGATGGTCTGTTCCACAGTCAGCTACTGGCCTAGTTTTGGTTAAAGATATTGAGTTTCTTCATCACCTCTTTCCAGAGATGTAGTCTATATGATTCCTGTGAAAGTCCATCTGGCAAAGTCCATGTGTATAGACATCACTTATGTTGTTGAAAAAGGGTATTTGCAATGAATAACTCATTATCTTGCAAATTTCTATCATGCAATCTCTGACATCATTTCCATCACTAAGGTCATATTTTCCAATCACTGGTGATTCTTCTTTGTTTCCAACTTTTGCATCCCAACCACCAGTAATAATCAACACATCTTGATTGCATGTTTGGTCAATTTCAGACTCCAGAAATTGGTAAAATATCTTCAATTTCCTCATCTTTGGTTTTGGTGTTTGGTACATAAATTTGAATAGAAGTAGTATTGACTAGTCTTCCTTGTAGGCATATGGATATTATCCTATCACTGACAGCATTGTATTTCAGGATAGATCTTGAAACATTCTTTGTGATGATGAATGCTATGCCATTTCTCTTCAATTTGTCATTCCTGGCATAGTAGATCATATGGTTGTCTGATTCAAATTGGCCAAAACCAATCCAGTTCAGCTCACTAATGTCTAGGATATTGATCTTTATGCATTCCGTCTCATTTTTGACAATCTCCTATTTCCCTAGATTCATACATCATATGTTCCATGTTCTGATTGCTAATGGATGTTTGCAGGTGTTTCTTCCCATTTTGATTCATGTTCCATCAGCAAATGGAGGTTCTGAAAGCTTTACTCCATCCACATCTTTAAAGTCAACTCTACTTTGAGGAGGTAACACTTCCCCAGTCTTATTTTGAGTACTTTTTGGCCTGAGGGTTTCATCTTCCGGCACTATGTGAGACAATGTTTCAGGGCTATTCATAAATTTTTCCAGTAATATATTAGACAGTATTTCACTGCTATTCATAAGGTTTTCACTGGTCAATTCTTTGACAAGTGGATTGGCCCTTCCTTCTTCCAAGTCTACCTTAGTCTGGAAGCGCCACTGAAACCTGTCCACCGCGGGTGACCCTGCTGGTGTTTGAAACATAGCCTCTGCCTTCCCAGCAACACACAAGCCACCACAGTATGGCAAACTGGCGGACGAGTGGTGGATCTGCTCTATTAGTTAGTACATATAATCCTTCACTTATGAATTATTTGAGTTATAATGAACCTCATTTAAAACCATCCACTTTGGGGGTTTTTGTTTTGTTTTGTTTTTCATTTTACTTTTTATCAATAATATGTATGACATACAATGTTGCAGTGCAGTTATCATTCTCAAATGTTCACTCACAAATGTTCAGTGTTATGATTCACTGCTATGTAGCAGCTATGGCTTGGTCTACAATGAAATTGGCATCATGAGCCATATTGGATAGAAAGTCAGGCAATATTCAACTCTAACAACACACAACAATTGAACTGGCCCAAGCCTGACAGCTGTTACTTGATAATGTCCTAGGACATCCTCCTTAGCTAGATGATCTAAATCAAGATGTGAGAGTGGTGTATCTATCTCCCAGAACCACTGCTGTGACTCAGCCTATTGTCCAATGTGCACTTGGCACCTTTGAGGCATAATACCTAAAGACAACGTTTGCTCAGGCAATAGCTGCAACAGATGGAAATGAGATAACATTAAGCAATTTCTAGAATTATAATATTCTTCAATGTATCCAGGACATTGTATCTTCCTGGAGAGTGTTACATGTAAATGCATGCAGTGTATATGGGAAAAAACTGCTGAATTTCATGAATACGTTCCAAGCCTTTGATCAGGATAAAATTATGGAAAAGATCAGTGGAAAAATCACCCATATGGCAAGAATGCTGAATATAGTATTTGATATCACCCATGTGGAACAGCTCATAAATCACAAAGAAGAGGAATTTATGGACCAAGACTTAAAGGATTTTGAAGAGAAAAGAAATGCTGAAGAAGAAATAAATAATGAGGAAGAGGAAGGAGAGATATAGTAAAAAAAAAAAAATGCAGTGGAAGGATTAGCTTGGGTTTTTCTAAACTAAATCAGGAGCTTCATTTGCTTAACAACATGGACTCAAATGCTGATCACTTTACTAAAGTCCATAGGCAGATTCAGGAAGCAGTGAGATACTACCATGAAATCGGGGCTGGGGGTGGGGAAGGACCATGTAGACAATTCTCACTAACTTTTTTACTAGAAATGTCATCCCCATTCCCAAGGATAGTCCTGCTGATGCAAAACCTTCCATGAATGAAGTTATTGCCACAACTCACAAAATACTAACATTGTCCAACTCTTCATCATCAGAGTACATTTTTAGGATTTGTGTATTTTTTATGTGTGTATGTATTAAAACATATCTGTAAGTTTATATGTAATGTTTCCAACCCCCAAAGGCAAAGAAAGATTGGATGTATAAGGATCTACCTGCAATAAAAAGCAATAATAATGAAAACTAAAAACAATGATTCATTCAACTTATGTCAGAACTTATGACAGAGTTGTCAGAATGAATTCAGTTCTAAGTCAAAAACCATTGTATTGTTAGGAGTCCCTGAGTGGCATAAAAACACTTGACTACTAGCTAAAAGGTTGGTTCAAACACACCCAGAGGCACCTTGGAAGACCTGCCTGGTGATCTGCTTCCCAGAGTTCACAACCTTGAAAACTCTGTAGAGCACAGTCCTACTGTGTGCACGTTGGGTCACCAGGAGTTGGAATCAAGTTTGTGGCAATGAACAGCAATGAACTCTAGGTACAACACAGAACACAAAATGCCAAGACCAAAGCAATAGAGGGCAATTTCTCTCTTGTTTAAAAGTGCAAAGCTGTCCCAGCTGTTCTGCCATTTTCAACACATGGTCCCATGGTTGCATGGGCTCTGCGTGCTGTCTTCTGGAACAAGATGAAGGATGCAGAGTCCAGCATAGGGGGTGTCCTTTCAGTGGGTGGGTTTGCAGGTGCTTACCGCATTTCAGTCCACCTTCCACTGGGAGGCTCAGTCACGTGACCACACCTAGTAGGAAGAGGGGCTGGGGAATACAGTCTAGCTCTGTGCTCAAGAAGAAGAGGGTGGATTTCAGCAAACTCATGGACAGAATTTAGGGGACTTGTGCCTAAGGCATTTGACTGCTAACTAGAAGGCTGGCACTTAAACCCACCAGCCACTCCTAGATGGCAATCTACTGCCATAGTGATACCACCTCAGAAACCCAAGAGGGGTCGCTATGAGTTGGATCCAACTCAATGACATTGAGTTGTGTTTGAGCAGATGTTTTAGGAGCCCTGGTGACACAGTGGTTAAAAAGCTGGGCTACTAACCAAAAGGTCTTCAATTCAAACCCACCAGCTGCTCTACAGGAGAAAGATGTAGCAATCTTCCATAAAGATTTACAGCATTGGAAACCCTATGCAGCTGTTCTACTCTGTCCTATGAGGTCAATAAAAGTCAGAGTGGACTTGATGGCAGTGGGTTCATGTTTGGCTTGGGGATGTTCTAATGTCTTTAACAGCACAGTTTATGCATGGCTAGTAACCAAAACCCCAAAAAAGGAGTTCTGGTGGTGTATTGCCTAAGGCATTTGACTGCTAATCAGAAGGCTAGCAGTTCAAACCCACCAGCCTCTCCTAGGAAGGAAGATTGGGCAATGTACTTCCATGGAGATACCACTTCAGAAACCCAAAGAGTTGTTGCTATGAGTTGGAACCGACTCAATGGCAGCGAGTGAGAGTAACCCAAAGGCTGGCTGTTCAGCCCACCTCTGGCCCCACAGAACTAAAGCTTGAGGCTGGTGTCGACAAAGACAGTTGGTGCTGTTGCTTGCCACTAAGTCAATTCCAACTCCTGGTGATCCCGTGTGGCGGAGTAGAACTGCCCCACAGGGCTTCCTAAGCTGTACATCTTTATGGAAGCATATTACCAGGTCTTTCTCCCATGGAGCCGCTGGGTGGGCTTGGACAACCAACCTGCCATTAGCAGCCAAGTGCTTAACAGTTTGTGGCACCAGGGCTCTTTTCTGTAAAATCACAGCCAAGAAAACCCTGGGGAGCTCAGCTCTACTGTACACAAGTGGGGTCACCATGAGTTGGAATCATCTTGGTGGCAACCGATTTGGCGTCTTGGCTGGGGGAACATTAACCCTTGGAAACCACTCTTCAAAGATGGCTTTTCAAATTGGACCACTGGGACTCCACCTCAGAGCTTCTCCTTCTGTGCCTCCAAATCTCAAGGAGAAGTTTTTCCACTGTCTGGTCTTCAAGAGAGTTTCAGCATTTAAGTCTCAGAGTGAAGATCTTGGCTTAAAAAAAGCAGAAGTGCTAAAAGCCTTTAATGGCACCTCAGGGGCTGCCTGATTATGTTAAATAGCATCTTGCATTTTCTCACCAAACTCCAGGCACTAAAACTTTGCTTAAATAGCACATCACAACTTACAACAGTTAATTGAGGTTCAGCTCATACTATAATCCCCAAACACCATGAGTTTTGAAATAAAATGTTTCATCATGTAATTTTATGTGGAAACTACTCACTACAAGATTTGAAGGTTCAGTAATAGCTCCATGAACCCTTCTAAGAAGTGTAATATTTAGTATAAATATGAAAAAATTAAAAAGCATTAAACTACTATTAATGTTATGAAGGAAGGGAGTTCCAGAACACTTAACTGTGCTCATGCAGAGCCTGTGGTAGACCAGGAGGCTGTCCTTGGCGGTAAAGAAGAGGACACCACGTGGTTTAGAATCAGGAAAGGTGTGTGTCAGGGTTGGATTCTTTCACCATATTAGTCAATCTGTACTCTGAGCAAATAATCTGAGAAGGTGGACTATAGGAAGAAGAAGACAGACTCAGGATTAGAGGAAGACTTATTAACAACCTGCTACTGCAGATGACATAACCTTGCTTCCTGAAAGCAACATAAAGAAAACAGAAGTCCTCAAAACTGGACCAATAATCAACATCGTGATAAATGGAGAATAGATTTAAGTTGTCAACAATGTCATTTTACTTTGACCCTTAATTAATGCCCACGGAAGCAGCAGTCATGAAATTTTTTAAGTGTACTGCATTGGCAAATTATTGGCAAAAGATCTCTTACACATGTCAAAAAAGCAAAGATATCACTTTGAGGATTAATATGTGCCTGACTCAAACCACACTATTTTCAATCAACTCCTACATATGTGAAAGCTAGACAATGAATAAGGAAGACTGGAGAAGAATGGATGCCTTTGAATTGTGGCATTGGCAAAGAATGCTAGATGTACTATGGACTGCTGAAGGACTGATAAGTCCATCTTGGAAAAAGTACAGCAACACAGCTCCTTAGAATCGAGAGTGGTGAAGACTTCATCTCATGTACTTTGGCTAAGACACTTGCCTGCTAACCAGAAGGCTGGAGGTTCAAACCCACCAGCCACTCCTCGGAAGGAAGGTTGGGCAATCCTACTTCCATAGTGATACTGCCTCGGAAACCCAAGGAGGGATTGCTATGAGTTGGGGCCGACTCCACAGCACATAATAACAACAACAACAACATCAGAAGGAACTAGTCCCTGGAGAAGGACATCATGGGTGGTAACGGGGAAGGCTAGTAAAAAGAGGAAGACCCCCAATGAAGTGGATTATCATAGTGGCTGCAACAATGGGATGAAACATAGCAGCAGTTAGGAGAATGGCCCAAGAGCAGATACACTCTGTTCTGTTGACTTCTTTCGCACATTTGATCACAAGGGGTCAGAACTGACTTGATGGCACCTAACAGCAAATGCAAGCGCTTCTGGAGCTTCTTGCTAAGATAATTTGCAGTGTCTACATGAAAATGCTCACAACTGGCCCAATAAGAACATCCTGATAAATGGAGAAAAGATGGACGTTGTCAAGGATTTCATTTCAATTAGATCCAGAATTGATGCCCACAGAAGCAATAATCAAGAATTCAAGTGGCACTGGGCAAATCTGCTGCAGAAGGCCTCTTTAAAGTGTTAAAGAGCATAGATGTCACTTTGAAAACTAAGGTGCCTCTGACCCAAGCTATGGTGTTTTCAGTCTCCTCATCCACATGTGAGACCTGGACAACTCAGAAGGAAGACTGTTGAAGCACTGATGCTTTTGAATTATGGTGCTGGCCAATCATGTACCAGGGCAGCTACGAGAATGAACAAATCTCGGAAGACGTGCAGCCCAGAATTCTCCTGGGAAGCGAGCAAAACCATACTTCATGTCTTACACTTTGGACATGGCTAAAGCACTTGACTGCTAACCAGAAGGCTGGTGGTTCATATCCACTAGCCATTCTTTGGAAGGAAGATGGGACAGTCTACTTCCATAGTGATACTGCCCCGGAAACCCAAGGAGGGGTCGCTATGAGTCAGGTCTGACTCAATGGTACATAACAACAACAACAACAGTCCCTGGAGAAGGATACCATGCCTGGTCAGCAAAGAAGGGGAAGACCATCAATGAGACAGACTGACACAGTGGCTGTGATGATGGGCTCAAGCCTGGCAATGATTGCGAGGATGGCACAAACCCAGGCAGCATTTCATTCTCCTGCACATAAGGTTGCTATGAGTGAGAATGGACTCCAAGGCAACTCACAGTAATACATTAATGTAGTGATATTCTGTGTAAGATTCTAACCATATTGCTGTTCTGACAGGAATATGATCTGTTCCTCATGTTATTAAGTGGATAGTTTTGTATCTCAACTTAGAAATATATACTTCTTGTTTTAAGAAGTTTCAGCTGAAGCAAAATGTCTTAATTTAAGATCAAATGTGTCCATACACACAGTCTCTTCCAACCTGTGCAGTTGCTCCTGTTGAGCCTGGACTTCTAAGTGAGTTGATGGAACAGAAAACTGGAGACAACCTCAATGCATCTTGTAGAGATGTTATTATTAAGTTAAATTATGTTAAAAAGTGATAAGTGAGAAGGTAACTGTTTCTCAATGGAGATGGAAGAAAATGTGCATAGATGAGGTCCAAAACTGGAAACCGCCCTGGAGTTGACTTTGATGATGGTGAGCCCACTCGTGTCAGGGTGTAACTGCTCCAAGGAGGTCTAATGGCTGGTTATTCACATGCAGATGCCAGGCCTTTCTTCTGACCCACTCCTGAGTGAACTCTAACCTCCTGCCTTTCAGTGAGCAGCTGAGTGCTAACAGTCTGAGGCACCCAGGAACTCCAAGCACAGGTGCTTTGCACTACAGTCAGTGTTAGAGTACCAGGTGGTGGAGGGCCCTATTTGCCCTAAGCTGTGTGCAGGGGGAGGGGATGTGTGTGTGGGAACTCTCTGTACAACTGCACAATTTTTCTGTAAACCTAAAACAGCCCTAAAAACTTGACTAACACATAAAGCCTACTGATTAAACAAAAAGAGAAAGAGAGAGAAGTACGCCCAGAGGTTTTTAATGTCGTGAAAGTGTCTGGTGATGCTGTCACGGTGCACACATGGCATTATGGTGACATCATGGCCATGCATTTGTCAACACCTACAGGACTATTCAACAGTAGGGATGAACCCAGGGGGACTCTGCATGTATTACCACCGCCACCACGCATGTCAGAGCAGGACTGAGCTCCACTCGGCCTTCACGGTCTGCTTCCAGAAGACGGTCACCCGGCCTTTCTTCCAAGGGCCCTCTGAGTGGGCTGGAACCACTCACCGTTTGATTAAGGGCATGTTTTGCGCTAGCCAGGCACTGGATGTTGAATGTGGTTTTGCCAGGCACTAACAGGTAAGTCCTCCACCACTCATCTGCCGGTGTGTTGTACTGTGGTCGCTGGCAAGTTGCCATGAGGATGCACTAACAGACCAGTAAGCCTGGTCTTCTTCATGATTTTGAGTGTTGTTCCTCATTCTTCTCTGACTCTATCCAGGACCTGCTACTGTGAGCTCATTCGGAGTAGTCAGCACGGTTAGCCAGCCGCCGTCTAGTTCTTCTGGGCTCATGGTCATGGAGGCTGGGGGTATTGTAGGCCATAGACCATTGGACTAATTATTTCTATGATTGATTTTCTTCACCATTCCTTGTTTCACATGGAGAGAGACTAAGAGCTGGACCTTAGATGGCCACTTGCAAGCTTCTAAGACCCTGGTCTGTACATGGGTCAGGTACACCTTATTCTTCAAAGTGACATCCTTGTTCTTCAACACTTTAAAGAGGTCTTTTGCAGCAGATTTGCTTAGTGCAATATGATGTTTGAATACTTGACTGCTGCTTCCATGAGTTTTGATTGTGGATCCAAGGGAAAGAAGTTTTCATAACTCTGTCACCTGGATGCTGTACTATATGCATGGATATATTTGCAGCATTTATAAATACATATGTAAAAATATCCTCTGTCAAACCCTTGTGTATCACGGGTGAAATCCCACTCGCCTTTCCAACCCAGTTCAGCTGCACAAGTGGATCATTGTTGCTACTACTGGTGCCAGGATTGTGTGTGTAACGTATTTTCCTCTGTGGCTTTGGATTCTTGCGCCCGTCCCAGGGTCTTCCTTTGCCTCGATCATTTCTGGTTCACTTCCCCCTTATTGTGTATTGCCTTTCCCTTCACCCAAGTTTGTACATGTTTGTTGTTGTTGATGTTAGGTTCCATTGGGTCACCTCCAATCATAGTGATCCTACGTACAACAGAATGAAATGCTGCCCAGTCCTGTGCCATTCTCACAATCTTTGCTTTACTCGGGAGCCCATCATTGCAGCCACTGTGTCAATCCATCACGTTGAGGTCTTCCCCTTTTTTTGCTGACCCATCTCTAGGGAACGATCTCTTCTGACAATATGAGCAAAGTACTAAGACAAAAAGTCTGGCCACTGTCACTCCCAAGGAGCATTCTGGATGCATTTCTTCTTCCAGGATAGATTTTGTTGTTCTTCTGGCAGTCCGTGGTGTTTCCAGCATTCTTCACCAACACCACAATTCAAAGACATCAACACTTCTGTCTTCCTTATTCATTGTCCAGCTTTCACATTCATATGAGGCAAATGAAAACACTATGACTTGGGTCAGGGACACTTTAGTCTTCAAAGTGACATCTTTGTTCTTCAACACTTTAAAGAGGTCTTTTGTGGCAGATTTGTCCAGTGCAACACAATGTCTGATTTCTTGACTGCTTCTTCCATGGGTATTGATTGTGGATCCAAGTAAAATGAAATGTTTGACAACTTTGATCTTTTCTCCAGGTATAGTGATGCTGCTTATTGGCCCACTGATGAAGATTTTTGTTTTCTTTATATTGAGGTGTAATCCATACTGCAAACTGTAGTCTTTAATCTTTATCAGTAAGTGTTTCAAGTCATCTTCACTTTCAGCAAGCAAGGTTGTGTCATCTGCGCATTTCAGGCTGTTGAGAATCTTCCTCCAATTCTGATGCCACATTCTTCTTCATGCAGTCCAGCTTCTCAGATTATTTGCTCAGCATACAGATTGGATAAGTATGGTGAAAGGATACAACTCTGACACAGTCCCTTCTTGATTTAAACCATGCAGTATCCTCTTGTTCTATTTGAATGACAGACTCCTGGTTTTTGTATAGGTTCCTCATGAGCACAAATATCAGTCTCTTCCTGTCAGTTGTCCTGGTAGCTGTCTTTTTAATTACTTGACAAAAATGAGAAAGTGCCTCCGGCATTTCATCCATTTCTTGAAACATCTCAATGGTATTTCATCAATTCCTGGAGCCTTGTTTTTCATCAATTCCTTCAGTGCAGCTTCAACTTCTTCCTTCAGTATCTTTTGTTCTTGATCATGTGCCTCCTCCTGAAATAGTTGAACATCAACCAATTCTTTTTGGTACAGCAATTCTGTGTATTCTTTTCATCTTCTTTGGATGCATCTCAACTCAAGGCTTGAATTTTTTTCCTCAGTTCTTTCAGCTTGAGAAATGCTGAACATGTTCTTCCCTTTTGTTTTTCTAACACCAGGTCTCTATATATTTAATTATAATAATTGACTTTGTCTTCTCAAGCTGCTCTTTGAAATCTTCTGTTCAGCTCTTCTATCTTGTCATTTCTCCCATTCATTTTAGCTACTCTCCATTCAAGAGAAGTTTCAGTCTCTTCTGACATCCATTTTGGTCTTTTCTTCCTTCCCTGCCTTTTCCATGACCTTCTGCTTTCTTCATGGATGATGTTCTTGATGTCATCCCACAATTCCTCTGGTTTTTGGTCATTGGTGTTCAATGCATCAAATCTGTTCTTCAGATGGTCTCTAAATTCAGGTGGGATATAATCAAGGTCATCTTTTGGCTCTCCTGGACTTGTTTTAATTTTCTTTAACTTCAATTTGGACTTATTTAAGAGCAGTTGATGGCCCTTTTCCATACTCAGCTCCTAGTCTTGTTTCAACAGAAGATATTCAGTTTCTCCATTGCCTCTTTCCACAGATGTAGACGTCTGAGTCCAGTGTATTCCATCTGGTGAGGCCCACATGCGTTGCTGCCATTTATGTTATTGAACTAAGATATTTGCCATGAATAAGTCATTGGTCTTGCAAAATTCTATTATGCAATCTCAAGCATTATTGCTATCACTGAGGCCATATTTTCCAACTACTGATGATTTCTCTGTATTTCCAATGTTCACCCTCTAATCACCAGAATGATTTGTTCTCCCTTCCTGTCCAAACACTGATAACATTCAAAGACTTCTTTTTCTGTGTGTAAATTCTGCTTGACATTTTAAAGTAGTGGTCTCATACAATACTTGTCTTTTTGTGATTGACTAATTTCCCTCAGAATTATATCTTCTAGATTCATCCATGTTGTGGGGTGTTTCATCATTATTCTTGAACACTGAGCAGTATTCTATTGTGTGTATGTACCACAGTTTGCTTATCCCTTCATCCGTTGATGGGCACTTAGACTATATCTGACTTTTGCTATTGTGAATAATGATGTGATGAACATGAGCATGCACATATCCCTATCAGTGGGATCCATGGCTCATGGATCCATAGGGTTTGCATTGGCTGATTTCTGGAAGTGGATCACCACACTTCTCGTTCCAGTTCACCTTAGTCTGTAAGATCCACTGAAACCTGATGTGGTTACCACAAAAATTAAACACTACACATGTTATAAATCACAATGCAAGAGAATAAAATAAATCAAAACTGCACACCGGAAAACAGGGAACAGAATTCTAAAGCTTTAGCAGTAGTAATGCACACGTGAACTGAGGGCTAGTTGCGTCTAGCTCACCTTCTCACCTTTAACCAAAGTCTGGGCTCAGCTGGTAACTGGACAGCTGGTGGCTGAAACTCACCCAGTGGCATCATGGAGGAAAAACAATCTACTTCCATAAAGATTACAGCCCAGAAAACTCCCTGGAGCACACGTCCACTGTCTAACGCACGCGGTCAGTGGGTTGAAATCACAACAGCCACGGCTTTGTTTCCTTGGCTGGTGGCTCGCTCTTCCTGAACAAACTCAGGGAGGGGCACAGTGAGGTGAATTGCTTCAAAAAACGAACAAATTTCATCTCTTCATTGGAGGAGAAGTGGAAGCCTTTTAAAATTTGTTTTTTTTTAAATGTTCATGACATGTTTCTCAGATGAGGCGCGGAACTTGAAATAAATTAGCGGATTACAACAAACTGCTTCTGTTAGAGCTGAGACAGCGTCCTTTGTTTCAAAGAAGCGCAATGAGGTCTTTGTTTCCCGAAGACTTGACAAAAAATGGAGACAAAGTTAATTTTGACGATTTAAAATAAGCTCATGACCTTTGACATGCCTTCCCCAGCACGTGTGATGGAAAATGTTAAAACATTTATTGCCACCAGCTATAAAGAAAGTTTGCAGTGTTTCATTTAAATTATGTCAATAACTTTCTAGGTGCCTCTTCATTGAGGGCAAATTGTCCTGGGCATGTTTGTGGTGCTGTACTGAGGAATGCTTTCAAACTCAAGCAGAGCACCCAAAAATAAACCCATAGTTTGTAATACAATTACCTGAAGTCTAGAACGAATGGTATGGGCAGTTTCAGAACTGCTTACGTCTTTTGGGATAATTATATTCTGTCTCTACATGGGCAGGACTCTTACTCTACACACATTATAATTACGATTTATGGAGTTAAGATTACCCACAGATGTTGACTTTCTTTACTGCCTAAAGCATGCCTCATTAGCCTGAGTTTTAATAATACTTGCCCAGACTAAATGTATGGAGAAATTGATGGAGAAATCAAATTAACAACCTTATCTTTTCCATATGTAATTCTAGCCACACAAAAGTCATTGGATTTATTATTTGAATGGGGAAACAGCTTAACGGTATGAGCAATGTGGGGTAGTTATTTAAATTCTAGCTTTGGAGAGATGCTTTTCTCATACTGATCCGAGGTTGCCCTGTAGGTTTCTCTTTATATCTCTGTGCAATTACCTGTGACTTAATATAAACCACTGCTCTGATAATGAATTGCAGGATCTCAGTATCCTACTGGATAAGATTAATGGTTCCCTAGATGGAGACATGTGTCTAAATTCAGGAAAGGTGCATTTGAGACTATAAACAAATATTGAAATCTAGCTAATGATATACATGTGGAATTATTTAGCATTTATGTCCTGATGTCTGCAATTTTATTAAAATGGATTTTAAAAGGTTTGTATAGAGGGATAAAGGAATACCAAGAGATATGTGGTTAATGTTGTTGTTGTTGTTATGTGCCGTCGAGTTGGACCCGACTCATAGCAACACCTCCTTGGGTATCTGAGGCAGTATCACTACGGAAATAGATTGCCCCATCTTCATTCCGAGGAGTGGCTGGTGGGTTTGAACCGTCAGCCTTCTGGTTAGCAGTCAAGTGCCTTAGGCACTACACCACCAGAGCTCCCAGCATCTACACTAGTGATGATTAAATAACTGGGTATTATAGGCTAGCCAGAGGAGCCCTGGTGGCACAGTGGTTAAAGTTCTTGCCTGGTAAACAAAAGGTCACTGGTTGAAACCCACGAGCTGTTCTGCAGAACAAAGATGTGGCTGCTTCCGTGAAGATTATAGTCTTGGAGACCCTATGGGGAAGCTCTATTCTACTCTGTTCTGTGGGGTCCCTAGGGGCAGGGACTGACCTGATGGCAACAGATTTGTTTCATTGTTTTGTTCTTTTTTTTTTTTTTAATAGTCTGGCCAAGTTGACACACAAAATTATCATAGTGTAAGGGTTTCATTGGAAAATTATTTCAAATTTGCTTCATGTTTTAAATTTTTTAAATTAAAATATAAGTGGGGAAAATAAATCCACTGCGTCCTAACACCTGTGCCCTTTTGATACCCTTGTTTTCTCTCACATTCTAACAAGTTGTGGTAGTTTAGGTTATGTGTCAGCTTGGCTGGGTCTGGTTGAGTGGCTGGGCAGCTGGTGGTAGTTATTCTGCGTGAAGAGACTGGCAATCAGCTCCATGGAGGAATCTACTGTGAGCAGCTGAGTGGCTACCTGAGGAATGTGATCTGCCTCCTGTGTATACAGGGAAGCTTTGAGAAAGGTCTCTAGCTTTTGGAATATCTGGATCCTGCATTTGACTGAGTCTTCATCTCAGTGGCCTGCCATGTTGCCTGCCAAACTTGGGACTGTTTCTGAACTTGAACTAGAGCCTTCTCTATTGCTTGATAATTTGGGGAGTGTGCCATTTCACTTGTTGACCTCGAGATTGTCAGGCTCAGCAGCCAGCAGCTGTCTGAGTTAACAGAAGTCTCCAGCTCTGGTGGGCCAGGACCAAGAGGTAGAGCTGAAGTCTAAGGTCAAGGAGCTTTTACCCAGCCCCTAGAACTTGGACTTCTAGCCTCCTCGACTATAAGAGAACAAATCCCTGTTTGTTCAGGCCACCCAGCTGTGGTATGTCTGTTAGAGTGGCACTAGAGAACCCAACACAAGTCTTTAAGATAGAGCTATAGCATCAAAATGCTGAACACACAAAAACAAAGGCTTATTAAAAGTCAAGAATAAAACATCTTGGTCTTCTAGGCCATTACATTTCCACACAAAGTAAAAATCCATTTCTATAAAAACAGAAAAAAGAAAGGAGTACTACCACCAGTTTTATGAGGATTGTTTGAATGTACCCATTCTCTGAGGGTTGAGCTCTTTACAACTGCAACTCTTATCCATGAACGTGGACTGTGCTTGTCTTTACTTGGGTCTTTTTCAAGTTTCACAGTAACATTTGCTAATTTTCTGTGCAGCAGTTTTACCCATCTTTCATAGATTTAATTCTCAATGCTTTATTTTTTATATATAGTATTTTAAGTCTTTTCTTCTTCAAATTTTATTTTGTAAGTTCAGTTATTGTTGTCAGTCACTATTGGGTGGTCTCTGACTCATGGCCATCTTGTGTACAAAAGACCATTGGGTGAGCTCTGGCACACGGCCACCTTGCGTACATTGGAACATAATGCTGTACACCCTACTAGTCTTCATGCTCGTTGGTATCATCCCTTTCTTTCTGATGTTTCCTTTTCTTTTCTTTTCCTTATATTATCACCCTGGTTAAGACCTTCAGTACAAGGCTGAATGGAAGTGTTAGATCACACATCCTTATCTCATTCATGGTTTCAGCAGGCATTCTTTCAGTATTTCACTCTACAGAAGTTGTTTTCTATAGATGTTTAAAAGGTGACTTTATAAGATTATGTAAGGTTTTTTTTTCTAATTTTTTAAGGAATTTTATTACATTTTAAATAAAATTTAAGTGCAATGCCTAATATATCTTCCTATAAAATGATTACTCTAGTTGATATAAAACATTACACTTTTTCTTTTTTATTTCTTTCAAAGAGCAAGACTGAGTCTCTGAAAAAAATTGAGCAAAGAGACTTACTGAAAGAATATTACAACTGCAGTTAGGCAACAATTTGTGAAATTACAAATTGCTCCAAAGTACAGAGACTGAGAGGGGCTTTTCTAGAGGGGAAGCTTAGGGAAATGGTAACCATTAGTCACACATTGGCAACTATAAATTATACATCAGTTCATCTGTACACTTCTGGTCCTGAAGTTAGCCTGAGCAAGCATGGTGTACAAAACTTTTACTTACCTTTCAAGGATAGAGAAAAGCAGACGACATTTTTTCTGAGAGCAGCTACAGTGCTACCTCCCCTCCTCCTAATTCTCCCTGAGTCAGTGTGGATTAACTCATTTCTGTGAGCGCTGCTCAAATCCTCTTATTTTTAGGTCTGTTTGTGTAACACAAAATGGAGCTCGGTCTGCACCCTGGCAGAAACCTTTCTCATGCCAAGCACCTAAATGTGGGGACTCTTGCACAGCTCTAAGAACATTCTGTCTAGTTTATTATTGCTGGACTTGCTTTTCCTGGTATCATTTATATTTTGTTGTTATTCCAACTCAATGACCCTACAGGATGGAGCAGAACTCCCTCACAGGATTTCCAAGGCTGGAATCTTTACCGAGGACCTGGCTTGCTGAAAGTGAGGATGACCTGAAGCACTTACTGATGAAGATTAAAGACTAAGTCTGCAGTATGGATTACATGTCTACATAAAGAAAACAAAAATCCTCACAACAGAACCAATAAGCAGCATCACAATAAATGGAAAAAAAGATTGAAGTTGTCAAAAATTTTATATTACTTGGTTCCACAATCAACACCAATGAAAGCAGCAGTCAAGACGTCAACATTGTTTAGCACTGGGCAGATCTGCTGTCAAAGACCTCCTTAAAGCACTGAGGAGCAAAGATGTCTCCTTGAGGACTAAGGTGCGCCTGACACAAGCCATGGTGTTTTCAATCGCCTCGTATGCGTGTGAGAGCTGGACAATGAGTAAGGAGGACCCAAGAGGAGACAACGCTTTTGAGCTGTGGTGCTGGCGGAGAAAGCTGAAAGTACCATGGACTGACAGAAGGACTAACAGATCTGTCCTGGAGGAAGTGCAGCTGGAATGCCCCTGGGAAGCGAGAATGGCCAGACTTCATCTCACCTACTTTGGTCACATTGTCAGAAGGAACCATTCCCTGGAGAAGGATGTCATGCTGGGTAAGGTGAAAGTGGGAAAGGGGAAGGCCGATGAGATGGATGACACAGTGGCTGCAGCGGCGGGCTCAGGGACGGCAAGGACGGGGGCCTGGCGCGGGCCGGGCGGGGCCCCACGTGTTGTGAGTAAGCACCTACAACAACAACAACACTTTTTCCCGAAGCAAATTCCCAACCAAACCCACTGCCGTAAAGTAGATTCTGACTCACAACGACCTCAGAGGACAGAGTGGAACTAGCCCCGAGGGTCTCTAAAGCTACCATCTTTTACGGGGTGGATCACTTGGTATTTCTCATGTATGGACCATTTTTACCCTTTGTGTGTACAGCAGACGTAGGAGGATGTAGTCCCAATCTCTCCATCAATAATCACAGAAAAAATAAATAAATGTAAGTCAGGAATTGACAACATAAACTAAATATTTAAAACTAAAGCTGTGCAATAAAATGGAATTAATGGGCTCTCGATTTTGATTTATCTTCTGCTCTTTCTTCTTTTGGATAGCGAGTATCCATCCAGACTCTCCAGAGTGATTTGCAATCATCAGATAAAGAAGGTAGGAACTGACTCATGTCTAAGCAGTTGAGATTTTCATGGTAATTGTTTTATGTTATCTTTCATTGCTCAAACCAGAATGTCTAAATATATAATAATTTAGCTCCATTGTTGGATTAAAGTAAATCACCGGACACTTCTGCTGGTTGTAATGGAAAATAAGAATATGAATAATATTGGCATTTTTAGTTCTGTTGAATTGGGCTCATACATATTTTATAAGGTAATATTTTTCATTGAAAAAGAGCCAGAAATTACAGTTTTGGACTACTAAATTTAAAAAAAATGTAGCAAAATGAAAAAAGGGTCAAATTTAGTCATGTAGAGATGAGAAATGAGGGTTATGAGTGAAAGAACAACAGACATGTGAATTTGCCTAACTAGACATCAGGAGGGAAGCTTATGTTCTCATGTAAATTCAGCAACTTTATGAGAAGAGAATTTTATGTGGTGGGTGAGGTTAAGGCATGAGATGAGGGGGTGTTTGGATTTCCCACACTGAGTTCACTGAGGATGGTGTTGTCGGGGGCTGTCCAGTCGGTTCTGACTCATAGTAGCCCCATGCACAGCAGAGTGAAACCCTGCCTGGTCCCCACAATCATCACTATGCTTGAGCCTATTATAGGAACTACTATGTCACTCCATCTCGTTGAAGGCCTTCCTCTCTCCTGCTGACCTCCTACTTTACCGAGCATGATAGCCTCCTCCAGAGACTGGCTGCTTCTGACCACATGGCCAAAGTATATGGACCTTGCCATTCTCACTTCTAAGGAGCACTCTGGCTGTACTTCTTCCAAGACATTGTTCATTCTTCTGCAACCCATGGTGTATTCAATATGCTTTGCCAACACCATGGGTTGCAGAAGAATTTTTGCATCTATTTTTCTGGGGTCTTCCTTAGCCATTGTCCAGCTTCCATATGCATATGGACTATTGAAGAGAATATGGCTTGGGTCTGACACACTTTAGTCTTCAAAGTAACATCTTTGTCTTTTAACACTTTAAAGAGGTCTTCTACAACAATTTCCCCAACATGATACATCCTTTGATTTCTTGACTGCTGTTTCCATGGGCTTCCATTGTAGATCCTAGTAAAATAAAATCCTTCACAACTTCCATCTGTCCTCCATTTATTGTGATGTTGCTTATTGGTCCAGATGTGATGATTTTTCCTTTCTTTATGTTGAGGTGCAATCCTTACTGAAGGCAGTAGTATTTGGTCTTCATCAGTAAGGGCTTCAAGTTATCTTCACTTTCAGCAAGCAAGGTTGTTTCATTTACATATGACAGGTGTTTAGGGAGTCTGCCTCCTACCCTGATGGCATGCTCTTCTTCTAATAGTCCAGTTTCTTGGATTATTTGCTCAGCATACAGATTGAGTAAGTATGGTGAAAGGATACAACCCTAACATGCACCGTTCCTGATTGCAAATCACACAGCACCCCTTTGTTCTGCTTGCTCTATATACAGATTCTGCATGAACACAATCAAGTGTTCTGAAATTCCCATTATTCACAAAATGAAAAATTAATGCACTGCTGTGGAGTTGGATCCGACTCATAGTGACCCCTCCTTGGGTGTCCGAAGTGGGCCTAAGGCACTTGCCTGCTAACCAGAAGGCTGGCAGTTCAAAGCCACCAGCAACTTCTTGGAAGAAAGATTGGGAAATCTACCTCTGTAGTGATACTGCCTCAGAAACCCAATGAGGGGTCACTATGAGTGGATCCAACTCAACGGCACATAACAACAGCAACATCACTATGGAAGTAGATTGCCCAACCTTCTTTCTGAGGAGTGGCTGGTGGGTTTGAACCACTAGCCTCTGGTTGGCAGTCAAATGCCTTAGGCACTATACCACCAGAGCTCCCATTGTTCACAGTCATCTAAAACTTGTTATGATCCACATATTTGAATGCCTTTTCATAGTCAATAAAACAGATAAACATCTTTCCAATATTCTCCACCTTCAGTCACGATCTATCCAACATCAGTAATGATATTCCTTGATCCACATCTTCTTCTGAATTGAGCTTGAATTTCTAACAGTTCCCTGCCCATGTCCTTGTGCAACTGTTTCTGAATTATCTTCAGCAAAATTTTACTTGTTTGTGATATTAATAGGAGTTCTGGCTGCTCAGTGATCAAGGCATTCAGGTGCCAACCAAAAAGTCTACAGTTTGAACACACCAGCCCCCTCATGGCAAAAAGATGTGACTCTCTTCTGTAAAGATTTATAGTCTTGGAAATCCTACAGGGCCATTCTACTCTGTCCGATAGTGTCCATAGGTCACTATGAGTTGGAATTGATTCAGTGGCAATTGGTAGTGGGCAATATTAATGATATTGGTTGGTAATTTCTGCATTTTGTTGGATCATCTGTCTTTGGAATGGGCATAAATATGGCTCTTTTCCAGTTGGTTGATGAGGTAGCTTTCTTCCAAACTTTTTTGTCATAGATGAGTGAGCACTTCAGGTATTGCATCCTTTTGTTGAAATAGCTCAAATGATATTCCATCAATTCCTCCAGGCTTGTTCTTGGCCAATGCCTTCAGTGCTACTTGGACTTCTTCCTTCAGTACCAGAAATTCTTGATGATATCCGACCTGTGTGTGTGTGTGTGTCATTTGGGTGAAAGTTTACAAAGCAAGTTCATTTTCCATACAGCAGTTCGTACACATTTTGTCTCATAACACTGACTGCTATTCCCCACAATGTAACAGCTCTCTTCCCACTTTCTCCCTGTAGTTTCCTCTTCCTTGTGTCCTTCCCTCCCATGCACTCCCAGCCCTGAAGCTGTCTCCTTGTGCAGACACTGCTCTTCTGTTCTCCCATGATTGATTGCTTCAAGTAAATGAAATGTTCAGCTCATATGCCTGTCGATTATTTGGCTGGAAGTCACAGAAGTGGATTCAATTCCAGACCTGAAGGGTAGCTAGAGGCCATAGTCTCAGGGGTCTCACCAGGCTCTGTCAGACCAGCAAATCTGGTCTTTTTTTTATTATGATTTTAGTTTTTTTTCCATATTGTTCTCCCACTCTATCCAGGATCTCGCACATGGTTCCCCCTCTGAGTGCTTGACAGTGGTAGCTGGGCACCATCTTATTCTTCTGGTCTCATGGTCATATAGGTTGAGGATCACATGGTCTACCAGTCCCTTGGACTAATTGTTTTCAGGTGTCTTTGGTTTTCTTCATTCTTCTTTGCTCTGGATGAGGAGACACCCATCATTGCATCTACATGGCTGTTTGCAAGCTTTTAAGATTTCAGTTACTACTCACTAAAGTAGGATGTAGAGCAATATTTTTGTGTAGTGTGTTATGCCATTTGAGCTTGATGTGCCCATAACTATGATCCCAATCCCACAGGTGCAACTACATGCTTCCTCTGGGTAACTGGCTTTCACCACAACCTTGTCCCTTGTGAGCTCTACTCTATACCTGGAAATTCCTACAGCACAGACAAATATGCTTCTAGAAACATCATCTGCCAACCCTATACATGATCATGGGCACACTACCCCCAGCCTAGACATACCTGATCATTCAGCCTGTCCACCCAACTATCCACCTCTAGATCAATGTTTGCCATCACTGACAATGCAGTACCATATGTGCAAAAGATCTCATCTGTGTTATCTGTACCTCCCATGTACCCCTCTATGTCTTCCTCTTCCTCAATGCCACTGTGTTGATCACTCACATTTGGCACACTACCTTTCCCTTCCCGAATCAATACATGGCTCTACCTATCAGTGCTCCCTCCCCTCCCTTCCCACCGCTGGTAACCAACAAAGAAAGTTTCCTTCCATATATAAACCTTTGCTTGACTTTTTACAATAATGAACTAACACAGTATTTGTCCTCTGTGATTGACCTATTTCATTCATCATAATGTCCCCTGACTTTATCCACATTATGCAGTGTTATGTAGATTCTACATTATTCTTTAGTGTTGTATAATATCCCATTGTGTGTATGTACCATAGTTTGGTTATCCATTCTTCTGTTGATGAGCACCTAGATTGCTTCCATCTTTTTGTTATTGTAAATAGTCTTATAAAACCTGCTGAAATGGTTGAACGTTGACCAATTCTTTTTGCTACAGTGACTCTGTGTATTCCTTTCACCTTCTTTTTCTACTTTCTGCATCATTCAATATTGTGCCCATAGAATCCTTCAATATTCTAATCAGAAGCTTGATTTTTTTTCTTCAGTTCTTGCAACTTGATAAAAGTCAAGTGCGTTCTTTCCTTTCAACTTTCTAGTTCCAAGTCTTTGAGCATTTCATTATAATACTTCATCTTCTTGAGCTGCCCTGTGAAGTCTTCTGCTCAGCTCTTTTACTTCATTATTTCTCCCATTTCATTTAGTACTCTACATTGTTCACAAGTTTCAGAATGTTCTGAGATTCATTTTTGTCTGTTCTTTATTTCCTGTGTATTAAAAACCTTTTGATTTCTTTATGTTTAACATCCTTGATGTCATCTGACCACTCATCTTGTCTTTAGTCATTAATGTTCAATGAATCAAATCTATTCTTGAGATAGTCTCTAAACCCTGGTGGGCTATACTCAGGGTCAGATTTTGGCTCTCATGGACTTGTTTTAATTTTCTGCAGCTTCAATGTGAACTTGCATATGAGCATTTGAAGTTCTGTTCCACAGTTGACCCCTGGCATAGATCTGACTGATGATATTGGGCTTCTCCATCATCTCTTTCCACAGATGTGGTCAACTTACTTCCTTTTTATTCCAACCATTATGGTCTACATGTATGGTCTCTGAGTATATCATGGAAAAAAGTATATTTCTAATGAATCATTCCTCTGTTTTGAAAAATTCTGTCATATGACCTTCCAAATCATTTTTTGTTTGTGTGTGTGCATGTGTGATTTGGGTGAAAATTTACAGAGCAAATTCACTTTTCATAAAGCAGTTCACTTTGTCTCATGACATTGACCACAGTTTACCACAATGCAACATCTCCCCTCATACTTCCTCCCGATATTTACCTCTTCCCTGTGTCCATCCCTCCATGCACTCCTGCTCCCTGAGCTGTCTCCCTGTGCATAAGCAGCCCTTCTTTCTCCCATGATTTTTCTCTCCAAGGAGTGTATCTACCTAAGGTAAATGTTCAACTCATATGCCTGTCTTTTTTTTTTTTTTTTTTGGCTGGAAATGACAGGTGTGGGTTCAATTCCAGACCTGAAGGGCAGCTAAGGGCCATAGTCTTAGTGGTTCCACCAGGCTCTATTGGACCAGCAAACCTGGTCCCCCCTTTTTTTTCTCTCCAAATGATTTTGAGTTTTGTTCCACATTGTTCTCGCTCTCTACCCAGGATCTCCTACATAGATCCCCTTCTAAGTGGTTGACAGTAGTAGCTGGGAACCATCTAGTTCTTCTGGTCTCATAGTCATATAGGCCACAGATCGGATGGTGTACCAGTCGCTAGGACTAATTGTTTCCATAGATTTTTGGTTTTCTTCATTCTTCTTGGCTCTGGATGAGGAGACACCCATTGTTGCATCTAGATGGCAGCTTGCAAGCTTTTAAGACCACAGTCACTACTCACCAAAGTAGGAGGTGGAACAATGTTTTGTATAGTATGTTATGCCAATTGAGCTTGATGTCCCCTGCGACTATGGTCCCAAGCCCTCAGGTTCAACTACATGGTCCATCTTGGTAGCTAGCTGTGACCAAGCAGTGAGTACAATCTTGCCCCTTGTCAGCTCTACTATATACCTGGGAATTCTGATCATTTACATAAACTTATAGGACCATTGTCTACCAGCCCTAAACATGTTCTTGGGTACACTTCCCGCTTCATAGACATACCTAATAGTTCAGCCTGTCCACCCATCTATCCACTCATATACCCATGTTTTCCTTCACTGAAAATGCTGTACTATATGTGAAAAGGAGCTTTTAGCTGTTGTCTGTACCTCCCACGTACCTCTCTACGTCTTTCTCTTTTTCAATGCCACTATATTGATCACTCACATCTGGTGCATTGCCCTTCTCTTCACCCAAATCAATACTTATCTCTATCTACTTAACAATATTCTCTCCCCTCCCCTCCCACCCCTGGTAACCAACAAAGAAAATTTCCTTCTAGAGATAAACCTTTCCTTAACTTTTACAATAACAGACTAATACAGTATTTGTGCTTTGGTGATTGACTTATTTCACTCAGCATAATGTCCTCCAAGTTCATCCACATTATGCAGTGTTTTCCAGATTCTACATTATTCTTTAGGGTTGCATAGTATTCCATTGTGTGTATGTACCTTAGTTTGGTTATCCTTTCCTCAGTTTAAGGACACCTAGGTTGTTTCCATCTTTTGGCTATTGTAAATAGTGCTGCGATGAATATGGGTGTGCATATGTCTGTTCTTGTCATGGCTCTCACTTCTTTAGGGTATA
>NW_006922114.1:503916-509134 GCF_000298275.1 Orycteropus afer afer | reverse complement strand
TTTTGTTGAAGATTTTTGCATCTATATTCATGAGGGATATTGGTCTGTAGTTTTCCTTTAGAGTGATATCTCTGCCTGGTTTTGGTATCAAGGTTATGCTTTCTTCATGAAATGAGTTAGGGAGGATTCCATCCTTTTCTATATTTTGGAATAGTTTGAGTAGGATTAGTATCAGTTCTTCTTTGAATGTTTGGTAAAATTCTCTGGTGAAACAGGCTGGGCCAGGACTTTTTTATCTGGTAATTTTTTGATGACCTGTTCAATTTCTTCTTTTGTGATGGACCTCTTCAACTTTTCCGCATCACTCTGTGTTAAAGTAAGTTGTGTGTTTCTAGAAATGTGTCCATTTCTTCCAGATTTTCAAATTTTTTTGGAGTACTGTTCTTCATAGTATCCTGATATTATCCTTTTTATTTCAGTTGTTTCTATTGTGATGTCACTCATTTCGTTTCTTATTCATGTTATTTGTATTCTCTCCCTCTATTCCTTTGTTAAATTTGCCAGTGGTTTGTCAATTTTATTGATCTTTTCAAAAAACCAACTATTTATATTGCTCTTCTTTTTTATTGCTCTTCTATTTTCTGTTTCATTGATTTCTGCTCGAATCTTGATTATTTCCTTTCTTCTGGTGACTGTAGGATTTTCTTGCTGTTCTTTCTCTAATTGTTGGAGATTTGGTTGATTTTGGCTCTTTCTTCTTTTTTGATGTCTGCATGTATTGCTAAGGAGCCCTGGTAGCATAATGCCTAAGGCACTTGACGGCTAACCAGAATGCTGGCGGTTCAAACCCACCAGCCATTCCTCGGAAGGAAAGTTGGGCAATCCTACTTCCATAGTGATACTGCCTCGGAAACCCAAGGAGGGGTCACTATGAGTCGGGGCCAACTCGACGGCTAATAACAACAACAACAACATGTATTGCTATAAATTGGCCTCTGATCACTGCCTTTGCTGTGTCCCAAAGATTTTGGTATGCTGTGTTTTCATTCTCATTTGATTCAAGGAAGTTTTGAATTTCTATTTTTATTTCTTCTCTTACCCAGTCTTTCTCAAGGAGGATATTGTTCAGTTTCCATGTGTTTATTCTTTTTCTGTTGATCTTCCTATTGTTAATTGCTAATTTGATAGCATTATTATTTGAGAAGATACTTTGCAGTATTTCAATGTTTTTAAATTTATGAAGGCTTTTTTTATGGCTTAACATATGGTCTGTCATGGAAAATGTTCCATGTGCACTGGAAAAGAATATATATTGTGCTGCTGTTTGGTGAAGTTCTCTGTAGATGTCTATAAGGCCAAGTTGGTGGATTGTATTGTTTAGCTCTTCTGAATATTTGTTGAGTTTCTTTCCAGTTGTTCTATCTTTCAAAGAAAGTGGTGTATCAAAGTCTCCCACTATGACTGTGGAGTCATCTATTTAGCTTTGCAACTCTTTTAAAGTCTGATTTATGTGTTTTGGGGCTCTTTCATTAGGTCCATAGATATTTATTATGCTTATATCTTCATGTTCAATTGATCTTTTAATCATTATATAATGTCCTTCCTTGTCTTGTATGGTGGTTTTTTTCTTAAAGTCAATTTGATCAGAAATTAATATTACCACTCCTGCTCTCTTACAGTTTTCATTTGTTTGATCATTTTCAGACTGCAGAAGTTGGTAAAAATCTTTAATTTCTTCATCTATGGCATTAGTGGCTATTGTGTAAATTTGAATAATATTCTATATTAACTGTTCTTCCTTGTAGATATGTGAATATTATCTTATCACTGACAACACTGTACTTCAGGATAGACCTTGACATGTTCTTTTTGACAATGAATGTGATTCCATTCCTCTTTGATTTGTCATTCCTGGGGTAGTAAGCAATAGGTTTGTCTGATTCAAAATGGCAAATAACAATCCTTTTCAGGCTAGCTCACTAATGCCTAAGATATCTATCTTCAAATGTTCTGTTTCATTTTGACAGCTTCTAATTTCCCTAGAGTCATGTTTTATACATTCCGTATTCCTCTTATTAATAGATGTTTGCAGCTGTTCCTTCTTATTTTGATTTGTGCCACACTAGCAAATGAAGATCTTAAAAACTTTACTCCATGTAGGTAAATAACAAGGACTATGAAAAACATTGTGTTCCAGAAGTAAACATTTGAAAGAGAGTTTTGAATTTTGAAAGTAAATTCTGACAGCTAGTAAGGTTTTGGAAAGGATATGTTTTTGTTACATCTGTTGTTGACAACAACATTTTTTTCTACCACATCTTTCTCCCATAATGGACTGGGGTCAGAACTGCAGGGTTTTCAACTGGCAGCTGAACACTTAACTACTGCACCATCAGGGCTCCTTCCTGTAAAGATTACCACCTAGAAAGCCCTATGAGGCCATTCTACTTTGTCCTACAGGACATCTATTGTCAACAGCTGTTGTTGTTTCACAAAAAGATCAAAGAAAGGAAGATGCTGGGAAAAGCATTAAAGGCAGCACAGGTAAATATTAGTTCATGCACAGTCCTGTACTAACAATAATCTATGAGTAGATACATAGATACACACACGTGCTGAATGGGTGTAGAAAGGAGAATAGGACTATTCTCATGAACATGTATAGGTCTGACAGAAAATGTTTTACATATGTCTTTACATTTTCTGCCAATATATCTGTGAATATCATAGAGCATACAGGGGCAAAATGATTAAAAAATTTAGTCATAATAAAAAACTCTGAGGGAATGAGTCTCTGGACCTCAGAACTCAGGACTATAGTCTCAGGGGACATCAAAGTCAATTGGCACAACATAGTTCACAAAGACATCCTTCTTTGGATGAGTAGTCACCAGGGTCTTAAAAGCTTATGAGTGACAATCTATGGTGCAACTATTGGTCTCTCCAGAGCAAAGAAGAATGAAGAAAATTAAAGACATATGAAAAGAATTAGTCCAAAGGACTAACAGAGCATGCAAATCTCAGCCTCCCCAACCCTGAGACCAGAATTAAATGGGACCTTCTACCACTACTGACTACACTGAAGGGGAACATTGTTAGAAGATCCTTGATAGGGTGGAAGAAAAACGTGGCAAACTCAAGATCATAAACAAACCAGGCTTACTGGTCAGATAGAGACTGGTTGAATCCACAAGGCTTGGGTCCTTGGCTGCCCGTTAGACCTGGAACTGAACTCACTCTTTCAGCTCAATTTTTGGTTAAGTAATAGACTTATCATAGCTCCAGAAAGGTACACACTCCTTAGAACAATCAACCATTCGAGATCAAGAGGGCAGTATTTTTTCCAGAAGGCAAGAAGGACTAGGAGAAATGGAAATCAGAAACACAAGGAGGAAGTGGGAGAAGTGATGTTACACTAAACAGATTGTAATCAATGACAAGAAACAAAATGTGTATAAATTGTTGAATGGAAAACAGATTTGTTCTGCAAAATTTCACCCAGATCACAATAAAAAGTTAAAAACAAAGCAACAACAAAAACAAAGATTACATCCTTGGAGACTCTATGTTGTTGCTGTTGTTGTTAGGTGCCATTGAATGAGCTCCAACTCATAGCAACCTTTTGCACAAAAGAACAAAACACTGCCGGGTCCTCCACCAGCCTGATAATCCTTGCTATACATGAGCTCATTGTTACAGCCACTGTGTCAATCCATCTCATTGAGGGCTTTCTCCTTTTTCATTGATCCTCCACTTTACAAGCATGATATCCTTCTCCAGGGAACGGTACCTTCTGACAACACAATGAAAGTAAGTGAGACGAAGTCTGGCCATTCTCACTTACAAGGAGCATTCTGGCCGCACTTCTTCCAGAACTGATTTGTTAGTTCTTCTGGCACTCCATGGTACTTTCAGTGTTCTTTGCAAACACCACAACTCAAAAACATCAACTCTTCTTCGGTCTTCCTTATTCATTGTCCGGCTTTCACATGTATATGAGGCAATTGAAAATACCAAGGCCTGGGTTAGGCACACCTTAGTCTTCAAAGAGACATCTTTGTTCTTCAGCACTTGAAAGAGATCTTTTACAGCAGATCTGCCCAGTACAAGGCGTTGTCTGATTTCCCGAATGCTGCTTTCATTGGTGTTGATTGTGGAACAAAGTAATATGAAATCTTCGACAGCTTCAATCTTCTCTCCATTTATTGTGATGCTGGTTATTGGGCCAGTTGTGAGGATTTTCATTTTCTTTACATTGAGGTATAATCCATACAGCAGACTGTAGTCTTTAATCTTCACCAGTAAGTGCTTCAAGTCATCCTCACTTTCAGCGAGCAAAGTTTTGTCATCTGCATATGGCTAGTTGTTAATGAGTCTTCCTTCAATCTCAAAAGTCTATGGGGCAGTTCTGTTCTCTCCTACAAGTCTTTATGAGTTGGAATCAACTCAACAGCACAGATCTGAGTTTTTTAATCTTTTCAGGAGTGGATCGAAATGTATATCAGAAAAGACTCTGAAACTTGTTCTTGAACATAGAGTAGCTAAAGCTCACTGAAAAAATGAATAAATGTAAAAGCCAAATGGAAGATTTCAAAAGGCAGCTCAGTAAGACAAAATAATGTATTATAATGAAATGTGCAAAGACTTGGAGTTAAAAAACAAAAGGGAATAACACACTCAACATTTCTCAAGCTGTAAGAAATGAGGGAAAAAAATCAAGCCTTAAATTACAATATTGAAGATTCTATGGGCAAAATATTTAACAATGTAGGAAACATCAAAAGAAGATGGAAGGAATACACAGAGTCACAGTACTAAAAAGATTAGCTCAATGTTCAGACATTTCATGAGGTATGATCAAGAACCAATGGTATTGAATGAAGAAGTCCAAGCTGGCTGAAGAAATTGGTGGAAAACAAGGCTCCAAGAATTGATAGAACACCCGCTGAGATGTTTCAACAAATGGATGCAGTGCTGGAGGTGCTCACTCATTTATGCCAAGAAATTACTAAGACAGCTTCCCGATCATCTGACTTGAAGAGATTTATATTTGTGCCCATTCCAGAGAAAAGCAACCCAACAGAATGTGGAAATTATTGAACAACATCATTACTGTCACACCCAAGTACATTTTTACTAAAGATAATTCAAAACTGGTTGCAGCAGTTTACTGACGGAAAACTTCCAAAAATTCAAGCTGGATTCAGAAAAGGACATGGAATGAAGGACATCATTCCTGATCATTCCTGATGTGAAATGGATGTTGGCTAGAAGTGAA
>NW_006922114.1:496066-503816 GCF_000298275.1 Orycteropus afer afer | reverse complement strand
TTTAGTATGTAAAGGCATTTGACTGTGTAGATCATAACAAATTATGGGTAATATTATGAAGAATGGGAATGGCAGGACACTTAATTGTGCTCATGAGGAACCTGTACATAGACCAAGAGGTTGTTGTTTGAACAGAAGGAGGGAATACTGCATAGCTTAAAATTAGGAAGGGCATTCATCATGGTTATATCCTTTCACCATACTTATTCACTCTGTATCCTGAGCAAATAATCTGAGAAGCTGGACTATATGAACAATGCAGCATCAGAATTGGAGGAAGACTCATTAGCAACCTGTGATATGCAGATAACACAATCTTGTTTGCTGAAAGGGACTTGAAGCACATATTGATAAAGATCAAGGACTCCAGTCTTCAGTGTGGATCATATCTCAACATAAAGAAAACAAAAATACTCACAACTGAATCAATAAGCAACATCGCAATGAATAGAGAAAAGATTGAAATTGTCAGGGATTTCATTTTACTTTGATCCACAATCAACACCCATGGAAGCAGCAGTCAAGAAATCAAATGTAGTATTGCACTGGGCAAATCTGTTGCCAAAGGCTTTTTTAAAGTGTTAAGTAGCAAAGATATCGCTTTGAAAGCTAAGATGCACCTGACCCAAGTCATGTTATTTTCAACTGTCTTGTGTGCATGTGGAAGCTGGACAATAAATAAGGAAGACCAAAGAAGAGTTGATGCCTTTGAATTATAGAGCTGGTGAAGAATACTGAAAATATGATGGACTGCCAGAAAAATGAACAAATCTGTCTTGGAAGCACAGCTGGAATATTCCTTAGAAGTGAGAATAGCCAGACTTCATGTCACCTACTTTGTTCATGTTGTCAGAAGGGACTAGTCTCTGGAGAAGGATATCATGCTTGGTAAAGTAGGGTCAGCAAGAAAGGAGAAGACCTTCAATGAGAGGGATTGACACAGTGGCTGCAATGATGTCATCTGGGTTCCTTAGTGCTACTATAACTGAGATACCACAAGTGGATGGCTTTAACAAACAGGAATTTACTCTCCTACAGTTTGGGATTCTAGAAGTCCAAATTCAGAGTCCAGCTGGAGGGCCAGGGTGAAGGGCCCCCAGCTTTGGCTTCAGCTCTCCCTCTGGTTCCAGGCCCACAGGAGCTGGAGGTTTCTCCTAACTCACACAGCTACTGGATGCTGAGGCCGACAAACTCAAAGTTGCAGGTGAAATGACACAATCCCAAGATTAATAGGCAACATGGCAGGTCACTGGTTCAAGTCCAAGAACTGGAGATGAAGACTCGGCCAAATGCAAGATCCATATGTGCCGAAAACCTCAAGACCTTTCTCAAACCTTGTCCATATGTACTGGGAGCAGGCCACATCCCAAAGGCAACTCATTAGCTGCTCACAGCAGATTCCACCATGAGCTGATGACACCACATCCGATCTCCTCATGGGGAATAACTACAGCCCGCTGCCGTACCACTCACAGTCATGACCCAGCCATGTTGGCATACAACCTTAACTAACACAGATGGACTCGAGCATAGCAAGGTTTGTGAGCACGGCACAGAAACAGGCGATGTTTTGTTCTTTGTATGCAGGGTCGTTATGAGTCAGAGTGGATCTGACGACATGTAGCAATAACAGCAACATACATGGGACCTCTGATAAGAAGCTAGATGTTCCCAGAGAAAGAATCTCAGCCAGATCATAATTCTCCCAGAAAGCTCAGACCAGGATAATTCGAGAATTTTGATTTCAATATCTTAGAATCCTATGTTTCCATGAGTGTGAAAAAATAGAAAAGTCAGTATAACATATCTAGAAAACTGTGTATCAACCAGGTTTAATTTTCTTTATCATTTACTTGAGAAATATTTTATTTACTAAAGATAACTTATTCTTTAAAAAAAAACCACTTAACTTATTAGGGTGTTGTTATTGTTAGTTTCAGCTGAGTCAATTCCAACTGGTGGTGACTCTATGTTTGCAGAGAGGAACTGGGTCTCTAGGCCTTTTCTTCGGTAGTACCACTAGGTGTGTTGGAACTGTCAACAACTTCGTCAATAGTTGAGGTCAAACCATTTATAGCACGTACAAACCTTCTTAACCCAGCAGTCCCTCAGTGGAAGAAAGATGGGGCAGTCTGTTTTGGTAAAGATTTATAGCCTTGGAAACCCCATGGGGGTCGCCATGAGTCAGAATGGACAAGATGGCAGTGAGTTTGGGGTTTCTTTGGAGGGATTCTCTTACGAGGGTAGTTTACTATTTAAAGAAAATTTAAAGTGAGACCATTCTATAAAGTGAGAAATATATATTTTATTATATAAAATCGACCCATGAGTTTATTTTTAAAGTGAGTTAAATATATTCAGATTTAACTCAACCCCATGCCTGAAGAACATCTAACATGACTTGAGGTGTTTAAAAGCCAAAGTGCTTGAGATTTCCCAAGGAATTCAACCCTGGAAGTCCACACACATGAATAGTCCATCACCCATCTAGTCGAAGTTCATTGAGTGCCTCCTATGTGCTCAAGCTGACTGTGCTGGGCCTTGAAGGAACAGAGATACGTGAAAGGTCCACCTTGTTCTCAAAAGTTGTCTAGTGGAAAAAGAGAAATGTAGGCAAGACATTACACGGTAACAATGGGGCAAGGCCCAGAGAGAAGTGCTGATGGAAGGCAACATGACAGTTGAGCTAAACCTAAGGGGAGAAGAAGCAAAGTCGCTGAAAAAGACAAGCAAGGCATGAGAGCCGTGGAAGAGGATGGATATGGGGAGACCACTAGTTTTATATAAAGGGTAAAAGAAGGATACAAATTCGGAGTAGAGTGATAGTTCAATCACTTTTTAAAATAGTGAAAATTAAACAGCTGAACCAAGAATTATGATTTGTTAGGGATCAGACAGTTGTTTCTTGGTTCTGTGGGGAAGATTTCCACGTTCAGGTAATGATGGCACAAATTATGGAGCAGTTTCTCACTGAAGTATGCTTCAAGCATTTGGTCTATGCTCCAGAGTTGCAAACCTCAGCCTCTTGCGGCAGCTCTCAGGTCCTTTCTGGTAGAGGAGGCTGTAAGATGTCTCGTGTGGGTGAAGGTCACCGGGTTCTGGTAACATCTTCACTAGGCTGTGAAGAAAGCAAGCTCCAGATCAATTCTGTCACCAGAAGGATGAGTGCGCATATACCGATACCGTTTGTGTATTTCAGATAATTTACATGGTTAGCATTTAGGTGAAGACCCTCAAGGAGATGGATTGTCACAGTGGCTGCCACAATGGGCCCAAACACAGCAATGACTGAGAATGGTGTTGGACAGGCAACACTGCGTTTTAAGTAGGGTTGCTGTGAGTTGGAGCCAACTCGACGGCATCTGATAACAAACAACAAACAAACTCCCTGCCTTCGAGTTGATTCTGACTCATCATGAGCCCCATTGTGTTTCCAAGGCTATAAAACTTCATGGAAACAGATTGCCCCATGTTCATTCCATGGAGCAGCTGGTGGGTTTGAACCTCTGACCTTCTGGTTAACAGCCAAATGCCTTATAAAAATATTAAATACAAAAGTGGATAAATACCACATTCCAATAGGCAAAGATAAAGAAATTTGAATGCAGTGACTGTCGTCGTTAGGTGATATCGCGTCATCTCTGACTCAGAACAAAACACTGCCCTGTCCCACACCAGCTCCGTGATCCTTGTTATACTTGAGCCCATGGCTACAGCCACTGTGTCAATCCAGCTATTGTCAGGTTAAGAATATTTCCAGTCTCTCAGAGAGTCTTTATGTGGCCCTTCCTGATCACACACCCCACCCTCCCCATGTAGATTTGATAACCTGCCTTTGACCTACCTTCAAGTTTTTACACTTTCAGTTCCTAAACCTACAATCTATAAACAATATTGTTTAATTACGTCAGTTTCTGTAATTATAGTGTCCAGGACCCCAAAACCCAGTGTTCTCGGCAAGAAGAAAAATAGATATCCCAGATCTGAACAAAATTCCTTTTATAAATCAAGCTGTAATGAGGCTTGAATTCGTCTTTGCTATTCTGAAGAGCAATGTAACTTCTTGTCAAAGTTTAACTGCTGGTAACACAAAAGGAGTAAGGGTCAGGAATTTTTTTGTTAAAAGATATTTGTCAAGAATGCTTACATGGCTTGTCCCAGGGAAGAATACTTTGGTCAACACAAAGAACATGGAATTGATAATGTTAAGTAAACATGAAGGCTTCCATTGTCTTGTAGCTTTGTAGCCATGATGACAGAAAAGCCAAATTAACCAAGTCTTAGTTCTAATTTGCTAATTCTCTCAAACCAAACTTTATTCACTCACTGAGACCTTCACCTTCTTTCTGCTGACGGTTTTGTAAAATCTGTAATTAATTTAGAGGTATAGCTTGTTTCTTAAGATAAGAGGAAACAGCAAACATGCAGAAAGCTGGCTCAGTTGTCCCCTGGAATATTAACTAATAGACTGGTTGATGTTAGTGAGGTCTTACTTTCTTTTTTAACTTTTTGTTGTGATCTGGGTGAAATTTTATGAAGCAGATTCATTTTACATTCAGTAGTTCATATACTGGGAAGGAAGGTTGGGCAATCTACTTCCGTAGTGATGTTGTTGTTGTTGTTGTTGTTGTTGTTATTTGCCGTCGAGTCGGCCCGACTCACAGCGACCCCTCCTTGGGTTTCCGAGGCAGTATCACTACGGAAGTAGGATTGCCCAACCTTCCTTCTGAGGAGTGGCTGGTGGGTTTGAACCGCCAGACTTCTGGTTAGCAGTCAAGTGCCTTTAGCCACTATGCTACCAGAGCTCCGTAGTGATACTGCCTCAGAAACCCAAGGAGGGGTTGCTATGAGTTGGGTCCGACTCGACGCCACATAACAACAACAACAACAGTTCATATATACATTTTGTTTATGTCACTAGTTACACTCCCTCCCACTTCATCTCACCTCCCACTTCCTCCCTGTGGTCACTCTCCCTGGGTCCTTCTTGGCTGTCCATTCCTGTCTCCCTGCCTTTCTCCCTGTGCCAATGCTGCCCTCGGGTCTCCTGTGGTAGATTGTTCTGAGCAGTGCAGCTCCCTGGTGTAGGTGTTCCGCTCATAGGCCTATCCATTGTTTGGCTGAGAGTTAAGCCATGGGAGTGAGTTCAATTCCAGTCCTAATTGGACTTGGGGGTTTCACCAGTCTCCATCAGACCAGAAAGCCTGGTCTTTTTATGATACTGAATTTTGTTCCACACTTTTCTCCCACTCCATGAAGGATCTCCAATCTTGATCCCTTTTTCAGTGGTTGGCATTGGTAGTCAGGAACTATATAGTTTCTCTAGTCTCAGGGTCATATAGGCTGAGGTTCTCATGGTCCATTAGTCCTTTGGACTAACTGTTTCCATGTGTCTTTGATTTTCTTCACTTTTCTTTGCTCTGGATGAGGAAAGAATTAATAGTTCCATCTTAGATGGCCACTCACAAGCTTTTAAGACCCCAGTCACTACTCACTGAAGTAAGATATAAGACAACATTTTTGTATACCATGTTGTGCCAATTGACCTTGATGTCCCCTGTGACCATGGTCTCCAGCCCACAGGCCCAGTGACTCCCTGTCTCAAGTGCTTAGTTGTGGCTAAGAAGTTATCCTAACTTTGCCTCCTGTTAGGTTTTAACTGCAGGTGGATATTTTACTAGCACATATGGATACATCTGTAGGAATATCATCTGCCAAACCTATGCACGATCATAGGTATATACCCACTTACCTATCCAGACCTGATCTTCTTTCCTGTCTACCTATGTATCCACCCATAGAATAGTGTTTGTTGTTACTGATAATGCAGTGTTGTGTATGTAACAGTGTTTACCATTTTGTCTGTACTTCTTGTGCACCTCTCCATGTCTTCCTTTTCCTTACTGATATTATGCTAGTCACACATTTTTGTTATATTGTTTTTCCTTTCACCCATATCAAGCCTCTCTCTTAACTATCCATCTATTTTCCCTCCCTTTCCTTCCCCTCCCATTCCTGGTAACCAATAAAAAAAAAAAAATTTCCTTCCCTGTACAAACCTTTCCTTGACTCTTTACAGTAATGAACTCATGCAATATTGGAGGACATTATGCTGAGTGAAATAAGTCAATCACAGAAGGAGAAATATTGCCTGATTCCATTATTATTATCACTGTTAGACAAAGATTATTAATTATGTCTTGGTCAAATATATTCCAAGAATTAATGTTAGGTTAGAGATTAATGTTAAATTAATTGACACTGCTTTGTAATTTAATTTAACATTAATGTTAAATTAATTAACACTGCTTTGGACCTTCTTGCATATATGTCTAAATTTGTGAGATTGTAGCAAGAATTTTGCTTCATAGTGGAATTAATGCAATATAGGGTATGAACATGTTAAACTCCACAGGATATGCCAACCTTGTTTAACAATGAAGTTATATCAACTCACACTGCTACCAACATTTTATAAACATTCCCTTTGTTTCACATTCTTGGCAATATTTGATATTGCCAGATTTTATATTAAATTTTGAATTTAATTTGAACTTTCTCTATTGCTAATAAGATGAATAAAACTAGAGGGGATGACAGAGCAGAGCAGAGCCAGGGACCCAGGTAAGGGCAGGGACCCAGGACCCACCACCAGGAGGAAAGTGGGGAAAGAGAAGCCAGGGGGACTGCAGAGCAGAGCAGAGCCAGTGATCCAGGTAAGGGCAGGGACCCAGGACCCACCACCAGGAGGAAAGTGGGGAAAGAGAAGCCAGGGGGACTGCAGAGCAGAGCAGAGCCAGGGACCCAGGTAAGGGCAGGGACCCAGGGCCCACCACCAGGAGGAAAGTGGGGAAAGAGAAGCCAGGGGGACTGCAGAGCAGAGCAGAGCCAGGGATCCAGGTAAGGGAAGGGTGGAGAGGTTTTAAGCAGCTAAGGGAAACAAACTTGTCTGTTAGTTTGTGGTAATGTTGCGGCTTGCATGTTGCAGTGAAGCTTGAGGCTGGGCCACCAGTGTCTCAAGTGCTGGCAGGGTTGCACATGGTACACAGGTTTCAGTGCAGTTTACAGACTGAGACAGACTAAGAAGAAGGAAGAGGCCATCCACTTCTCAAAGAATTGGCCAGGGAAAACCTTCTGAATAGCGAGAAACACTGACACATGACTGCCCAACTTTATGAATAGCCCGGAAACATGATCTGATACAGTGCTGGAGTATGAGCCGTTAGGCCAGAAGACTTTCAAAATATGACTCAGAAAGAGCTGTCTCATCAGAGTAGGACCAACCTTCCTGATGTAGATAAAGTAAAGCTTTTGAGACCTCCATTTGCTGATGTTGCCCAACTCAAATTGAGGAGAAACAGCTGTAAACATCAATTAATAATAGGCAGATGGAATGTATGAAGTATGAATCTAGGAAAGTTGGAAGTTGTCCAAAATGAAATGGACTGTGTAAAGACTGATGTCCTAGGCATTAATGAGTTGAAATGGACCGGTTCTGGTGATTTTGACTCAGACAACCATATGATCTACTACGCCGGGAATGACAGTTTCAAGAGGAATGCCATGGCATTCATCATTGTAAAGGATGTTTTAAGATCTGTCCTGAAGTACAATGCTGTCAGTGATAGTATAATATCCATACGCCTATAAGAAGCACCAATTAATATGACTATTATTCAAATTTATGCACCAACCACCAAAGCCAAAGATGAGGAAATTGAAGAATTTTATCAGCTTCTACAGTCTGAAA
>NW_006922114.1:493300-495721 GCF_000298275.1 Orycteropus afer afer | reverse complement strand
TTGAAGACAATTAAAACAAGTCCACAAAGGCCAAAATATGATCTTGAATATATCCCTCCTGAATTTAGAGACCATCTAAACAACAGATTTGATGCATTGAACACCAATGACCAAAAACCAGAAGAAATGTGGGATGACATCAAGAACATCATCCATGAAGAAAGCAAGAGGTCATTAAAAAGACAAGAAAAGAAGAAAAGACCGAAATGAATGTCAGAATAGACTCTGAAACTTGCCCTTGAACAGAGAGTGGCTAAAGTAAATGGAAGAAATGACAAGATAGAAGAGGTGAGCAGAAGATTTCAAAGAGCAGCTAAAGCACACAAAGCCATTTACTATAATGAAATGTGCAAAGACCTGGAGTTAGAAAACCAAAAGGGAATAACATACTTGGCATTTCTCAAGCTGAAAGAACTGAGGAAAAAATTTAAGACTCGAGTTGCAATATTGAAAGATTCTATGGGAAAAATACTGAATGATGCAGGAATCATCAAAAGAAGATGGAAGGAATACACAGAGTCACTGTACCAAAAAGACTGGTTGATGTTCATCTATTACAAGAGGTGGCATATGACCAAGAGCCAGTGATATTGAAGGAAGAAGTCAAAGCTGCAATGAAAGAAGTGGCAAAAAGCAAGGCTCCAGGAATGTATCAGACAGTGTTTCTCTGCTATTCATAAGGTTTTCCCTGACCAATTTTTGAGAAGTGGATGGCCTCCTCCTTCTTCCTAATTTGTCTTAGTCTGTAAGCTGTGTTGAAACATGTGCCCCATGTGCAACTCTGCTGGCGTCTGAAAGACCAGTGGCACAGCCTCAAGCCCCACAGCAATGTACAAGCCCCACAGGATGACAAACTGACAGACAAATTTGTCTCCCTCAGTTGTTGGAAACCTCTGCTCCCTCCTCTTACCTAATGCCTACCTGAAATCTACCACTCTGTGGTCCCTGGCCACTCCTGGTCCCTCCTTTTCTTGGCTCTGGGGGCCTGGGGCCTGCCTTGCTTCCTGTCCCTTTCACCTGGATATCCTGCTGCTCCCGAGGTCCCCGAGGCTGCTCCTGGTCCCTCCCTTTCCTGGCTCTAGGGGGCTTCAAGCCTAGCCTTTCTACTGCCCCTTTTAACCTGAATATCCCTCCACTCCTGAGGTCTCTGAGGCTACTCCTGGTTCCTCCCCTTTCCAGCTCCAGGGGGCTCAAGCACGATGGTGAAATTAGGACATTTCCAAATAAGCAGAAATTAAGGGACTTTGTTAAAACCAGACCAACCTTACAAGAGATGCTAAAGGAAGTCCTTTGGACAGAGAACCAACAACAGCAAACAAGAACCAACCATTAACACACATGATGACCTAACCCAGAAACCAGCCCGGTAAATAAACTCAGTAAAGTAAATAAGCCTACAAAATTGTAAACAGGAAACCAGAGACATCAATTGACAAAAGAGGACAACTGCAAATTGAAAAGAGGGGAAAAAAATGGGTAGTTACAGAACTTCTAAATGGTAAGGAAGTTGAGACAACTGCAAGATAGATTGGATTGTTCTACACTTGGGAAGAAAATCATAAAGCACAGGGTAACCTCAAAGAAAAATGATAAACCTTCACATCAAAATTAAAAAGAAGACCAGCACCAATATTGTTGTTGATGTTAGGTGCTGTTGAGTCATCTCCGACCCATAGCAACTTCATATCTCAACTGCTGCTTCCATTGGTGTTGATTGTAGAACCAAGCAATATGAAGTCTTTGACAACTTCAATCTTCTATGCATTTATCATGATGCTGCTTATTGATCGCATTGTGAGAACTTTTGTTTTCTTTACATTGAGATGCAATTCATACTGCAGATGATAGGCTTTAATTTTCATCAGTAAGTGTTCTAAGCCATCCTCACTTTTGGCAAGCATGGTTGTGTCGTAAGCATATTGCAGGTTGTTAACAATTCTTCCTCCTATCCTGATGCCATGTTCTTCTTCATATAGTCCAGCTTCTCAGATTATTTGTTCACCATACAGATTGAATAAGTATGGTGAAAGGATACAACCCTGACACACTCCATTTTTTATTTTAAACTTTGCAGTGTCCCCTTGTTCTGTTTGAATGACAGCTTCCTGGTCTAAGTGCAGGTTCCTCAAGGGCACAATTAAGTGTTCTTAAATTCCCATTCTTCTCAATGTTATTCATTATTTGTTATGATCCACACAATCAAATGCTTTTGTGTAGTATTCAAAACACAAGTAAACATCTTCCCGGCACTCTTTGCTTCCAGCCAAGATCTATCTGACATCATCAATGATATCACTCATCCCACATCCTCTTCTGAATCCAGCTTGCATTTCTGGAAGTTCTCTATTAATATACTGCTCCAACCATTTTTGAATTATATTCCATAAGATTTTACTTGCACATGATATTAATGATATTGTT
>NW_006922114.1:488875-492585 GCF_000298275.1 Orycteropus afer afer | reverse complement strand
ACAATTCTTCTGGTTTTTGGTCATTGGTGTTCAATGCATCAAATCTATTCTTTAGATGGTCTCTAAATTCAGGAGGGATATATTCAAGATCATATTTTAGCTCTCATGGACTTGTTTTAATTGTCTTTAACTTTAAGTTGAACTTGCAAATGAGCAGTTGATGGTTTGTTCCATAGTCAGCTCCTGGCCTGGTTTTGGCTGAGGATATTGAGCTTTTCCATCACCTCTTGCCACAGATGTAATCAATCTGATTTCTGTGTGTTCCATCTGGTGAGGTCCATGTGTACAGCTGCCATTTGTGTTGTTGAAAAAAGGTGTTTATAATGAATAAGTCATTGGTCTTGCAAAATTCTACCAAGCAAGTTCCAGCATTATTTCTGTCACCAAGGCCAGATTTTCCAACTACCGGTGATTCTTCTTTGTTTCCAACTTTTGCATTCCAGTCACCAGTGATAATTAACACATCCTGATTGCACGTTTGGTCTATTTCAGACTGCAGAAGTTGATAAAAATCTTCAATTTCCTCATCTTTGGCATTGGTGGTTGGTACATAAATTTGAATACTCGTCATATTAACGAGTCTTCCTTGTAGGCGTATGGATATCATCCTATCACTGATAGCATTGTACAGATCTTGTAACATTCAAACATTTTTTGGAATGATGAATGCCACATCATTATTCTTATAACTGTCATTCCTGGCATAGTAGATCATATGATTGTCTGATTCAAAATGGCCAAAACCAGTCGGTTTCAGCTCACTAACGCCTAGGATATCAATCTTTATACGTTCCATTTCATTTTTGACAACTTCCAATTTTCCTAGATTCATACTTCGTGCATTCCATGTTCCAATGATTAATGGATGTCTGCAGCTGTTTCCCCTCAATTTGAGTGGTGCCACATCAGCAAATGGAGGCCTCAAAAGCTTTACCTTATCTATATGAGTAAAGCTGGTTTTACTCTGATAATGCAGGTCTTGCCCAGTCCTGTTTTGAGAGCTTTCTAACCTAAGTGACTCATCTTCCTCCTCTGTATTGGACAATGTTTCTGGACTATTCCTAAAGTTGCACAGTAATATATCAGACAGTGTTTCTCTGCTATTCATAAGTTTTTCCCTGGCCAATAATCTGAGAAGTAGATGGCCTCTTCCTTCTTCCTAGTCTGTCTCAGTCTGCAAGCCAGGCTGATACCTGTGCACCATGTGCACCCCACTGGGTTTGAAACACCAGTGGCACAGCCTCAAGACTCACAGCAACACGTCACCACAGTAGGACAAGACAACAGACATGTTTGTCTCCCTTAGCTGTTGGAAACCCCTCCAACCACCCTCACCTGGATCCCTGCGGCTGACTCCTCGCTCTGACCTGGTCCCCTTGGCCTTTTCTCTCCTTTCCTGCTTTCCCACCTTGCTGCTGTGGGGCATGGCCTGCGGTCCCTTTCCTCACCTTGATCCTTGTGGCTGACTCCTTGCTCTGTCGTGGTCCCATTAGCCTTTTCTGTCCTTTCCCCACTTTCCAGCCTTGCCACTTTGGGGTGTGGCCTGGGTTCCCTCTCCTCACCTGGAGGCTTTGCTTAAAAAAATTAAAATCTACCTCAATAGGTGGGAAGCATTCAATGTTCATGGGTCCAAAGACTTGGTACTATTAAAATCGCAATACTCTCCAAATTTATTTACAAATTCAACACAATCTTTCTTAGATTCCTAAGTGCCATAACAAAATACCACAAAAGGGGTGCTTTAAAGGACAGAAGGTTATTTTCTCTACATTCTGGATGCTAGAAGTCCAAAGGCAGGGCATCAATAGGGGGGTGCTCTCTCTGCATCAGTTCTGGAGGCAGATATTCCCTTGTCTCTTCCAGTTTCTGGTGATCCTAGGCATTGCTTGGAACTCTTGGCTTTTAGATGGATCTTCCCATGCTGCCCCGCACACCCACAACCTCCTGCCGCAGCTTTCCCCGGGCTGGCCTAGCACCTTCCAAGCACTGGCCCTGAAATCTCTCTGTTGTCGTTAATTCCGCTGAGTCATCTCCAGCCTGTGGACACCTTTCATAAACAGAACAAAATGTTGCTGGGTCCTGCTCCACCTTCATGATCTGTGGTATGTTTGAGTCCATTGCTGTGGTTAGTGTATCAGCCAATCTCACTGATCTCTACTGAAGCTACAACACACACTAGACAGTACCCACATAATAAATGACTTTTTTGTCATGTATGAAGTGTTCAAAGTTTTAAATGCATTTGCTGCCCATATTCTTGCAGTGATTTTGTCTTGTGCTAACTGTAGGATTTCTCCGAGAGTGAAATGAGGAAGCAGGTGAAAGAAAACACACAAATTGTAAGCTGAGTGGGGCGATGCCTTCCTTTCTATAGATTCATATGTGAACATACCTTTCTCAATGTTCTAACATAAAAGGTACAGGGTGCAAAGAATTTTTCTGAGACAGTGAAATGGGTTTCAACAGTAATACGTAACTCACATATTGGAATTACACAGAACTTTTCAATTTATTGAGTATAATAAAAATAAGGTATATTTAAAAGAACAAATGTAAAATGAAAAACACACGTATATATATAATATACAGTGTATAAGGCAGGCTATTAAAAATTAATGGAAATTTTAATAAAACATTTTATGTGAATTTCATATGTCCAGAAAGGGCCATATTTAGAAAATGAATATTTCACCAAGGCAGTTTTATGCATGAGTTCTTTATTATTCCTTCCATATCTTTCTTTAAACTTCTGCAGGATAATAGGAAAAGTAATAAAGCAGTTGGAGAGTCACTTAAAGTGACAGATTTTTTTTGTTGGCTCGCAGGCTGCTGTATCAAAGGTCTCTGTGAAGTTGGTAGGCAAAACAAGGGATTTAAGGGAATCCCTCTTGACTCTGCTTTGGCACAAGAGTTTCTAAGCTAAAGAACAAGTTCAGTCTTAGATCATTCAAATCTAGTCTCCACTCAGTGCACCCAGCCCCCTATTCCTGGATGAGTCAGGCCCACAGGATGGAACTCCAGACTCGGGGATGGGATCAAAGACACAAGACTGAATTTTAATTTAATTTAATGGCTTATCAGCTAAATATTATTAGTTGAACCCTGTAATGGACATAGTAGTTCCCTGTATGGATTTTGTGAGAATTAACTGAGCTATAATAAGCAAAATCCACTGTAAAATGGCAGTAGAGGCATACCTCGTGTTACTGCACTTCACTTTACTGTGCATCACAAATATTTCATTTTTTATAAATTGAAAGTTTGTGTAAACCCTGAATGGAGTAAGTCTATCAGTGCCATATTTCCAACAACATGTGCTCACTTCATGTTTCTGTCTTATTTGGGTAATTCTCACAGTATTTTAAGCTTTTTCATAATGCTATTGCACACTTAATATACTATAGAACACTGTAACATAACTTTGATATGCAGTGGGAAACCAAAAACCTCACATGACTAACTTCTTTTTACAATAATCACCTTATTGCAGTGGTCTGAAACTAAACCTGCAATGTTTCTGACATGTTCCTGTGTAGTGAAAAACCAAAGCATGTAAGCTGACAAGGAAAAGTAAGTTTTTGTTTTTGTTTTTGTTTTTAAACATGAATGACATTTATTATTGCACACGATAAAAAGTTGGTTGGCTTATTCAGCAGCATCAACAAAGACCTGGATACTTTCTACCTTTTTACTCTGCCTTTCTTTTTTTT
>NW_006922114.1:473167-482570 GCF_000298275.1 Orycteropus afer afer | reverse complement strand
ATTATCTTCTGTGTCTGTGTTAATTGGTTTCCCTTTTCTTTGTTGAAGAGGGTCTGTGCAATCCTTCTGCCTAGTCCGCCATCTTGCCCCGCCTCTAGGAAAAGTAAGTTTTATCTGGAATAGAAATCATAGGAAAAAGTTATCACATTTTTCATGGCATTAGGATTGGAGGAAGAATCATTAACAACCTGCAATATGCTAATGACACAACTTTGCTTGATGCAAGTGAGGATGACTAAACACTTACTGATGAAGGTTGAAGAATACAGTCTGCAGTGTGGATTACATCTCAATATAAAGAAAACAAAAATCCTCACAACTGGACCCATAAACAGCATTACAATAAATGGAAAAAAGATTGAAGTTGCCAACGACTTCACATTGCTTGGTTCTACAATCAACACCAGTGGAAGCAGTAGTCAGGACATCAGATGACATATGTTGTTGTTTGCCCTCGAGTCAGCCCCGACTCATATAGCACTGGGAAAATCTGCTGCAAAGGACCTCTTTCAAGTTCTGAAGAGCAAAGATGTTTCCTTGAGGACTAAGGTGCACCCGACACAGGCTATGATATTTTCAATCACCTCTTATGCATGTGAGAGCTGACAATGAATAAGGAAGACTGAAGAAGAGTCAATGTTTTTGAGTTGTGGTGCTGGCAAAGAATGCTGAAAGTTCCATGGACTGCTAAAAGGCCTAACAAGTCTGTCCTGGAAGAAGTGCAGCTGGAATGCTCCATGAAGGCAAGAATGGCCAGATTTCATCTCACCTAACTCTGGTCATGTTGTCAGGTGGACGAAAGAGGGAAAGGCCTGCAACAAGATGGATTGACACAATGGCTGCAGCAATGGGCTCAAGTATAGCAAGGATCGCAGAACTGGCACGGGACTGGGCAGTGTTCCTTTCTGCTGTGCATAGGGTTGCTATGAGTCAGAGATGACTCAACGGCACCTAAAAACAACAAAACAGTCAATTAATGTTAACTGTTATGACACTCTCCTCTTCAGGATATGACAGCTCCAGGAGCTCTGGTAGCATAGTGCCTAAGGCACTTGATTACTAACCAGAAGGCTGGCGGTTCAAACCCATCAGCCACTCCTCCAAAGGAAGATGGGGCAATCTACTTCCATAGTGATACTGTCTTGGAAACCCAAGGAGGGGTCGCTATGAGTCAGGTCTGACTCGACAGCACATAACAGCAACAAAAACAGAGTTTCCATAAAAGGAGCTCTGGTGACGTAGTGACTAATGCATTTGACTGCTAACAAGAAGGTTGGTGGTTCAAATCTGCCACCCACTCCCCAGAAGAAAGATAGGGCAATCTACTTCCATAAAGGTTTATTGCCTCGGAAACCCAGTGGAAGTTGCTGAGAGTCAGAACTGACTCGATGGCAATGAGTTGGTACAGACACCAGCCTTATTCATTGAAGGAACAGATGGTAGAATTGAAGAGGGTTGTCTTGAGCCAGACACACTACTCAGCACTTACCTTGTTACCTTGTTTAATTTCATCACCACCACAAGCTTGTGACCAGGAATTTATAATTCTATTTTATAGATTTTTAAAAAAGAGGGACAAATTACATAACTTGCTAAAGGTCAAACTATTAGTAAGCTTATCACTCCTATCAGCATTAAATGACACTCAGGTTTTAACATAGCCCAACCTCAAATTAACAGAAAATATCCTCTCTTGTCACTACTCATCTGTCTACAGTCGTGCCTTCAGTGCTGCCATGATTTTGGAAGCTATACCATCAGTATTTTGAATACTCTCAGGGTCACCAATGTGGACGGGTTTCAGCGTAGCTTCCAGACCAAGACAGATTAGGAAGAAGGAATAGGCAGTACACTTCTGAAAAAAAATTAGCCACTTAAAACCTCATGAATAATACAAACACAATGCAATGCGCTGCCGCCAAATCGGATCCGACTCATAGCAACCCCTCCTTGGGTTTCCGAAGCAATATCACTACAGAAATGGATTGTGCAATCTTCCTTCCTAAGAGTGGCTGGTGGGTTTGAACTGCCAGCCTTCTGGTTAGCAGTCAAATGCTTTAGGCATTATGCCACCAGAGCTCCTAAAACTTCATGAATAGCAGTGAAATATTGTCTGACCTAGTGTTGGAAGAGGAGCCCTTCAGGTTAGAAGGCACTCAAAATAGGACTAGGAAATAGCTGCCTCCTCAAAGTAGAAGTGACTTTGATGATGTAGATGGAGTGACACTTTTGGCTTTTTCATTTGCTGATGTGGCATGATTCATATGAAAAGGAACAGCTGAAACATCCGTTACTAATCAGAATGTGGACTGTATGGAATATGAATCTATGAAATTTGCAAGTTGTAAAAAATGAAACAGAATCTACCAACCACTACAGCCAAAGAGAAACAAATTGAAGACTTCTACCAACTTCTGCAGTCTGAAATTGATCAAACATTCAGTCAATATGCATTGCTAATTACTGGTTATTGCAAGGCAAAAAATGAAATCAAAAAAAGAAGCTGGGTACTTGGAAAACACAGCCTTGGTAATAGAAATAACAACAAAGATTGCATGATAGAATATTGCAAGACCAACGACTTCATTGCAAATACCTTTTTCAACAATATAAATGGAGACTATACACATAACCCGACTTCTTGTCTGTCAGTTTGTTGTCCTGAGGTGGTTTGCGTGTTGCTATGAGGCTGAAGTCTATGCCACTAGTATTTCAAATACAAGAAGCATCACTCATGGTGGACAGGTTTCAGCAGAACTTCCACAAAAAGACAGATTTGGAAGAAAGAAGGGGCCATGTACCACTCAAAGAACTGGCCAGCAAAAACCTTATGAATAGCAGTGAAACACTGTCTGATATATTACTGGAAAACTTTATGAATATTCCTGAAACACTGCCCAATACAGTGCCAGAAAACAACCCCCACAAGTTGCAAAGTACACAAAATATGACTGGGAAAGTGCTGCTTCCTCAGAGTAGAGTCAATCTCAATGATGTGGATGAAGTAAAGCTTTCAGGACCTCCGTTTGCTGATGTGGCATGACTCAAAATGAGAAGAAACAGCTGCAAACATCTATTAATAATCGGAACATGGAATGGATGAAATACAAATCTAGGAAAATTGGAAGTTGTAAAAAATGAAATGGATTGCAGAAACACCAATATCCTAGGCATCAGTGAGCTGAAATGGACCAGTTTGGGCCATTTTGAATCAGACAACCACATGATCGACAATACCAGGAATGACAAATTGAAGAGGAATGGTGTGGCATTCATCACCACAAAAATGTTTCAAGATCTGTCCTGAAGTACAGCACTGTCAGTGATAAGATAATATCCATATATGTCCAAGGAAGACCAGTTAATACTGTTGTTGTTGTTAGGTGCTGTCAAGTCATCCTGACTCACAGAAACCCTACGCACAACAGAATGAAACAATGCCCAGCACATTCTTTTCTCAGTGTTGTCCATAATTTGTTTTGATCCACACAATCGAATGCTTTTGCATAGTCAAAAAAACAAGAGGAAACATCTTTCTGGTATTCTTTGCTCTCAGCCAAGATCTATCTGACATCAGCAATGAAATCCTTCATTCCACATCTTCTTCTGAATTGAGCTTACACCTCTGGAAGTTCTCTGTCAATTATCTGCTACAACCATTTTTTCCTTATCTTTAGTAAGATTTTAATTGCATGTGATATTAATGATATTGTTTGATAATTCCCACATTCTGTGGCATCACTTTTCTTTGGAATGGATACAAATATGGATATCTTCCAGTCAGTTGGCCAAGTATACCTCTCTATGTCTTCCTCTTCCTCAGTGTCACCATGTTGATCACTCACATTGGGTACATTGCCCTTCCCTTCACCCAAATCAATACTTGTCTCTACCTATCTATGAGTCGGGTTTGACTCGACGGCACATAACAACAACAACAACAACACCTATCTAGCAAAGTTTCCTCCCCTCTTCTCCCAACCCAGTAACCAACAAAGAACTTTTCCTTCCATATATAAACCTTTCCTTGACTTTGTACAATAACAGACTAATGCAATATTTGCCCTTCTGTGAGTGACTAATTTCACTCAACATAATGTCCTCCAAGTTCATCCATGTTATGTGGTGTTTTGCAGATTCTATATTATACAGCTATGGTATCCCTTGTTCCACGTCCTCTTCGGAATCCGGCTTGAACCTCTGGAACAACAACAACACAATACTCCATTGTGAGTATGTACCATAGTTTGGTCATCCATTCTTCTGTTAATGGGCATGTAGGTTCTTTCCATCTTTTGGCTATTGTAAATAATGCTACAATGAACATGGGTGAGAATATATCTATTTTTGTCCTGGCTCTCACTTCTTTAGGATATATACCTAGTAATGGAATGGCTGGTCAAATGGTATTTCTAATTCTCACTTTTTAAGGAATCACCATATTGCTTTCCACAATGGTTGTATCATTTGACAGTCCCACCAGCAGTGTATGAGAGTCCCAATCTCTCCACATCCTCACCAGCATTTGTTATTTCCTGTTTTGTTGAACTTTGCTACTAGTGCTGGGACAAGATGGTATCTCATTGTTATTTTGATTTGCATCTCTCTAATAGCTAATGATTAAGCATTTCTTCATATGTTTGTTGGCCGCTTGAATATCCTCCTTGGTGAAGTGTCTACTCATGTCTTCTGCCCATTGTTTAATTGGATTATTTGTCTTTTTGTTATTGAGGTGTTGGAGTTTACTATAAATTCTAGTAAATATGTCCCTTGTCAGATATGTCATTGCTGAATATTTTTTCCCAATGTGTAGGTTGTCTTTTGAGTCTTTTGAAAAAGTCTTTTGATGCACATAAAAATTTAATTTTTAGAAGGTCCCATTCATCTAGTTTTTCTTCTGCTGTTTGTGCATTTTGGGTTATGCTCAATATCCTATTTATGCCATATATTAGGGCCATAAATTTGCCCCTAGTTTTTTCTTGATGAACTTTATAGTTTTAGGTTTCACATTTAAGTCATTGATCCATTTGGAGTAAGCTTTTGTGTATGGTGTGAGGTACAGATCTTATTTCATTCTTCTGCAACTGGATCTCCAGTTTTGCCAGCACCACTTGATAAACAGACAATCTCTTCCCCATTTAATTGATTTTGGCCCTTTGCTAAAGATCAGCTGACTATAGGTCAATGGGTCTATTTCTGGGTTCTCAATTCTATTCCACTGGTCTGTGTGTCTGTCATTGTACCAATACCAAGCAGTTTTGACTACTGTGGCTGTAAACTAGGTTTTGAGATCTGGGAGTATGAGACCTCCTACTTTGTTCTGCTTCTTCAATACTGCTTTGCTTATCCATGATCTTTTTCTTTTCCATATAAAGTTAGTGACTGGTTTTTCCATATCCTTAGAGAATACTAATGGGATCTGGATTGGGATTGCATTGAATATATATTGAATGCATATTGTATTGAACTTCTAGTCTTGTTGATTTTTTCTATTGATATATACACACACACACACACACACAGGGTGTGGGGTGTAAGAGTAACAAGGGGAATTTCGCACCTTTCCAGTCCTTTGTGTCTGGAATGTCCTTGCAGTAGCCGGCAAGTGGAGCCTATTCTTAGCTCCCTGGAATCGAGAGAATGCTGTCTTTTTAAATATCCAAAACAATTGAAGCCATTCATAATGGCTGCCCCCTCCTGACAGCCAGAAGTCCACAGCTCTGTCATCTCCCTCTTTGCTGCCTCCCATTTTATTCGCTAGCCACCAGTGCAGACCTCCATCCAGCCCCTGGCCAGCAGGGCCAATTTTTAGGTTAATTCTTAGGTCCTAAATCACTTGACAGTATCCAAGCTGTCCATGCCATCAGGATCGCTGCCAGACCACAGCTCCATATGTCTCCTTTTTTAGTGTCTTCATGCAGCTTCCTCCATGTGTTGGAGTTTAGTCCACTTCTGTAGGCTTCCTCTCAAAGCTCAGGGCTCCAGGATTATCTTATACATCCGTGTTAATTGGTTCCCCTTTTCTTTGTTGAAGGTGGTCTGTGTAGTTTGTCTGCCTATTCTGCCATCTTACCCAACACTCCTCAACCATTATTTTAAAAGCTTGAAAGTATGCGATAACTTGGAGCTTCTAGCCTGACTTCTTTAGCTTATTTTAATTCCTTGGATAAAATCTCACCATTAGTATTTGCACACTTTCATTCATATAATCCCTTTCAGAAACATCCAAAGAACTTCAAGACTCCCCCAGGAACAACTATCAGACATATGTCAAAGGGCTAGAATGCAATCTTCAGATATGATGAGTCTGTCTCTATCTCAGCCTCAGAATTATCCACAGAAACAACTCATGTGTAAAACAGCACCTGGTTCACTTAATGCACATATTGGGTCTAGAAGAATGTCTTCAGTTAGGTACGATGGGAGTACCTTTTACTCCCACAGTAAAACTTTTTACAAGCTCTTAAATGTCTGGGCCTGGTTTTGAGTGGCTGGGCAGCTGGCTGTAGTGATTGCTCACAATGAGACTTGTAATCAACTCCATGGTTGGACCTACTATGAGCAGCTGAGTGGCCACATTAGGGGTGTGGTCTGCTTCAAGTATATAAGAAGCTTTGAGAAAGGTTTGGAGCTCTTTGGCACACTTGGACCCTGCATGTAGCCGAGCCTTCATTTAGCAGCTTGCCATGTTGTCTGCTGATCTTGGGACTGTTTCTGAACTTAAGTTAGTGGCCTGCTATGGTGCTTGATAATCTTTGGCCTGAGCCATTTTACTTGCCGACCTTGGCCTCAGCACCCTCAGCAGCCAGCAGCTGCCTGAGTTAAGAGATGCCTCTAGCTCCAGTGGGCCAGTAGCAAGAGGCAGAGCTGAAGCTCAAGGTCAAGGGAACTTCACATGGACCCTAGAGCTGACACATTGAACTCAGACTTTTAGCCTCCTAAACTGTAAGAGAATAAATCCCTGTTTGTTCAGGCCACCCACTTGTGGTGTGTCTATTATAGCAGCACTAGAGAAACCAAGACAGGTACTAAAGGTAATTGTAACATTCTACAATACTAAAGGGTATTGTAACATGCATTCCCAAAGAACAATTGCAGAATGGATTAGAATGATTTATTCTTATTGGTACATGAGAATTTATTTGAAAAAGCTTAAAGACTTATACTCTGCTTTCAGTTAGTGGTTTAAACAACAACAAAAGTCAAAGAAAAAAAGTTCTTCTTTTTTTTGAGAGATGATGGGAGTACAATCCACACTGTTTTCCTATTCAGTTTGGATCAGCACTTTACTAAAATTATGATTCTACATGAATCTCTCACAGGCATCATAATTTAAACCAAATATTACTATGTTGTTATAATATGACTTTAATATTACTACACTGTTATAAACTGAAGATTACGACACTGTTATAATACATTGAAAATTACCACACCATGACACTGTAAGTTGAACATTACTGCACCTTTATAATATAAACTGAAGATCACTACACTATTATAATATCAATTGAAGAATACTACATTGATACAATATAAATTAAACATTACTACACTGTTATAAATTGAATATTACTGTTTTACTGTACTGTAATTAAACATTGTTGTTAGGTGTCATGTCCGACTCATAGCAACCCTAAGCACAGCAGAATGAAACATTGCTCAGTCCTGCACCAGCTCCGTGATCTTTGCTATACTTGAGCCCATCATAGCAACCACTGTGTCAATCCATCTTGTTGATGGCCTTCCCCTTTTTCGTCAACCCTCCACCTTACCAAGCATGACATCCTTCTCCAGGGAATGGTCCCTTCTGACATATTAAACATTTTCTGATAAATTAAACATTACTCCACTGTTACAATATAAAATAAATATTACTACATTGTTAGTAAGGCAAAGGGGGCTGAACATATCAAGGAGTCAGCCACAGGGATCCAGGTGAGGAGAGGGAATCAAGGCCACGCCCCATAGCGGCAAGGCGGGAAAGAGGGAAGAGAACAGAAAAGGCCAAGGGGACCGGGACAGAGCGAGGAGTCAGCCACAGGGATCCAGGTGAGGAGAGGGAATCGAGGCCATGCCCCACAAGTGGACAAGCGGCAAGGTGGGAAAGCAGGGGAAAGACAGAAAAGGTCAAGGGGACCACATTAGCGTGAGGAGTCAGCTGCAGGGATCCAGGTGAGGAGAGGGAAACCAGGCCCCACCCCACAAGTGGCAAGGTGGGAAAGCAGGGAAAGGACAGGAAAGGCCAAGGGGACTGCATTAGAGTGTGGAGTCAGCCGCAGGGATCCAGGTCAGAGAGGTTGGAGAGGTTTCCAACAGCTAAGGGAGACAAACTTATTTGTCAGTTTGTCCTACTGGGGTGACATCTTGCTGTGAGTCTTGAGGTTGTGCCACTGGTGTTTCAAACCCAGCAGGGTGCACATGGTGCACAGGTATCAGTCCAGCTTGCAGACTGAGACAGACTAGGAAGAAAGAAGAGGCCATCCACTTCTCAAAGAATTGGCCAGAGAAAACCTTATGAATAGCAGAGAAACACTGTCTGATATACTACTGTGCAACTTTATGAAAAGTCCAGAAACATTGTCCAATACAGAGGAGGAGGATGAGTCACTTAGGTTAGAAAGCTCTCAAAATAGGACTGGGCAAGAGCTGCATTATCAGATTAAAATCAGCCTTACTCATATGGATAAGGTAAAGATTTCAAGACCTCCATTTGCTGATGTGGCACAACTCAAATTGAGGAGAAACAGTGACAAACATCCATTAATAATCAGAACACTGAATGTATGAGGTATGAATCTAGGAAAATTAGAAGTTGTCAAAAATGAAATGGAACACATAAAGATTGATATCCTAGGCATTGTTGTTGTTGTTGTTATGTGCCATCAAGTCAGCTCCAAATCATAGCGACCCCTCCTTAGGTTTCCGAGGCAATTTCACTATGGAAGTAGATTGCCCAACCTTCCTTCCAAGGAGTGGCTGGTGGGTTTAAACCACCAGCCTTCTGGTTAGAAGTCAAGGGCCTTAGGCACTGTGCTACCAGAGCTCCATCTTAGGCATTAGTGAGCTGAAATGGACTGGTTTTGTCCATTTTGAATCAGACAACCTTAAGATCTACTATGCTGAGAATGACAGTTTAAAAAGGAATGGCATGGTATTCATCATCATAAAGTATGTTTCAAGATTTGTCCTGAAGTACAATGCTGTCAGTGATAGGATAATATCCATACGCCTACAAGGAACACCCATTAATACGACTATTATTCAAATTTATGCACCAACTACCAAAGCCAAAGATGAGGAAATTGAAGATTTTTATCAACTTCTACAGTCTGAAATTGACTGAACATGCAATCAGGATGTGTTAATTGTCACTGGTGACTGGAATGCAAAAGTTGGAAAC
>NW_006922114.1:467704-471892 GCF_000298275.1 Orycteropus afer afer | reverse complement strand
GCTACCTGGCCAACTGACTGGAAGAGATTCATATTTGTATCCATTCCAAAGAAAGGGGATCCCAAAGAATGTGGAAATTATCAAAAAATATCATTAATATCACACTCAAGTAAGATCTTACCGAAGATAATTCAAAAAATGGTTGCAGCAATAAATTGACAGAGAACTTCCAGAGGTGCAAGCTGGATTCAGAAGAGGATGTGGAACAAAGGATATCATAGCTGCTGTCAGATGAATCTTGGCTCAAGGCAAAGAATACCAGAAAGATGTTTACTTGTGTTTTATTGACTATGCTTGATTGTGTGCATCATGACAAATTATGGACAACACTGAAAGGAATGGGAATTCCCAAACACTTGATTGTACTCATGAGGAACCATTGACCAGGAGGCTGTCGTTCGAATGGAACAAGGGGACACTACATGGTTTAAAATCAAAAAGGGTGTGTGTCAGGGTTGTACCCTTTTCCCATACTTATTCAATCTATATGCTGAGCAAATAATCTGAGAAGCTGGACTATATGAAGAAAACGTGGTATCAGGATTGGAGGAAGAATCATTAACAACCTGAGATATGCAGACGATACAACTTTGCTTACTGAAAATGAGGATGACTTGAGGCACTTACTGATGAAGATTGACAAATACAGTCTGCAGTATGGAGTATATCTCAATATAAAGAAAACAAAAATCCTCACAACTGGACCAATAAACAGCATCACATAAATGAAGAAAAGATTGAGGTTATCAAAGAATTCACATTGCTTGGTTCTAAAACCGACACCAATGGAAGCAGCAGTCAGGACATTAGACGACGAGCAGCACTGGGCAGGTCAGCTGTGAAGGAACTGTTTCAAGTGCTGAGGAGCAAGGATGTCTCCTTGAGGACTAAGGTGCACCTAACACAGGCCATTTCCAATTGCCTCATATCCACGTGAGAGCTGGATAATGAATAAGGAAGACTGAAGAAGAGTTGATGCTTTTGAGTTGTGCTGGTGAAGAATGCTGAAGGTACCATCAACTGCTAAAAGAACTAATAGGAAGTGCAGCCGAAATTCTCCTTGGAAACAAAAATGGCCAGACTTCGTCTCACCTACTTTGGTCATGTTGTCAGAAGTGATCATTCCCTGGAGAAGGATATCATGCTTGGTAAGGTGGAGGGTCAACAAAAGAGGGCAAGGCCTTCAACGAGATGGATTGACATGGTGGCTGCAACAATGAGCTCAAGTATAGCAAGGATCATGGAGCTGGCACGGGATCAGGCAGTGTTTCGTTCTTCTGTGCATGGGGTCACTATGAGTTGGAAATGACTCGATGGCACCTAACAACAACATTACTGTTAGGCCACCACTCATCTGCCAATTTGTCATAATGTGGTGGCTTGCATGTTGCTGTGAGGCTAGAGGCTATGCCACCAGTATGTCAAATACCAGCACTGTCACCCATGGTAGACAGGTTTTAGCAGAGCTTCCAGACAGAGACAGACTCAGAAGAAGGAAAGGGTCATCCAATTCTCAAAGAATTGGCCAGTGAAAACCTTATGAATAGCAGTGAAACATTGTGTATATTACTAGAAAACTTGATGAATAACCCTGAAACTTTGTCCAATATAGTGTCAATGGAAGCAGTAGTCAAGAAATCAGAAAACATATTGCACTGAGAAAATCTACTGCAAACGACCTCTTTCAAGTGCTGAAGAGCAAAGATGTCTCCTTGAGGACTAAGGTGCACCTAACCCAAGCCATGGTGTTTTCAATCACCTCTTATGCTTATGTGAGGGCTGGACAATGAATGAGGAAGACTGAAGAACAGTTGATGCTTTTGAGTTGTGGTGTCGATGGAGAATGCTGAAAGTACCAAGGACTGCTGAAGGAACTATCAAATCTGTCCCAGAGGAAGTGCATCCCGAATGCTCCTTAGAAGCAAGAATGACCAGACTTTGTTTTACCTACTTTGGTCATGTTGTCAGGACCATTCCCTGGAGAAGGATATCACGCTTAGTAAAGTGGATGGTCAGCAAAATAAGGGAATGCTCTCAATGAGATGGATTGCCTCAGCAGCTGCTATGATGGACTCGGGTATAGCAAGGATTGTGAGGCTGGTGCAGGACTAAGCAGTGTTTTGTTGTGTTGTATGTAGTGTTGCTATAAGTCAGAGCTGACTGGACGGCACCTAACAACAACACTTTTAAACGGAATATTGCTACACTGTTATAGTATTATTACACTGTTTCTTTGTTACTGTTGTTGTTGTTATAAAGGAGCTCTGGTGGCACAGTGCCTAATTCATTTGACTGCTAGCCTGAAGGTTGGTGGTTCCAATCCACCGGCTGTTCCATGGAAGGAAGACTGGGCAATCCACTACCATAAAGATTTACTGCCTCGGAAACCCAGTGGGGGTTGCTATGAGTCACAATCAACTCAATGGCAGTGGGTTTTGTTGTTGTTGTTGTTCACACTGTTATAAGTTGAAGATTACTACATTGGTATAATATAAATTGAATATTACTATGCTGTCAATAATATCGTGGAGGTTACGACTTTGTTATAAAATTGAAGATTGTGATGTTGTGATAAAATTGAAGAACACTACATCAATATAATGTGAATTGAACATTACTACATTGTTATACTAAGGAACGCCTCATTTTGTGAGGTTTTTCTTTGGTCAATCCAACATATTTTGGTTATTTTCACCAAAAAATCATGACTTAAGTGATTAAAATGCTCTAGTGGTTTTCTCTATGGAAGCTGAGCTGAGTGGGAAGCACCCCAAGTCCTGAACGAGGCCGGTTCCGGGAAGATCGAAAACACTCAGCAGCACCCTACCTCACGCTGGTTCCCGAAACTTAGTATCTGCCAAAAATTGGCGAAAGAGCTTCCAATTATGCCTATAATTAGAGCGATATTGAAATGTTTTGTAAATTCATTGGGCTTTTCTCCTAGCGAACATTGTCTAACGCATCCCGGTAAACTCCTGGGATGGACGAACTTTGTCTAGAGTCAGACTGTTCTCTGCTGTTAAAGTTCTGAGGATGAACAGTATCTGTTATTTCCCCTGACAATAATGCTTCTGGAAAACAGTGTATGAACCTGAAGCAAAGACAAAGGGCTTGTTAGAGAAACGGAATTCAGCGTTCATCAAGTTAATACACAAAGATCACGAAGCCCAAACCTATTGACAAATAAACGAGTCAAACTTACTCCTGTGATCAGCGTGGATGGTTTACCGACCCAGTCAGCAGAGTGATAAGGTGGTAAGAGGAAAAACAACCCTAAAAATATGTTGAGAAAATCCGTTTGCTGCGCACATCCTGTGATTTTACGGGTCTCATTTGACCACTGCAAGCATCATGGATGCTATTAAATTAATCAATATTTCTTTAAAATCCAATTAACATGGAAATGCTCACTAGAGACATCTCAATTGTACTCAGCCTAAATAACAAATACTCACATAGAAACATTTGAATGGAAAGGGTAAATGCCGTCAACTTTTTATTTTTCTGGATAAAATTCTTAAAACTTTCTAGCATAAATTTATTCTTTCATCTTGCCTCCTGGATGATACATTTGTCACATTCTTTTTCATTTTTAATTCATTTGATTTCTTTTGTTGTGAATTTGGAAATAGTTTTGAGTGCTTCCAGTAGCACTTTGTTTAACAGAGAAGCCCTATATTTGGTCTGGAGTAACTACATGGCACACATGGTTAAGCAGTCAACTACTAACCAGTAGGTTGGAGGTACGACTCCACCTGGAAGTTCCTTGGAAGAAAGACCTGGGGTGTGCCTCCAGAAAACCAGCCATTGTACGCTGTTGGAGCGCGGTTCCAGGCTGCCTACTGGGCCCACCAGGAGCCAAAATCGAGGGCAGTGGTTTGTTTCGGTGTATTTGGTATCCAAACCCACATTCATTACTACCGGGTGATTCTGATGCATAATGACCCCACAGGACAGAGCAGGGCTGCCCCAAATAATAAATTCCATAGAGAGGATCACAGAACCTTTTTGAGAGCATGAAAAGAAATCTGCAGTTTCATTCATTTCCAATCACTGCTTCATTGTGTTCAATTTCCCACAATACATTTTTGTTTATGTGCTGTGTTCTCCTTTTTAGTGTGTTCCATAAACTTTAAATGCATCGCTGTTAAAACCAGTCATTACCTCACAGGTAAAATGAATAACTGA
>NW_006922114.1:458680-467276 GCF_000298275.1 Orycteropus afer afer | reverse complement strand
AGAAGGAGGGAAGGGGAGGGATACAGAGAGCGAGGAGGAGACTAGGAAGGAGGGAGGAAGATAAGGAGCAGGAATGTGAGAACGGGCTTTTTATTGATGATTAAGAAACGTTGGATGGAGAGATGAAATGCAAACAGTGCAGTCTGTTTCACAGTGTGTTGCAGATAGAGTTCTTTCATTATATGTTTTAAAATACTAACTTTAAAAAAGAAAAGAAAAACAAGAGAACGTCATGGTGATTTTTATAAATAAATAGTAATTAAAAAGACAACTGGACTTTCAATCTGCATTTGAGGATTTCCAGTGCGCCTAAACTTCACTATCTCAGGTTTGCCTGACTCATACAAGTGATGAGGCAGGAGTGGCATTTAAAGAATGTAGGTTCTTTGCCAAAGTCACTCGCACAACATGCCAACCCAGGACCGTGCTAGGATATGCCTGACCATCACTTGAACGATATTTGGTTTGGTAGCTCTTCAAATTGTTGAGAGAGTCCATACTGTTCTTGAGCAAGAAAGCCATGTAGCGAGCAGAAGTCTCCTTGGTAATGGTCACCATAGTTCATGACGTCACAGCTGAGAGAGATTTGTAAACAATGGCCACCGGGGCAGAGTTGAAATACCCCAACATTTAGTAAAAACACTGTTGGAAAAGACGACAAACATCTCGATGTGCTTTATTTCTCGTGCATTTCTGTATACTCACCATGGAAATCAGCCACACAAAGGCCTAGGAGTTTTCATTATCCACATATTGTATTACCAAATTCTCACCACCACGTTGCCCTTAGACAGCAGAGACAGCTGGGAAACGTGAAATTAAACTGCAGCTCAACTTGGTGCACCACTGCCCAAGCATAGAACAATTTCCCAGGCATGTCATAGCCTTTACTACCCCCGCCTCTGTCATCAAGATCTTGGGAGATGAAGGTTCTTTAATGAATAAATGAGCAAGTAAAAATCACAAGAAATTATCAACACAAGGAGCTCTGGTGGCACAGTGGTTAAGGCATTTGACAGATAACCAAAATGTCGGCAGTTTGAAAGCACCAGGCACTCTGTGGGAAAAAGATGAAACAGTCTAGCTCTATAAAGATTTCTAGCCTTGGAAACCCTGTGTGACAGTTCTTCTCTGTCCTCTAGGGGCGTTGTGAGTTGGAATCCACTCCACAGCAGTGGGTGTGGTTTGGGCTTCGCTTCCATAAATATTTGTTGTTGTTGTTATGTGCCGTCGAGTGGGACCAGACTCATGGCGACCCCTTCTTGGGTTGCCAAGGCAGTATCACTACAGAAGAAGATTGCCCAACCTTCCTTCCAAGGAGTGACTGGGGGTTTGAACCACCAGCCTTCTGGTTAGCAGTCAAGTGCCGTAGGCACTATGCTACCAGAGCTCCCAGCCTTGGAAACTCTATAGGACAATTCTATTTTTCCCTATAGAGTCACTATGAGCTGGTATTGACTCACTGGCAGTGAGTTCGATTTTGGTTTTTATTAACACAAGTCATGACTTTTCTGTCAGATGTAATGTGGTGGCTTGGTATTTTCAGTCACCTCATATCCATGTGAAAACTGGACAGTGAATAAGGAAGACCAAAGAGTTATGGTGTTGGCAAATATTGGATATACTACAGACTGCCAGAAAAACCAACCAATATATCTTGGAAGAAGTACAGACAGAATGCTCCTTAGAAGAAAGGAAGGTATGACTTAGGCTCACATACTTTGGCCATGTTATCAGGAGTGCCCAATCCATGGAGGAAGACCCCATACTCAGTTGGGTAGAGGTCAGCAAAGCTGGAAAGATGCTCCCTGAGATGGACTGCCACAGTGGCTGCAATAGTGGGCTCCAGCACAGCCTCGACGTGAGGACAGCATGGGACCGGGCAGTGTTCCGTTCGGGTGCGCACAAGGACGCTGAGTCAGAACTAACGGAACAGCACCTAACAACAACAGCAAGGCTCCATTGTGTTAAGGCAGTGTACAAAACTTTAGACTTCACAATGACACACTCCTTTACAGTGTTAGGGGTCTCAGGCTAGAGATTTTTATTGCAGTCATTGTAGAGAAATTAATCTTCTCTATGAATGCAGCAAGAGCAGATGTATGGACTTCAGGGCGGATAAAGGTACCATACTGGTTGTAGCCAACCAACTGTTGAGGGGGCCTCCACATCCCTGCTTTCTGGTGTTCACTTCCTGTTTTGTCCTCTGTCCAATGGAATATGGAACATGGGGCTACACGCGATTACGTGGCTGTGCTACCCTACAGGAGACTGGGCATCCGTCTTATTGAGAATCTTTCTCTCTTGAAGGCTTTGAAGAAGCAAACTCTCATTCATGGCCCGCCCTGAGGAGGGGACCACACAGCAAGTAGCTGAAGGCAGCCTCTAGCTGACAGCCAGCAAGAAATTGAAGCCCTTGGTCTTACAACTTCAAGCAACTGGATGCTGCCAGCAACTGTGTGCACAACACTTCACTCTCCACCTGGAGTCCATCCAGGTGGAAGGAAGGCTTCCCTAGCTGAGGCCATGTGTTAATCTGTGCAGACCGTGACTGTCAAACCAAACCAAATGCACTGTCGTGGAGTCAGACCCAACCCATAGCGACCCCTCCTTGGGTTTCCAAGGTGGTATCACTACAGAAGTAGATTGCCCAACCTTCCTTCCGAGGAGTGGCTTGTGGGTTTGAACTGCCAGCCTTCTGGTTAGCAGTCACAGTCCTTAGGCACTATGGCACCTGTGTTATTTTATTGACTCATGACGTGAGACTTCAATGAAAGGATTGGGAAGAGTGAATCAGGAATGTCAACTGTAAACCATCATCACCAGAAAAATGCCACCTGGTTATTTCCTGGTACGTGATGCCCTGGCACTATAACCACATGTGATGGTCACTAAATGGAGCAACAAATCTTGGAGTTTGAAGAGGTCTAACAGAAGTTTGTTTCCCACTGAGTTGAAGCAAATCTCATGAAGGGATCATGGTCTTTCTGCTATGATATCAGCCTCTGAGTGGTACTACCTGAGGCATCACTGTAATAAATGACTCTGTAATTTGCTTCACTTGGATTACCAAACCTATGCTTATATATTTATGAAAAAGATGTGCTTATTAGGGATCATTGAGTCAGTTCCTACTTACAGCAACCCTATCGACACTGCCCACTTCTGCACCAATCTCACAATCATTACTCTGTTTGAGCCCATTGCTGCAGCCTCTGAGTCAGTCCACCTCCTTGAGGGGCTTGCTCTTCCTCACTAACTCTCTACCAAGCATGATGGCCTTCTTCAGGGATTGGTCCCTCCTGAGAACATGGCCAAACGCTATGAAATGAAGTCTCACCTTCCTCACTTCTAAGAAGCATTTTGACTGTACTTCTTCCATGACATATTTGTTCATTCTTTGGGCAGTCCGTGGTATATTCAATATATGGTAAAGACAGCATTCATTTTTATGTGATGATGCAAAGATATAATCAAGTTTTAAGACAGATGTGCAAGTTATGGGACATCTCATGTGGACATTGTCTTAAATCAGTTTCTGGTGGTAGCTGATAGTAAGTCTTGGTTCCTAAAAATCATGTTTAAATTTGTCATATATTAGTGAATTTTTTCTACCATAAAATATGTACGAATATAAATAAACACTAGGTGATGCATGGACCAGTAAACCCATTGCTGTTACATTAATTCAGACTCATAAAGTCACTGCCATTGAGTCGATCCTGACTCATAACAACCTGCACTGGGTTTCCAAGGCTGTAAATCTTAGGGAATTAGATTGCCTCATCTTCCTCCTTCACAGAAGCTGGTGAGTTTGAACCACCAACCTTCTGGTTAGCAGCCAAATGTCTCATTACCACACCACCAGAGCTCCTTTTGCAACTCATGGCAACCTATAAAATGGGTAGAACTGTCCCATTGGGTTTCTAAGGCAGATCAGCAAGTCTTTCTCCCATGGAACAGCCAGTCATTAGGTTTGAACCACCCCGTCTTGGTTAGCAGCCAAGCACTTAACCGCTGCACCAGCAGGGCTCCTGAAAATGCTTATAGACCATCAGAAGAAAGCGGCATATGTTTGGATTGCCTCTTATTCTTTCTTCCTCTGGTCCCTTTTCTGTTTCTCTTTCTCAGTTTTGTTCACCTGCGAAGGGCAACCATATGACTGTTCTTTAGAAAGAAGCAAAGATTCTAATTAGCAATTATCCATGATGATGGTTTTGTAAATGTTTACTTCTTATAACAACAACAAAAATGTGTTTGATTTGATGTGCAGACAGATGTTTACACACATTCTTTCTTGTCTCCTCCCCGCCCCCCCAAGTGTGCAGACTTACCGCAAATTTTACAGGGTTTTTTTTTTGTTTGTTTTTTGTTTTTTAATGCATAACTTAAAGTACTGTCAAAAGACCTTAAAAGAATTTTGTGAATTATTGCTGTCCACATTAGAACAGTACAGTGAGTTGTCTTCCAAACTGGTAGGAGGGAAAATGAAATTGTTTTCTGCAGGTTATATTAGGAAAGAATAGAAAAAGATTTTTAAGAATGGATGAAAAGATGAATGTGCAGAATCATCTTATAGGGGTAGACCAGCAAGCCATGCTTTGCTGTAGCTCATAAAAGGAGTCCATGTTCCTAAACATAGAATGTGTCCACTGAAAAGGGCTTCCTAAGAGACAAGAAAACTTGTAGGACCTCTGGGAAGACTCCCTTCTGGGCTGCCCTTGGTGATGACCAAGACCTGTCAGAGTTGAGCATTGTCAGTATTCTGTGCTGGTATAGTGCCCCAAATCTGTCCTATCAGACATTTGCTGTGTGTCCTGTCCATCAGCATTACTGTGAAGTTGATATGCAAAGGACAATATAAAATTACAGCATGATTTCTTAATATCCAGATGCAAATAATCTCATGCAGATGGTAGTAAAGACAGAGGTGGATTCATGGTTTAGACTCAATGATGGATGAGGCTATTCTTCACCAACTTCCCTCAAAACGAACTCTTGGGAATGGGACCCTCTCAACTGATAACAGCATTTATGTATACATGTATTTATTCATGCTTTACTTACTTGAAGTTATTAGCAATAAATACATCCATACTTACTTTAAATAAGAGTTCTGGTGGTGTAATGCCAAAGGCATTTGACTGCTAACCAGAAGGCTAGGAGGTCAAACCTGCCATCCACTCCTTTGAAAGAAAAGTGGACAATCTACTTCCATAGAGATATCACCTCAGAAACCCAAGGAGGAGTCACTATGAGTCGGATCTGACTTGATGGCAGTGAGTTTTGTCTTTGGTTTGGTACTTTAAATATGTGTGAAATATTATGCAAGTTACAAGGATAAAAAAAAAAAAAAAAAAACAGAACTCACTGCCATCGAGTCAGATCTGACTCACAGCAACACCTCCATGGGTTTCCGAGGTGATATCTGTATGGAGGTAGATTGCCCGATCTTCCTTCCAAGGAGTGGCTGGTGGGTTTGAACCGCTTGCCTTATGGTTAGCAGTCAAATGCCTTAGGCACTATGCCACAACGTCTGCTGGGTCTCTTTGGATTTTGGAGGCAACATATCCCTCATTTGGGTGTGTTGCTGTGGCCTATTTATCAAGTGACTCAGAAAGCTGCTAGTTTTGAGTGGGGCCCAGAACAGAAGGCCCTGCAACAGGTTCAGGCTGCTCTGCCACTTGGGCCATATGATCCGGCTGATCCAATGGTGCTTGAAGTGTCTGTAGTAGACAGAGATGCTGTTTGGAGCCTTTGGCAGGTTCCTATTGGTGAATCGCAACGCAGACCCTTGGGATTTTGGAGCAAAGCCCTGCCATCCTCTGCAGATAACTACTCTCCTTTTGAGAAAATCTTTGGGCCTGTTACTGGGCTTTAGTAGAGACTGAACGCCTAACCATGGGTCACCAAGTCACCATGAGGCCTGAGCTGCCCATCATGAACTGGGTGTTGTCTGACCCACAGAGTCATAAAGTTGGACGTGCACAGCAGCACTCCATCATTAAATGGAAGTGGTATATCAGAGATTGGGCTCAAGCAGGACCTGAAGGCACAAGTAAGCTGCATGAGGAAGTGGCCCAAATGCCTATGGTCCCCACTCCAGTCACATTACCTTCCCTCTCCCACTCTGCACCTATGGCCTCTTGGGGAGTTCCTTATGATCAGTTGACTGAGGAAGAGAAAACTCGTGCCTGGTTTACAGATGGTTCTGCGCGATATGGAGGTACCACTCGAAAGTGGACAGCAGCGGCACTGCAGCCTCTTTCTGGGACTTCCATGAAGGACAGTGGTGAAGGGAAATCCTCCCAATGGGCAGAACTTCGAGCTGTGCATATGGCTGTTCATTTTGCATGGAACAAGAAATGGCCAGAGGTGCGATTATATACAGATTCATGGGCTGTGGCTAATGGCTTGGCTGGATGGTCTGGGACTTGGAAGGAGCATGATTGGAAAATTGGTGATAAGGATATATGGGGAAGAGGTATGTGGATAGATCTCTCTGAATGGGCCAAAGGAATAAAGATATTTGTGTCTCATGTGAATGCCCACCAAAAGTTGACCTCAGCAGAGGAGAACTTTAACAATCATGTGGATAGGATGACACGTTCAGTGGAAACCAGCCATCCTTTTTCCCCAGCTACTCCTGTCATTGCTCAATGGGCTCATGAACAAAGTGGCCATGGTGGCAGGGATGGAGGTTATGCATGGGCACAGCAACAGAGACTACCACTTACCAAGGCTGATTTGGCTACTACCACTGCTGAGTGCTCAATCTGCCAACAGCAGAGACCAACACTGAGTCCACAATATGGAACCATTCTTTGGGGTGATCAGCCAGCAACCTGGTGGCATGTTGATTACATTGGACCACTGTCATCATGGAAAAGACGGCATTTCATTCTTACTGGGATAGATACTTATTCTGGATATGGATTCACCTTCCCTGCACACGATGCTTCTGCCACAACTACCATCCATGGACTTACAGAATGCCTTATCCACCATCATGGTATCCCACACAGCATTGCTTCAGATCAAGAGACTTACTTCACAGCAAATGAAGTGCAGCAATGGGCTTATGCTCATGGAACTCACTGGTTTTACCATGTTCTCCATCATCCTGAAGCAGCTGGCTTGATAGAACGATGGAATGACCTAGGCCTACTGAAAACACAATTTTGCCAGCTAGGTGGCAATACCTTGAAGGGTTGGGGCAATATTCTCCAGGAGGCTGTATATGCTCGAAACCAGCATCCCATATATGGTTCTGTTTCTCCAATAGCCAGGATTCATGGGTCCAGGAACCAAGGGGTGGAAACAGGAGTGGTACCACTCACTATTACCCCTAGTGACCCACTCAAAAAATTTTTGCTCCCTGTCCCTGCTACCCTATGCTCTGTGGGTCTGGAGATCTTAGTCTCAAAGGGAGGAACACTACCATCTGGAGACATGATACTGATTGCACTGAACTAGAAATGAAGAATGCCACCCAGCCATTTTGGCTTCTTCATGCCTCTGGATCAACAGACAAAGAAGGGCATTTCTGTACTATCTGGTGTGATAGATCCTGATTACCAAGGGGAAATTGGATTGACATTACATAATGGAGGTAAAGAAGAATATGTCTGGAATACAGAAGATTCTTTAGGACGTCTCTTACTACTACCATGCCCTGTGATCATTAAAGTCAATGGAAAATTACAGCAACCCAATTCTGATATGACTGTTAATGTCCCAGATCCTTCAGGAATGAAGGTTTGGGTCAGCCCCCAGGCAAAGAACCACGACCAGCTGAGGTGCTTGCTGAGGACAAGGGAAATATAGAATGGGTGGTGGAAGAAGGTAGTTCTAAATATCAGCTATGACCACATGACCAGTTGCAGAAACGAGGACTGTGATTGTTATATTTCTTCATTGTATATGTGCATCAAATATTTTTGTGTCCTTCTGTTATGAACTGTGAAATGTAAATAAGGTTAATCCATTTCAGTTGTACATGTGTTAGTGTATCATGTTAGGCACAAATATGACTTTATAATTGTCCTCATTTAGAGATCATATATGGTTAAGAAGATGTGTACAACTGCCAAGTTGGCAAGGGGTGCACTGTGATAGTTGGAGCTGTGTGTCAACTTGGCTGGACCACAATTCTGTGTGGTTTAAACAGCTGTGATGTGGGTTGTTCCCATGATGGGATCAGATGTATATGTTTTGAGCAGCCAGTCCTTTGAAAGGGAGTTTCCCTAGGGGTGTGGCCTGCTTCCAGTATACTTATAGACATCCTGGGAAAAGAGAAACTCTTCTGTGGATCGGGATTCTGTTGTGTTGCCTACAACTGTTCATGAGTGAGCAATCCACCATTCAGCCTGGAGATCTTGGGTTTGTCATTTGTTGGAGTCAACAGCCAGTATACTGCCTGCAAACCTTGAGCTCATCATTCCTGCAGCTGCGTGAGTTGGAAAAAGCCTCCAGCTTGATATTTGATCCAAGGACTTGGGACTTACCAGCTTCTATAAGTGTGTGAGCCATTTTCCTAAGATAAATTTCTCTTTCTCTCTCTCTTTCTCTCTCTCTCTCTCTCTCTCTCTCTCTC
>NW_006922114.1:454232-458580 GCF_000298275.1 Orycteropus afer afer | reverse complement strand
TATATATATATATATATATATATATAAGCTTTACTGGTTTTACTTCTCTACTTCATGCACTGTGAACCTTTGGGATGTAATAGGAAAAATTTAAAGAGGTGAGTTAGAAAGTAAAGCAGAGTTTAATTAAATTTTAAAGCCTGTCCAAAACTGGATGATTTATGATAGCAATATTCCATAGTCCAAATGAGCTAAGTCATGGGACAATAAGATTCCTGAAGGCAGAGATCATTTCTGCAAGATTCATCAGGATAATGGGGTCAGAGCTGGCCCTGTAAGATTGCCTAGAGTTACACAGACATTGGAGAAATGGTGGTCGTTCTAGTTGGGAAAAATACACCTTTACTCACTGGCTTAACATACATTTCCTGAACCTACTCTATTTTTTTTTTTTTAAGGAAGACCCTTAATAAGATGAATTGACACAGGCTACAACAACGGGCTCAAACCCTGCAAGGATTGTGAGGATGGTGCAGGACTGGGCAGTAATTCACTATGTGGTAATAGGGTGCCTGTGAATCAGAACCCAACAACAATAACATCTCTATGTTTACCAATGTGTGAAGTGAAGGCAGTAACTAGAGTGGGTCCCCATGTTGACTGCAGAGGGAATCTGAGGTAGACAACCTCAAGGGGGTGAGAAAGTTCAGATGTGATCTCAGAAACAACCCATTTTCCAGTTTGGCCAAGATTGTCACTGGGCACTGCTGGAGGTGAGAAAGATTCACCCTAGGCAGAGGAAGGAGCTCCACTAACACGGCATATCTTTCATGAGATGGAACCACCTGGATAGTGACTAACAACAACTTGTGGGTTTGGTCACCGTGAGCCACAACCTCAGAGTTTGCCCACCCCACAGGGCATTGAGAGCCACGATGTCCAAGCCTTGCTTCCACCCCAAATAATTTTCCTGATTGATTCATTTAAAAACTCTGTGAACAGCCACAGTCCATTTGACCTCTCTGTACATTCCTTTTGGGTATCTTCCTGAAAAGCAAATAGGTAAATGTGGAGTGCACCATGAAACAAGAAGGAAAAGGAGTGCTAAGTGCCACCTTCCTTCCCTCGTAAGACAAGACATGCAAATCACTAAAGCAGCAGACAAGTGCACATTCATGAGTGGAGTCAAATTACATGATTTACCTGTAGTGTGATGACCTTGACCTAGGAAGCATTTGCCTACAAGCAAAGGAGAGAACCAAATCTAATCAAACCCATATGAGTTCAAATATGTAAAATCTCCTTTGGACTTTTTACTTTGCTAGATGAAATAATGTTTAAAGTGCTCTATTAATTGGGATCCTATAACAAGACGATACAATCTGGAGTGATAAAACTCAGAAATACTTCTCTCTGGTGATTCCCTCTCACTGCTGGGAAGAGAGTTTTTGACACTAAATTGAGTTAATGTAGAATATTTAGCTTGGATACTCAGATCATGTTGATAATATCAATTCACTTGAATGTGCTGAGAAGGAGGAAGTCAACCAGGATGAATTGTTGCCATTTACTGCATCACTGGCACAAAATTGCCAGTCCCAAGTCCTGCATTCATTCAATCCAATTCACTCAATCCTGTTGCTTTATTGTCTAAGCTCTTTCCCAGGCTGACGTTGGCAAGTCTGCTCTGTGTTCTCATCTTGACTGTGGATGCAATAGTGAAATACGGAACAACGGGGAGTAATGTAGAAGACAGGAGCTCATTAGATTGTGATGGGATTGTCCTATTTGTCATCCACACCTGACAGTCTTCTTCCCATTTTCTGTCCTCCAGCTTCATCATGGGTGAAGTGAGCCTCCATTTCCATCCCACAAGGCTCCTCCAGCCGCACCTTCATCATCCTCATTATCACCACCCTCACATCTCTGTCCAGTCTTGGAAACTTTGTGGACATTGGGTCAATCACAGGGCATCCCTTCCTGTTAATGCAGGGCCGGACCCACCCAGGAGCTGCATGGCCTTGGCAAGGAAGGAGGTTGACCAGACTGGCCCTTTCCTGTTGGGATGACAGTTTCCATCCCAGAAGCTCGCTAAGAAGAAGTGTGTGAAAGATTGACTACATATATCCACTGAGTTGGTTCTCATTAGAGCTCACACACACACACTGATGTTTCAGCTCCAACCTTTCCTGGAAACAGGTTGCACATGTTCATCCTTCAAATCCATGTCCTTGCTCTTTGTCAAAGACTTTTTCTAAAATTCTTACAGTAGTCTTCCTTATTTACGGTCCAGCTTTCACGTGCCTACGAGACCACTGAAAATACCATGGCTTGCGTCAAGCACACTTTCATCCTCAAAATTAAACCTTTGCTTTTGAACATTTCAAAGAGCTTTTTTGCAACAGATTTGCCCAATGCAATACATCATTTGATTTCTTGACTGCTGCTTCCACGGGTATTAATTGTGTTGTTGTAATGTGTAATGTGCCGCTGAGTCGGACCCAACTCATAGCAACCCCTTCTTGGGTTTCCCAGGCAGTATCACTACGGAAGTAGATTGGCCCTTCTTCCTTCCGACAAGTGGGCAGTGGATTTGAACTGCCAGCCTTCTTGTTAACAGTCAAGTGCCTTAGGCACTATGCTACCAGAGCTCCCAGATTAATTGTAGATTTAAGTAAAATGAACAGAATGAGGGGATACACATGGTTTAAAATCAGGAAAGGTGAGCATCAGGATTGTATCCTTTCACCATAGTTCTTCAGTCTATATGACACAAACTTGCTTGCTGAAAGTAAAGATGACTTGAAGTACTTATTGAAGAAGACCTAAGACAATAGCCTTCAATATGGATTACACCATAACATAAAAATAGATAAATAAATAAATCCTCACAACTGTACTAATAACTGATAAAATGGAGAAAAGATTGAAGATGTCAGGTATAATCAACAGCCATGCAAGCAGCAGTCAAAAAATCAAATGATATATTGTACTAGGCAAATCTGCTGCAAAAAACCTCTTTAAAGAGGTTGAGAAGCAAAGATGTCACTTGAGGACTAAGGTGTGCAACTCAAACCATGGTATTTTCAGTCTCCTCATACACATGTGAAAGCTGGACAGTGAATAAAGAAGACCAAAGAAGAACTGATGCCTTTGAATTGTGGTGTGTCAATATTGAAAAACCATGGACTGTGAGAAGGAACAAAGTTGTGTTGGAAGAAGTACAGGCCGTATGCTCCTTGGAAGTGATAATGGCTGGACCTCGTCTCACCTATTTCGATCATGTTGTCAGAAGAGATCAGTCCCTGGGGAAGGACATCATGCTTGGGAAAGTCAATGAGAAAAGGGAAGACTTTCAGGGAGATGGATTGACACAGTGGCTGCAAGGATGGGCTCGGGCATGGCAACAACTGTCTAGATGATGCAGGACAGGACGCTGTTTTGCTCTATTGTACGCAGGTTTGTTACGAATCAGAACCAACTTGACAGCACCTAACACAACATTGCTTGGCTGGAAGTTGATCCACAGGAGTGAATTCAGTTCCAGGCTTGAAGCATGTGATTTCCAGCCAGAAGCAGACATGCAGACAAGCCCAGGACAGGCTAGCCAGTGGGCTGTGGAACTATGGGAGAGTCTATCCTTGTAACAGTTGATGAAAAGGGCTTTGAAGCCAGCTTATAGAACATGCTTTTTATATAAAGTTAAAGTAGACACACCTAAGGTTCTTTATATCACACATAGCAATATTTATTTAGATTTTTACCAATCTCTGTACCTTATTGATATTGTTACTTGTCATGGAGTTTGCTTTGATTCCTGGAGACCCCATGTATAACAGAGTGAAACATGGTCCAGTCCTGTGACACCTTCAAGAACATTGGTCTGCTCTAGTCCATGTGTGGCCACTGTCTACTTTGAGTGCTTTCCAACCTAACAGGCTCACCTTCCAACACTATTTCAGACAGTATTCTGTTGTGATACACAGGGTTCCATGGGATAATTTTCAGAAGTAGATCAGCAAGCCTTTCTTCCTAGTCTGTCTTAGTTTGGAAGCTTTACTGAAACCTGTCCACTAAGGGTGACCCAGCTAGTATTTGAGATACTGGTGACACAGCTTACATTGCAGCAACACACAAGCCACCCCACAAGACAAAGTGACAGACAGGTGGTGGATCAGTACTTTGTAACCTTGATTTTAACTTTAAAATAGTCTTGGGCCACTCTAGCTATCCTGGAACATTGGTGTTGACTTGAACTTTTACTAGGAACATTTAGCAGTCATGGAAGAAAAAAATTATGTACCTAGCCAGGGTATTTTATTATTATTATTATTATTATTATTATTAGGATTTGGGTGAAGATTTACAGAGTAAATTCACTTTTCATACAGCAGTTCACATATACTTT
>NW_006922114.1:445469-453297 GCF_000298275.1 Orycteropus afer afer | reverse complement strand
GAAACCCAAGGAGGGGTTGCTATGAGTCGGGTTTGACTCAACAGCACATAACAACAACAACAACATAGCTTTATAAAATCTTTCCTTCTGAAATAAGCTTGGCACCAAAGGGCTCACCTTGTAGACATCTTTGCCATAACATTTTAGACAGAATTTAATTAAAAGTTCATAAAACTGGATGATGATAAGAACAGCAGCACGTTTTCATATAATTAGAGATTTACAGTGATATTGTAATTTCATTTCCTGGGAGCAGCATTTCATGCATGAGGTTTTCAAGCATGTCATTGTAAAATACAATCCAGACACCAAATAGAAGTGGTGCATACATATGCTGCTGATGTTGTTGCCAGGTGCTATCAAGTCAACTCCAAATCATAGGTACCCCGTGCACAACGGAACAAGACACCACTGGGGCCTGCACCAGCCTCACCACCCTTGCTATGCTTGAGCCCGTTGTTGCAGCCACCCTGTCAATCGTCTCATTGAGGATCTTCCTATTTTTTGCTGACCCTGTACTTGACCAAGCATAATGTCCTTCTCTGGCCAGAACAGGTAGGGCAGGCTGGGAAGCAACAGGAGTCAGCTCTGGAGGGCCAGAACAGGTAAGGTAGGTCAGGAAGCGAGAGCAGAGCAGTTTGGAACAGCTAAGAGCAACAAACTTTTCTGTGAGTTTGTCATCCTGTGGTGGCTTGTGTGTTGCTGTGATGCTGGAGGTTATGCCACAGTGTTTCCAATGCCAACAGGGTTACCCATGGTGGACATGTTGCAATGGACCTTTCAGACTAAGACAGACTCTGAAGAAGGAAGAGGTCATCCACTTCTCAACGAATTGGCCAGTGAAAACCTATGAATAGCAGTAAAACACTGTCTGATATATTACTGAAAAACTTTACTAACATCCCTGAAACATTGTCTGATATAGTGCCAGTAGAGGAGCCTGTCAGGTCAGAAGACACTCAAAATATGACCAGGAAAGAGTTGCCTCATCAGAATCGAACCAACCTTGAGGTGGATAGAGTAAAGATTTCGGGACCTCCATTTGCTGATGGGACCTGCTTCAAACTGAGAAGAAACAGCTGCAAACATCCATTAAAATCAGAACATGGAATGTAAAAAGTATGACTCTAGGAAAATTGGATGTTGCCAAAAATGAAATGGAATGCATAAAGATTGGTATCCTAGGCATTAGTGAGCTGAAATGGACTGGTTTGGGCCATTTTGAATCAGAAAACCATATGATCTACTATGCCAGGAGAGACAATTTCCAGAGGAATGGCGTAACATTCATCACAACAAAGAATGTTTCAAGATCTGTCCTGAAGTACAATGCTGTCAGTGATAGGATAATATCCATAAGCCTACAAGGAAGACCAGCTAATTTGACTATTATTCAAATTTACGCACCAACCACCAAAGGCAAAGATGAGGAAATTGAATATTTTTATCATTTTTTGCAGTCTGAAATTGACCGAACATGCAATCAGGGTGTGTTAATTATCACTGGAGACTGGAATGCAAAAGTTGGAAACAAAGAGGAATCACCAGTAGTTGGAAAATTTGGCCTTGGTGACAGAAATAATACTGGATATTGCAGGATAGAATTTTGCAAGACCAACAACTCATTCATTGCAAATACCTTTCTCCAACAACACAAATGGTGTCTATACTCATGAGCTTCACCAGATGGAATACACAGGAATTAGATTGACTACATCTGTGACAAGAGGTGAGGGAAAAACCCAGTATATTCAGCCGAAACCAGGCAAGAAGCTGATTGTGGAACAGACCATCAACTGCTCATTTGCAAGTTCAACCTGAAGTTAAAGACAATTAAAACAAGTCCATGAGAGTCAAAATATGACCTTGGATATATCCCTCCTGAATTTAGAGACCATCTAAAGAATATATTTGATGCATTGAACACCAATGACTGAAAACCAGAAGAATTGTGGGAGGATATCAAGAACATTATCCATGAAGAAAGCAAGAGGTCACTAAAAACATGAGAATAGAGAAGACCAAAATGGATGTCAGAAGACACTCTGAAATTTACCCTTAAGCAGAGAGTAGCTAAAGCAAGTGGAAGAAATGACAAGATAAAAGAGCTGAACAGAAGATTTCAAAGAGCAGCTCCAGCAGACAAAGCCAATTACTATAATGAAATGTGCAAAGACCTGGAGTTAGAAACAGAAAGGGAAGAACACTCTTGGCATTTCTCAAGCTGAAAGAACTGAGGGGAAAAAACGAAGCCTCAAGATGCAATACTGAAAGATTCTATGGGCAAAATATTGAATGATGCAGGAAGCATCAAAAGAAGATGGAAGGAATACACAGAGTCATTGTACCAAAAAGAACTGGTAGATCTTCATTCATTTCAGGAGGTGCCATATGATCAAGAACCAACGGTAATGAAGGAAGAAGTCAAAACTGCAATGAAGGAATTGGCAAAGAACGTTCCAGGAATTGACAAAATGCCCACTGAGATGTTTCAACAAACAGATGTCCCACTGGAGGCTCTCACTCAGTTATGCCAAGAGATTTGGAAGACAGCTATCAGGCCAAGTGACTGGAAGAGATTCTTCTTTTTTTTTTTTTTTTATCAACTCCAAAGAAAGGTGATCCCAGAGAATGTGGAAATTATAGAACAATATTATTAATATTGCACACAAGTAACATCTTACTGTAGATAATTAAAAAATGGTTGCAGCTGTATATTGTCAGAGAACTTCCAGAGGTGCAAGCTGGATTCAGAAAAGGACATGGAACAAGGGATATCATAGCTGCTGTCAGATGGATCTTGGCTCAAGGCAAAGGATACCAGAAAGATGTTTACTTATGTTTTATTGACTATGCAAAAACATTCGATTGTGTGGATCATAACAAATTGTGTATAACATTGAAAAGAATGGGCATTCCAGAACACTTGTTTGTACTTATAAGAACCTGAACATAGACCAGGAGGCAGTCATTCAAACAAAACAAGGGGACACTGCATGGTTTAAAATCAAGAAGGGAGAGTGTCAAGGTTGTATCTTTTCCCCATGCTTATCCAATCTATATGTTGAGCAAATAATCCAAGAAGCTGAACTATATGAAAAAGAACATGGCATGAAGATTCGAGGAAGAATCATTAACAACCTGTGATATGCTAATGATAGAACTTTGCTTACTGAATGTGAGGATGAATTGAGGCATTGATGAAGATTGATGAATATAGTCTGCAGTATGGATTACATCTCAATATAAAGAAAACAAAAATCCTCACCACTAGACCTATAAGCAGCATCATGATAAATGGAGAAAACATTGCAGTTGTCAAAGACTTCACTTGCTAAGTTCTACAATTGACACCAATGAAAACAACAGTCAGGACATTAGATGATTTATCCCACTGGCCAAGTCAGATGCAGAGGACCTCTTTCAAGTGCTGAGAAACAAAGATGTCTCCTTGAGGATAAGGTGCACCTGACACAAGGCATGATATTTTCAATCACCTAGTATGCATGAGGTAGCTGGACAATGAATAGGAAGACCAAAGAAGGATTGATGCTTTTGAGCTGTGGTGCTGGCGAAGAATGCTGAAAGTACCATGGACTTCTAAAAGAACTAACAGGTCTGTCCTGGAGGAAATGCAGCCGTAATGCTCCTTGGAAGCAAGAATGGCCAGAGTTCGTGTCACCTCCATTGGTCATGTCGTCAGAAGGGACCATTCCCTGGAGAAGTATGTCATGCTTGGTAAGGTGGAGTGTTGGAGACCAAGAGAGAAATCATCAAAGGACATGAGTGCAAAGCATATGTCAACAGTGACAGGAGAAGGCAAGACGTCTCCAACAGCAACAAGAGAGGGCAAGGTCTCTCTCATGGTTAAATGCTTGCTTGGCAAAACATTAAGTATTAAAAGTAGATGTTATTCCAGTAGTCCATATTTTGTCTTATTAAGATGTTTCATACTTTGGGTCACTGTGCCCTAGTAAAAATTTATCATTTTACACTCCTTAATCCTGAGGAGACTTTCGTGATTGTTTTAATGACCACGTTCTGTCCTAGAGCACGTAGAGGAGTAAAACTTTTAACTTTGTAGAAAATAAGCTGACAGTATGGATTCCAAGAATGATGATGTAATCATGTATAAATATATAATTAAAGTAGAACAAAGGCATCAGGGGTCGCTCTCACAGAATATGCAGGGTGTCTGCCTGGCCCCTGTTAACTTTTAAAAAAATCATTAATCCTTTCATGTCACTTTGTTTCATGACATGCGCAGTTTTGCCAGACACAGCAGTGAAGGGTCGACAAAAGAGGGGAAAGCCCTCAACAAGATGGATTGACACAGTGGCTGCAACGATGGGCTTAAGTATAGCAAGGATCATGATGGTGGTGTGGGACCAGGCAGTGTTTCATTCTGCTGAGCATAGGGTCAGGGTCGCTATGAGTTGGACACAACTCTACAGCACCTAACAACACAACAACAAGATTGACTATGTGAAGATATTCAATTGTGTAGATCATAACAAATTGTGGATAACATTGAGAAGAATGGGAATTCCATAACACTTAACTGTACTCATGAGGAAACTGTACATAGACCAGGAAGTTGCTGTTTGAACAGAACAAGGGATACTGCATGGTTTAAAATCAGGAAGGGAGTGCATCAGGGTTGTATCCTTTCACCATACTTAATCAATCTGTACCCTAAGCAAATCTGAGAAGCTGGACTATAAGAGGAAGAACGTAGCACATGATTGGAGGAAGACTCATTAACAACCTGCAATACACAGATGGCACAACTTTGCTTGCTGAAAGTGAGGATGACTTGGAGAACTTACTGATAAAGATTAAAGACTAGAGTCTGCAGTATGGATTACACTTCAATATAAAGAAAACAAAAATCTTCACCACTGGACCAATAAGCAGCATCATGATAAATGGAAAAAAGTTTGAAGTTGTCAATGACTTCATATTACTTGGTTATACAATCAATACCAATGGAAGCAGCAATCAAGACATCAAAGACATATTGCATTGGTCAAATCTGTTGCAAAAGACCTCTTTCAAGCACTGAAAAGCAAAGATATCTCCTTGAAGACTAAGATGTGCCTAACCCAAGCCATGGTATTTTCAATCACCTCATATGCATGTGAGAGTTGAACAATGAACAAGGAAGACCAAAGAAGAGTTGATGCATTTGAGTTGTGCTGTTGGCGAAGAATGCTGAAAATACCATAGACTGCTAAAAGAACTAACAAATCTGTCCTGGAGGAAGTGCAGCCGGAATGCTCCTTGGAAGCGATAATGGCCAAAGTTTATCTCACCTACTTTGGTCATGTTTTCAGAAGGGACTATTCTATGGAGAAGAATGTTTAGTAAAATGGAGGGTTGATGAAAGAGGGGAAGGCCCTGAACGAGGTGGATTGACACAGTGGCTGCAGAGGTGTGCTTAGATATAGTAGGGATTATGATGCTGACACAGGATTAGACAGTGTTTCATTCTGTTGTGCATAAGGTTCCTACGAGTTGGAGATGACTCAATGGCTCAAAACAACAAGAACAGAAACACTGTCTTTCTTCAGGGACTGGTCCCTCCCAATAATTCCCAAATTACATGAGAGGGAGTCTTGCCATCCTCACTTCTAAGAGGGATTCTGAGCGTATGTCTTACAAGACAGATTTGCTCTTTTTTCTGGCAGTCCAATCAACAGCATAATTCTAAGGCAACAATACTTCTTTGCTCTTCCTTATTCACTGTCCAGCCTTGGCATGCACACAAGGTATTGAAAATACCAAGGCTTGGTCAGGCACACCTTGCACAGACCCTCTTCAACAAAGAAAAGGGAAACCAATTAACACAGATACAGAAGATAGTCCTGGACCCCTGACCCTTGAAGATAAGGATATAGAAGTGGACTAAACTCCAATTAGCAGAATAATTTGCATGAAAACACCAAAAGAGGAGACATACAGAGCTGCAGTCTGTCAGTAATCCTGATGGCACAGACAGCTTCGTTATTGCCAAGTGGTGATAGGACCTAAGAATTAACCTAAAAATCAGCCCTGCTAGCCAGGGACTGTGCGGAGGACTAGGCTGAAGGCTAGGGAATAAAAGGGGAAGCAGGGAAGATGAAGGCAGGCTGAGCTGTTGACTTTTGCCTATCTGGAGGGCACAGCCATTTTGAATGTTTACAAGTGGCTTGACCATTTTGGATATTTAAATACACTATTTGGATAGCATTCTCTCCGATTCCAGGGACTTAAGAACAGGCTCTACTTGCTGGGAACTGCAAGTTCGTTCCAGACCCGGATGACTGGAAAGGTGTGACATTCCCCTGTTACTCTTTTACCCCACACCCTCTTGGTGAATGGAGGTGCAGCCATCCCTCACTCTCACCCACTTTCTTGGCCAGCAGGAACTCCATCCCAGTGTGTGTGCTCGGATGGAGCTTGGGTGCCCTGCCCCAACCTGCCCTGACTTTTTTTTTTTTTTTTCTGTTTTTAATTTTTTGGTTTTTGTCTGTTGTAAAACTACTATTATTATTATTACTTTTGTCCTTTTTACTATTATTCTTTATTCTTCCGCTCCCAGGTTCTAGTTTTCAGCTTTTTTTCTTTTCCCTGATCCTGGTTGCAATTTTTTTTTTTTTTCTTTCTCATTGTTAACCCCATTCCTTGTTTTTCTTTTTACATTTTTCCCATTTTTTCCTTCATTATTCTCCTTCTCTACCTTTTTCCTCTTACTGCCCTCTCCCCAGATATTGCACTGTGGTTTTTTGTTTTGTTTTGTTTTGTTTCTTTCTTTCTTTCTTTTTTCTTTTTTTGGTTACTGTTCCTGTGTGTTTATGGTCCATTTGCTTTTAGGTTTTTGATAGTTATTTAATTGTTATTTTTGTCTAACTGAGTGAAAGACAGCAACAGTCCCCATATGCTACAACTATACCCACATCTCCTGCAGCTTTACTTATTGAGTGAGAGCCACCTCTTCCTTCTCCACCAACAGGCCAATGACTCACCTTTAGCTGCTCTTCACAAACACTTAACAGAGATCTAAATACAACACCACCATGATGTCTCCAAGACAACAGACTATCACAGTCCACACAAAGAAGGAAGATAAAATGATAGAAACAAGGGAGCAGGCTACAGACCCAGAACACATCCTTGAGGAAGGAGCAGCATTGGAACTCTCTGATAAAGGATTATCTTTAGGTATCTTCAAAGGATTGAGAGACAGATCAGGGAAAACACAGAACAATTTTTGAAAAAATACAAGAACAAAATGACAAAAATAAATGAAAAATTAGAAATGATTCTAAATCTACAGATAGAAATCCAGAATATTAATACTAAATTGTCAGAAATAGATGACACATTGAAAGGACAAAAGAGTAGAATCAAATCATGGAAGACAGAATTAATCAGATTGAAGACAAATACCTGAACACTTCTTTGGAAAGGGATCATCCAGAAAAAAAATCAAAACAAAATGAAGAAAGCCTAAGGTTCATGTGGGATACCATCAAAAGGAATAACCTATGTGTCATTGGAATTCTATAACAGGAAGAAACAAATGAAACCACTGAGAAAATTGTCCAAGATTTGTTGGAAGAGAACTTCCCTGATATGATGAAAGAGGAGAATATATCCATTCAGGAAATCCAATGAACCCCAAACAGGACAGACCCCAAAAGAAAATCACCAAACATATCACCATCAAACTCATCAAAACCAAAGACAAAGATAGAATCCTGAAAGCAGCACAGGAAAAACTAAAAGTTACTTACAAAGGAAAACCAGTAAGAATAAGCTCTGATGTCTCAGCAGAAGCCATGCA
>NW_006922114.1:431506-445232 GCF_000298275.1 Orycteropus afer afer | reverse complement strand
GGGTTTGAACCACCAGCCGTCTGGTTAGCAGGCAAGTGTCTTAGCCACTACACCTAGGAAAATTCCCCCTCAAATATGATGGCAAGATTAGGAGATTACCAGATAAGCAGAAACTGAGGGAATTTGTTAAAACCAGACCAACCTTACAAGAGATACTAAAGGGACTCCTTTGAACAAAGAACCATAAATAGCAAACAACAACTGACTATTAATACACAAGATAACATAACCCAGAAGCCACAGCTATGGCCATATCCAAAGGAAAATAAGCTTACAAGATTGTAAACAGGGAACCAGAGACATCAATTGGCAAGTGAGAGAAACTACAAACCAAAAAGAGGGAAAATACTGTGTAGTTACAGACCTTCTACATGGTGAGGAAGTCAATAGAGTGGCAAGATAGAATGGACTATTGGGAGCTCTGGTAGCATAGTGGCTAAGGCACCTGACTGCTAACCAGAAGACTGGCGGTTCAAACCCACCAGCCCACTCCTCGGAAGGAAGATGGGGCAATCTACTTCCGTAGTGATACTGCCTCGGAAACCCAAGGAGGGGACTCTATGAGTCAGGTCTGACTTGACAGCACATAACAACAACAACAAACTCAGGAAGAAAATTATAAATCACAGGGTAATCTCAAAGAAAAATGATAAACCTTCACATCACAATAAAAAAGAGAACAAGCATAAATATTCAGCAAATACTAAAACAAAAGCAACAAAGGAAATGATAACACAATTTATAAACATAATGAGCTCAGCACAGAAAATAATATGGAACAAAGAAACCAGGGACACTATGAAAAAATACATAACAAAATGACAGCAACTAATTCATACTTATCAGTAATTACACTGATAATGTTAATGGATTAAATGCACCACTCAAGAGACGGAGAGTTGCAGATTGAATAAGAAAACAAAACCCATCAATATGCTGTCTTCAAGAGACACAACTTAGAGACAAAGGCAAAAATAGACTAAAAACCAAAGGTTGGAAAAAAGATATATCAAGCAAATGTCAACCATAAAAGAGCAGGAGTGGCAATGTTAATTTCTGATCAATGACTTTAAGACAAACACCACCATACAAGACAAGGAAGGACATTATATAATGATTAAAGGATCAATTGAACAAGAGGATATAACCATAATAAATATCTATGGACCCAATGAAAGAGCCCCAAAATACATAAATCAGACTTTAAAAGAGTTGAAAAGTCAAATAGATGACTCTACAGTCAGTGGGAGACTTTAATACACCATTTTCAATGAAAGAACAACTGGAAAGAAACTCAACAAAGATGCAGAAGAGCTAAACAATACAATCCACCAACTTGACCTTATAGACCTCTACAGAGCACGTCACCCAACAACAGCAAAATATACATTCTTTTCCAGTGCACATGGAACATTTTCCATGATAGACCATATGTTAGGCCATAAAGCAAGCCTTAATAAATTTAAAAACGTTAAAATACTGCAAAGCATCTTCTCAGATCATAATGCTATCAAATTAGAAACCAACAATAGGAAGATCAATGGAAAAAGAGCAAAAACATGAAAATTGAACAACACTCTCCTTGAGAAAAACTGGGCCAGGCGCACTTGAGTCTTCAAAGTGACATCTTTATTTTTTAACATCTTTAAGAAGCCTTGTTGTTGTAGTTGTTGTTATGTGTCATTGAGGCAAACCCAACTCTTAGTGACCCCTTCTTGGGTTTCCAAGGAGGTATCATTATGGAAGTAGATTGCCCAATCTTCCTTCCGAGGAGTGGATGATGGGTTTGAACTGCCAGCCTTCTGGTTAGCAGTCAAGTGCTTTAGGCACTATGATACCAGAGCTCCTAAAGAAGTCTTAGGGAACAGATTTGCCCAATGCATTGTCATCTGATGTTCTGACTGCTGTTTCAACGGGCATTGATTGTGTGGCCAAGTAAAATGAAATCCTTGACTACTTCAATCTTTTCTCCATTTATCATGATATTGCTTATTGATCCAGTTGTGAGGATTTTTCTTTCCTTTATGTTGAGGTGTAATTCATATTGAAGGCTGTAGTCTTTGACCTTCATCAGTAAGGGTTTCAAATCCTCTTCACTTTTGTCAAGCAAAGTTGCATCATGTACGTATCATATTGTTAATGAGTATTCCTCCACTTCTAATACCATGTTCTTCTTTATATAGTCCAGTCAGATTAGCTGTTCCTCATACAGATATTGTGAAAAGATACAGCCATGGGATTTTTAAGCATGCACTAGCCCCTTGTTCTGTTCCAATAACTTCCTCTTGGTCTATGATCATGTTCCTTGTGAGCACAACTATGTGTTCTACAATTTCTGTTCTTTGCAATGTCATCCATGATTTATGATCCACACAGTCGAATAGCTCTGCATAGCCAACAGAACACAGGTAAACATTTTTCTGGCAGTCCTCCATTCAGCCAAGATCCCTCTGACATCAGCAGTGATATCCCTCCTCATTCAGAGCTTGTGAGTAGTCATGACAGGAACAATCTGCGAACATAGGAAATTGGGAGATAGTGACTACAGTGCACCTGACTCAAGCCATGGTATTTACAACCACCTCATATGCCTGTGAAGGCTGGACAGTGAAAAAGAAGAATTAATATATTTGAACTATGGTGATATTGAAGACTATCGAATACACTGTGAACTGACAAAGAACAAAGAAATAGGTCTTAGAAGAACTAGAACCAGATCACTCCTTAGAGGTGGAGGTGGTGAGACTCCTTACTTGCTTACTTTGGACATGCCTTCAAGGAAGATCAGTCACTACCACTGTACACTAGGCCACCATGAGTCTGAGTGGACCCAATGGCCTCCAAAACAATACCACGTAGAACTTTTCACATCTTTTCTCCATGAAGTAATAGAATTTAAGTGAGTTCCTCAGAATGGGAATATGAGACAATGCTGAGATGTGTGTGTGTGCACATGTGTGTTTCTGGTGTGTGCATACAGACCCCAGTGTGGATGTATTCTGCTGTGGGTGGGTGGGTGTGCATACAGACCCAGTGTGGGTGGTTATGCAGTGCATAGGTGGGTGTGCATACTGACCCCAGTATGGGTGTGCTGTGCTGGGCATGGGTGGGTTGGCACACCCCTGTTCTAATGTTGTGTTGTGCTTTGTGGGTAGGTGTCCATATAGATCCCAGTGATAGGTGTGCTGTGCTGTATGAGGGTGGGTGTGCATACAGACCCCAATGTGGGTGTGCTGTGCTGTGGGTGGGTGGGTGTGCCTAGAGACCACATGGTAGATGTGTAGTGCTGTGCATGGGCGGGTGTGCATACAGATCCCAGTGTGTGTACACTGTGCTGTGTGTAGGTGGCTGTGCATACAGACCCCTGCGTGGATGTGTTGTGCTGTGTGTTGGTAGGTGTGCATATAGACCACAGTGTGAGTGTGCCATGCTGTGTGTGGGTGAGTGGGCATGCAGAGCCCAGTGGTAGGTGTACTGTGCTGAACGTGGGTGGCTTGGCACCTCCCCCGCAATGCTCTGTTGGGTGGAGCAGATTCTCTAGTTATTACCAACTGGATTGACAGTCACTGGGAAATTTCTCAAGATATAATGTACCTGCAATTATTGGTCAGATGGACACTGGTGGGATCCCCAATACTATAGCCCTGGGATACACTTCGGGCCTGGAATAAAATTCACTCTCAGGGTCTGGCTGTCAGCCCAATAGTAAACAATATGTACACTCAACCCAGAGTGATGCACCCACATGGAGTGTGTCTTCAATTTTCATCATTCAAATGAAAATCATCCTCTCTTTCAGCAAGCAAAGTTGTGTCATCTATGGTTGGCACACCCAGCCACACAAAGCACAGCCCAACCACACTGGGCTATGGAGATGCATCCCTTGGAGCAATTGACCACAGGGTACCAGAGAGGCAATATTCAGATGGAGGAAGTGCAGGACACATAGAAGTGCATAACTACGATGGGCACGGGGGCAGTTTACTGGGCAGAGAGGGGTGAATTGTGGGTTAGGGTTGGGGATGGTAATTGGGGAGTGAAACCAGATGTACAAGAAATGTTGAATGTAAAACAAACTCTGCTCTGTAAATGTGCACCTAAAACAAACACACACACACAAAGACTGTACCTGTAATAGCATCATTGCGCCTGGAGCTCTTCATATGTAAGTAAAAGTCTGCACTTAAAATGAGCATGCCGTAGTAAGTGAACAAGACACACTGGAGCAGAATTCATTTTCTTAAATCCAAACTTATCTGATAAAATATTCTGATAATGGCCCACATACTTGAATTAGGCACTAGGTTCATGACTGGGCAATAAGTGAGATTTTGCACATATTTGGGGTATCTTCACTTCAGGTTGTATTCTTTCACCATACTTCTTCAATCAGTATGCTGAGCAAATAATCTGAGAAGCTGGCTATATGAAGAAGAATGTGGCATCAGTATTGGAGGAAGAATAATTAACAACCTGCAATACACAGATGACACAATTTTGCTTGCTGAAAGGGAGGATGATTTGAAGCACTTACTGATGAAGATTGAAGACTCCTGTCATATGCAGTATGGATTATACCTCAACATAAAGAAAAAAGACATCCTCACAACTGGTCCAATAAAAACTCCATGGTAAAAGGAGAAAAGATTGAAGTTGTCAAAGACTTCATATTACTTGGTTCTACAATCAACACCAATGGAAGAAGCAGCAGTCAAGACATCAGATGACATATTGCACTGGGAAAACCTGCTGAAAAAGACCTCTTTCAAGTAATGAAGAGCAAAGATGTCTCCTTGAAGACTAAGGTGGGCCTAACCTAAGCCATTGTATTCTCAATCACCTCTTATGCATGTGAGAGCTGGACAATGAATAAGGAAGACTGAAGAAGAGGTGATGCTTTTGAGTTGTAGTATTGGAAAAGAATTCTGAGAGTACCATGGTCTGCTAAAAGGACTAACAGATCTGTCCTGGAAAAGTGCAGCTGGAATGCTCCTTGGAAGGGAGAATGGCCAGACTTTGTCTCACCTACTTTGGTCATGTTGTCAGAAGGAACCATTCCCTGGAGAAGAACATCATGTTTGGTAAAGTGGAGGGTCAATGAAGAAGGCAAAGACCCTCAAAGCGATGGATTGACACAGTGGCTGCAACAAGGGGCTCAGATATAGCAAGGATCGTGAGGCGGACACAAGTTTGGGCAGTGTTTCGTTCTGCTGTGCATAGGGTCACTATGAGTTGGGGACGACTTGACGGCACCTAACAACAACAATAACTGCTTCAGAGACTGGCACAGGAGCAGACAGTGTTGTGTTCAGTTGTACACAGGGTCGCCACAAGTTGGAGCTGACTAGACAGCACCTAACAAGAGCAAAAACAACTGCTTTTTCTTGGTGAACTGTGGACAAATCAAGTAATTATGGAAGCTGGGGACCAATATCTAAGCCCAGCCCTCTTAGCTCCTAGATGGCTGAGTTCTTGGGAGACTAATTCAAGTAATGTGACAAAAACCATTACCATGATCATAAGATGTATTAGGCACTCACTAATGAGCGTAATGATTTAGATGTTATTCACTAAAGGATGTCTCTTACGTTGGGATTATTCCTCTGGAGAATGGAAGTCAGCTAGATAAATTGTGAAGAAACACTTCATATAATTGGTGAATTTTTTCTTGAAGCCATCTGAAAGTTTTTTGATCTTTGTTGGCTTTTAACCAAAAGTTGGAAACATTTGTTCACATAATTAAAGACAATGAGCTGTCATTGGAACTAAAATCTTCTTGGTACTGGATGACTTTTTAGATGAAAGTGTATAGAATCATGTAGAAGATAATAAGTGACAACTGATATTTACACCCCAAAATATTGACATATATTTTACCTGCACTGATGATAGTTAAATTACCTGGAAAGTTTATCACAATGTTAGAGGCAGTTTACTGTTTTTCATTCCTTAAGGGATGTTTAGATCAAGGATATTGTAGTATAACATGTATTATTTTATTATTTTTTATTTCACTTAACTCCACAAACTAACAACAACTTTCCTAAATATGGGGAATGAAAATACTATTTCCAAATCAAATTTTAAATCAGGCAAAATCCTTGGTTTATTGTAGCTGCAAGGTCCCCAGGTAGCACAAATGGGTTCCACTCAACTACTGAGAAGTGGGCTTTTGAAACTTACCCAGCAGAGCCCTGGAAGAAAGGTCTGATGACCAGTTCCATGAAGATGTGTGGCCAAGAAAACCCTATGAGTAGTTCTGCTCTGTGACACGTGGGGCGTCCTGAGTTGGAATCACAATGGTAGCTTCCCATGTGACACAAACAAAGCAAAGTGTTCTTGGGACTGTGGACATGTCCCACCCACTGTGTCCACCTTGCGAAGCCCAATCTCTCCATGGTTTTGCAGCAAGGTATACTGTGAGGACAGGCTTAGGGCTGGGGGCAGGAGGAGTGTGAGGAGGGGGAAGCAATGAGAGTTCCAGGCCTCAAGCCCACCAAAGCTCAAACGTCCCCACTGCCCCATCCCAACAGTGGGGTGATGTGTAGGCAAGAGGAAGAAGAGGGTGATGCATTAGGCTGTCATGGGGTTCAGCCAGAGCTTGGCCTCCAAACCATAAATTTGGAGAGAAGGCCCTAGGGTTTCACAAAAGGTTTATGCTCAGTTGCTATCATAAAGGTGCATGGTTGAAATCTACCCAGCACGACCATAAAGAAAAGGCTTATCAATCTGTTTCCATCAAGATGAGAGCCACATAAATCCCATGGAACACAGCTCTTCTCTGGAACCCATGGGGTCGCCATGAGTCAGTGCTGACTGGTCACCAGCTCACAGCAACCACTCAGTGGAGTCAAGGGTCCCTCTGCTGTGCATGTGGTGCGTGGCTGGCTCTGACTGCAGGAGTAAGGCATTCCTGGGGGAGGATGCCAGAAGCTGGCTGTGAACTTCATGTTTTTCTGTTCTGTAGGAGACACGAAAGGGCTCTCACTTTCCTGTGAGCCCCCAGAGGTGACTCTGTGGCATGACAGGCCATGAAACCACTGACCTCAGGAATTTAGTCTGTTAGTATTAAACTATTTCACGCTTTTGCCTTAGGGAGGTTCCAACAGTTCTTCTGCTGTGTTTTCTAGAAACCTGTTTCCCACAATCACAATCCGTTTTTCTATAAAGTCATTATCTCTGTTGCTAGTGCCTGGGAAACATTAGCACAAGTAAAGCTCACTCATTTCCACTGCTACCACTTTTTCTGACACAATAATCTGGCTTGTGTAGCAACAGAAATGAAGTATGCTCACTCTAAAGAACATGAAGTCACCCAGTCTATTCAATTTCAAGAATCAGAGGAAGGACAGGAAGCCTGCAGGAGTGGCGTTCAGCTGTTTCCCTTTTTTCTGCAAAGTGGAGTTCACATGTGCCATGTGCTTGCTAAGAAGTTCTGAAAGTCTGCTGTCACCGCAGAACACGTGCTGAGCTCACACATGCGTGTGTGTGGGCTCTGCTCTGTCTGGTCTGGAAGTGCTGCCCGTGGTCACAAGGAGCATTTACATGGGACTTGTGCAGCCAGTGTACCTGTCCCAATCCATCATCTGTATCCACTCTACCCTTTCTCTGATGCTAGCATCTGCTGTAGGGTCTTCAGGCCCACCTGGCTCCAGCCTCTGCAGACCACCCAGGTGAAGCCCAGGTGTTTCCTGTTAGCAGATGCTGCCTTAGCAGCCATGAGCATCAGAACTCAGAAATTAGGAGAAAAAATGACAGAAAAAAATGCCTCCAAGCATAGCCACCTCCTCAGTCTCCTGCCACTCCTCACCACAGCCTCTGTGGAAAGCAGTGATGGGGAGATAATTAGTCATTCCCCTGACTGACATAGAAGTTCATGGTTCTTGTTTTCAAGGGAATACGTGCTGCCTAGGCTAATTTATGGAAGTTTAATAACCACAGGTTTCACACCAGCTTGAAAAATAATTTACACATCATGAGAAGCATTAAAAATGTCTGAACAATCAGTCTTCAAACTGCCACATCAGGCTCTTCAAGAGTGTCAGAAGAAGCCCCACATTCTCCCTCTTTAGTAAAGGGTGCTTCTCACACCCTGACTGGAACCAGGGATCCCCAAAACTCAGAACAGGTGCAGACAGCATGAGCACCAGCTGTGCTTTGTCCCATCAGGACGACCAAGGGTGGTCAGCCAGCCCCATACCTTTAGGGGTAGGGGCACAGCCTAGCGCTTACTCTAGGGGCTTCTGTCAGAAAACCCAGGAACATGCCAGACCCCCTCAGAAGGCCACAATGAAATATTTATGCCTGTTCTCTACCAACTAAAAAGACAAACACAGATGTAATCCAGCATGAATCCCTTCACCCCTAGGGTAACAGGAGCCCCAAACATGCTCTATGCATAATAACCTACTAAAAATGCCTGTCCTGATGACCACGTCTGGACTCCATCCCTCAGACACAAGGGAAACCCCACCATTGGGACCTACCCCAGGATTGCAGAAGGGTCAAGGCAGTGTGTCGGAGCCAATTGCACTGTGGTTCTTGGGGCCCCTCAGCACTCCCTGAGAGGTTTCAGGGGTCTTCCCTCCACAGAGCAGGCCTTGACCCCCTGTATGGAGAGGGGAGGTTTACCCCACAGGGAGAGAGGAAATGAGCATTGAATGAGCTCCTGGCACTTTCCAGAAGCTGACAGACACTAAGAATGATTATCCTTTCAACCCTCACAGCAGACCTGAGAGGTGGGCTTTATATCTGCCCACAGAAGACACTGAGGTTCTAGGAGACAAAGAAACTTACCCCACCCTCCTCAATTAAGAGGCCATGAAGGGCTGGAAAAGGACCAAGATGTGCCCAAAGCTGTCATCCAAGTGCTTCTTCTACCTCCTACCTCCCTCTGAGAGACCTTGGTGAAGGTCATTTCCCACTCTAGTCTTTTGCCCACTTGACCAGAAGCAAACTTTCTCCATGTGTCAATAATTCCACTCATGTTAAAGACATGAGTGAAGGTACCAAGATAAGAAAATGAACAACTGTTGAGGAAGATGACACAATGTTGTCGTGAAGCACTTGTTTAATGGGTCCTTGGTTGAACATCAGGAAAGTAGGTACAAGACCTTTCCTTCAACTGCTGTGAACCACTGGTTCAACCAAGTTATCTCTCCCTAGATTATCACTCAAGAAGAAGAGTCCAGGTCTCATCATTTGTGGACATTGATGGTGTCTTAAATCATTATGAGCAATTAACTTATGATCACATAACTCTTAATATCTACATATTTCAATGGCTCTAGGGCCTCCATGAGTTGGAATTTGACTTAACCACAATGGATTTGTATTTTGTATTATTCCTGGGTAAGTAAATGCTTCTAGTCCTCTTCATCTTCAGCAAGTTGTGTCATCTGCATATCACAGGGTGTTATTAGTCTTTCTCCAATCTTGATGCCCAATTTTACTTCATATTCTTCCAGTTGCTCAGGTTATTTTCTCAGCACACAGATTGAAAAGTATGGTGGAAGGATATGGCCCTGAAGCACATGTTTCTTAATTTTATACGATGCAATATCCCTTTGTTCTGTTTGAATGACTGCCTCTTAGTCTGTGGACAGGTTCCACAAGAGCACAATTAAGTGTTCTGGAATTCCCATTCTTTACAATGTTATCTATAATTTGTTGTGATTCACACAGTTGGATATCTTTACATTGTCCATAAAACAAAGGTAAACATCTTTCTGGTACTCTCTGCTTTAAGCCAAAATCCATCTAACATCAGCAATGATATCCCTTGTTCTATGTCCTCTTCTGAATCCAGCTTGAATTTCTGGGAGTTGCTGGTCCATGTACTTTAGTAATCACTTTTGAATAATCTTCAGCAAAATTTTACCTGTGTGTAATATTAATGATATCATTTGATAATTTCTACACTGTATTGGATCACCCTTCTTTGAAATAGGCACATATATGGATACTCTCCAGTTAGTTGGCATTTCTTGGCCTAGACAGGTGAGTGCTTCTAGCATTGCATCCATTTGTTGAAACATCTCAATTTGTATCCCATAAGTTTCTGGAGGCTTGTTTTTCATCAGAGCCTTCAGTGCAGCTTGGGATTTTTCCTTCAGTATCATCATTTCTTGATCCTATGCTACCTCTTGAAATGGTTTAACATAGACTAATTCTTTTTGGTACAGTGACTCTGTGCATTACTTCCATCTTCTTTTGATGCTTCCTGCAATGATTAATGTTTTTCTTGTAAAAACCAAAAACCAAACTCACTTCCATTGAGTCAGTTTCAACTCATAACGATCTCCACTGGGTTTCCAAGGCAGTAAATCTTTGTGGAAGTAGAAAGCCCTTCTTCCTTCCATGGAGTGGCTGATGGGCTTGAACCACAAACCTTCTGGTTAGCAGCCAAATGCCTTAAGCACTGTGCCACCAGATATCTTTATTTTGCCTGTAGATTCCTTCTATATTACAACTCAAAACTTGAATTTTTCCTTCACTTCTTCCAGCTTGAGAAATACCAAGTGTGTCTCTCCCTTTTGGTTTTCTAGCTATGAAAGTGACCAGGAATTGAAGTACTTACTAATGAAATCAAAGACACAGTCTTCATCATGGATTACATCTCAACATAAAGAAACAAAATTCTTCACAACTAGACCAATAAGCAACATCATGATAAATGGAGAGAAGATTGAAGTTGTCAAGAATTTCATTTTCCACAATCAATCCCTATAAAATCAGCAGTCAAGAAGTCAAATGATGTATTGCATTGGGCAAATCTGCTTCAAACGAACTCTTTTCAGCAAAGGTGTCACTGTGTGTGTGTGTGGGGGGGGAGGGTAAGGTGTACCTGACCCAAGTAATGGTATTTCCAATTGCCTCAGATGGTTGGGAAAATTGGACAATAAAAAAAGGAAGACTGAAGAATTGATGCACTTGAATTATGCTGTTGGTGAATATACTGAATACACCATGAATTGCCAGAAGAACTAACAGATCTATCTGTGAAGGAGTGCAGGCAGAATGCTCCTTAGAAGTGAGGATGGTGAGACTTTGTGTCATTTACATTGAACATATTAACAAGAGGAACTAGTATCTGGAGAAAGATATTATGTTTGGTAAAGTAGAGAGCAGCAAAAAAGAGAAAGTCCTTGAATGAGATAGATTGACACAGTGGTTGCAACAATGATCTCAAACATAGCAATGTTTGTTAGTATGGCACAGGACCATATAGCATTTCCTTTGTTGTATGTAGGGTTGCTATGGGTCAGGACTGATTCAAATAGCACCTAACAACAACCACATTCATGGATAGTTTCATAGGGGAAAGAGCTTAGGGGCCAGCTCTGTGATGGAGAAAATTTTATCATTGCAGAAAAAAAAAAAAAAAATCACTGCTATTGAGTTGATTCTGACTTATAGCAACCCCCATTTGGGTTTCCATGGTGGTAAATCTTTACAGAAGTAGACTGCTCAATCTTCCTACCACAGAGCAACTGGTGGGTTTGAACTGCCACAAAAATGTAGTACTGGTATTCATTAAACAGAAATATACAGTGAACAGGAATAATTTTGTAATAAATATTTTTGCATCTCCTTAGAAAAAAACAAGAAAAGGAAAAAAGCAGATAGTGTTATCAAAAGGATGTTTCCCTGACCATACTTTTCTATGATTGTGTTGAACATTTCATAGAGAACATTACAAATGCAGTTTACAGAATTTTTATATCCTATAGTAATCTTAAATTTATTTCCTACCAACTAGATTACCTAGAACAAATTCTGTCAGAACTATTTGAAAATGTTTTCCTTTGAAAACACTCACTGTGTCCTCAAGAGATTCATTTTTATATAACTGTATCTCAATCTGTCAAAATTGTAAGGAAAACTGAAATATTTTTTAAAAATGTTAACGTGTGTGTCTAGAAATGGGAATTTATAGTTCTAAATCTAAGCCTAGACATGGTCAAGAAGAGAAGTAACATCAAGCAACAACCACTTCTCCGCTGAGGGCTTCAGCTTGGGTAACTCTAACTAGCTGAACCTGAACTACAGAGCAGGAAAATATGAAATTCAAGATTAGCATTATGACTTTCCTAGAGTAACATTATGTTTTTGCTTAATCTTGAATTAATAAAAGATTATAGAGTAAAATAGGCCCAGTGGGAAGTGACAGCACATTTTCATGCAATTTGCATGAATTCAAAACAAATCAATTAAACCTATCCCAAATGATCCTAAACAAAGCATAAAATGATGAAATACTAGAAAGAAAAACAATAGAGCCTGAATGACCTAAGGAAAATAGCAAGCATCCTAACTTTTAATTGGAGACTCAGAAGGAAAGAAGAGGGAATATTGGGCAGAAAGAAAAAATTGATGTAATAGTGGGTAAAATGTATGGAATAAAAACAATAATCAACAAATACCTTATGTCAGCCGCAGGGGTCCAGGTGAGGAGAGAGAACCCAGGCACACCCAAAGCAGCAGGGCGGGAGAGTGGGAGAAAGGGGATTAAAGGGAACTCAGACATGGCCAAAGCAGTAGGGCAAGAGAACAGGAGAAAGGGGATTAGAAGCCAGGAACCCGGACAGAGGAGCAGTCAGCCACAGGGATCCAGGTGAGTAGGGGGAACTCAGGCATGCCCAAAGCAGCAGGGTGACAAAGTGGGAGAAAGGGGATTAAAGGGAACTCAGGCATGCCCAAAGCAGGAGGGTGGGAAAGCAGGAGAAAGTGGATTAAAAGCCAGGACCCTGGACAGAGGAGAATCAGCCACAGGGACCCAGGTAAGGGTGGTACAAGAGGTTTCCAACATGGAGACAAATTTGTCTGTTGGTCTGTCCTACCCTGGTGATGTGTGTTGATGTGAGTTTTGAGGCTGAGCCACTGGTGTTTCAAACCCAGTGGCATGCACATGGTGCACAGGTATCAGCCCAGCTTACAGACTGAGACAGACTAGGAAGAAGGAAGAGGCCCTCCACTTCTCAAAGAATTGGCTAGGGAAAACCTTATGAATAGCAAAGAAACACTGTCTGATACATTACCACACAACTTTATGAATAGTCCAGTTAGGTTGGAAGGCTCTCAAAATAGGACTGGGAAAGAGCTTCATCATCAAAGTAAACCCAGCCTTACTCATATGCATAACATAAAGCTTTTAAGACCTCCATTTGCTTATGTGGCACCACTCAAATTGAAGAGAAACAGCTGTAGATATCCATTAATCATTGGAACATGGAATGTACAAAGTATGAACCTAGGAAAATTGGAAGTTGTCAAAAATAAAATGGGATGTATAAAGATTGATATCCTCGGCATTAATGAGCTGAAGTGGACTGGTTTTGGCCATTTTGAATCAGACAACCATGTGATCTACTATGCCGGGAATGACAGTTTGAAGAGGAATGGTGTGGAATTCATCATTACAAAGGATGCTTCAAGATCTGTCCCGAAGTACAATGCTGTCAGTGATAGGATATTACCTATACACCTACAAGGAAGACCCGTTAATACAACTATTATTCAAATTTATGCACCAACCAGCAAAGCCAAAGATGAGGAAATTGAAGATTTTTATCAACTTCTGCAGTCTGAAATTGACTGAACGTGCAATCAGAATGTGTTACTTATTACTGGTGACTGGAATGCAAAAGTTGGAAACAAAGAAGAATCACCAGTGGTTGGAAAATTTGGCCTTGGTGACAGAAATAATGCTGGAACTCGCATGGTA
>NW_006922114.1:426559-431328 GCF_000298275.1 Orycteropus afer afer | reverse complement strand
ATCTTGAATATATCCCTCCTGAATTTAGAGATCATCTAAAGAATAGAATTGATTCATTGTACACTAATGATGAAAAACCAGAAGATTTGTGGGAGGATATCAAGAACATTATCCATGAAGAAAGCAAGAGATCACTAAAAAGACAAGAAAAGAAGAGAAGACCAAAATGGATGACAGAAGAGACTTTGAAACTTGTCCTTGAGCAGAGAGTAGCTAAAGCCAATGGAAGAAATGACAAGATAAAAGAGCTGAACGGGTTTCAAAGAGCAGCTCGAGCAGACAAAACCAATTACTATAATGAAATATGAAAGACCTGGAGTTTGAAAACCAAAAGGGAAGAGCACACTCAGCATTTCTCAAGCTGAAGGAATTGAAGAAAAAAATCTAAGCTTCGAGTTGCAACATTGAGAGATTCTATGGGCAAAATATTGAATGATGCAGGAAACATCAAGAGAAGATGGCAGGAATACACAGAATCACTGTATCAAAAATAACTGGTTGATCTTCATCCATTCCAGGAAGTGGCATATGATCTAGAACCAATGGTAATGAAGGAAGAAGTCAAAGCTTTAATGAAAGAACTGGCAAAGAACAAGGCTCTGGGAATTGATGGAATACCCATTGAGATATTTCACCAAATGGATGCCCCATTGGAGGCACTCACTCAGTTATGCCAAGAGATTTGGAAGACAGCTACCTGGCCAATTGACTGGAAGAGATCCATATTTGTACCCATTTCGAAGACAGGTGATCCCACAGCTTGTGGAAATTATAGAACAATATCATTAATATTGCATGCAAGTAAGATCTTACTGAAGATAATTCAAAAACATTTGCACCAGTATATTGATAGAGAACTTCCAGAGGTACAAGCTGGATTCAGAAGAGGACGTGGAACAAGGGATATCATAGATGCTGTCAGCTGGATCTTGGCTCAAGGCAAAGAATACCAGAAAGACGTTTACTTGTGTTTTATCGACTATGCAAAGGCATTTGATTGTGTGGATCATGACAAATTATGGATAACATTGAAAAGAATGAGAATTGCTGAACATTTGATTGTACTCATGAGGAACCTGCACCTTGACCAGGAGGCTGTTGTTCGAATGGCACAAGGGGACAATATATGGTTTAAAATTAGGAAGGGAGTGTGTCAGGGTTGTATCCTTTCCCCATACTTATTCAATCTATATGCTAAACAAATAATCCGAGAAGCAGGACTATATGAAGAAAAATATGGCATCAGGATTGGAGGAAGAATCATTAACAACCTGAGATATGCAGATGATACAACTTTGCTTGCTGAAAGTGAGGGTGACTTGAGGCACTTACTGATGAAGGTTGAAGAATACAGTCTGCAGTATGGATTACGTCTCAATATAAAGAAAACAAAAATCCTCACAACTGGACCAATGAGCAGCATCACAATATATGGAGAGAATATTGAGGTTGTCAAAGAATTCACGTTGCTCGGTTCTACAATCGATGCCAATGGAAGCAGCAGTCAGAACATTAGAGGACATTTAGCATTGGGAAAGTCAACCATGAAGAAACTGTTTCAAGTGCTGAGGAACAAGGATATCTCCTTTGGGACTAAGGTGCGCCTGACACAAGCCATAATATTTCCAATCACCTCATATGCATGTGAGAGCTGGACAATGAATAAGGAAGACCGAAGAACAGTTGATGTTTTTGAATTGTGGTTCTGGCAAAGAATGCTGAAAGTACCATGGACTACTAAAAGAACTAACAGATCTGTCCTGGAGGAAGTGCACCTGAAATGCTCCTTGGAAGCAAGTATGGCCAGACTTTGTCTCACCTATTTTGGTCAAGTTGTCAAAAGCGCCCATTCCCTGGAGAAGGATGTCATACTTGGTAGGGTGGAGGGTCTACAAAAGAGGGGGAGGTCTTCAATGAGATGGATTGACACGGTGGCTGATGATGAGCTCAGGTATAGCAGGGATTGTGGAGCTGGCGTGGGATCGGGCAGTGTTTCGTTCTGCTGTGCATGAGGTTGCTATGAGTCAGAAATGACTCAATGGCACCTAACAACAAGAACCACAACAACCCTATACACTCATCAAACTCCCAAGCACAATTAAAAAAAGAAAGAAAGAAAGAATACTGAGGCACTACTGGAGGGGAAAAAAAGATATTTAATAACAAAGACCATTGATTTCTCAGCAGAAACAATGGAGAGTGAAAACAGTGGAACATTTCCCAATGGTAAGAAAATGTAACATTGGCCTAATTCCATGTTCAATGAAAAAGAAAAGTATTTCTAAAAAGCAAAAAAAAAAAAAAAAGGAATTTCTAGATAAATATAAGCAAATTGTTTTTGTTAGAATCATATTAAAACAAATACTAAAGAAAGTTTTTCAAGCTGAAGAAAAATAATACCACATGAAAACTTGGATATATGAGAATGAAGGAAGTGAAATGGAAATGATAAATATAGATATAAATGTAAAAAAATAATTTAAAAAATGGTTAAAATCACATATCTTAATAGAAGACATACTCAAAATTTCAATTATTTTATTGCTGTATATTCCATTCCATCAAATATTGGAAGCAACTTAAATGATTACTAGGAGAAATAGCCACCACTAGTGTGTCACTTTGTCCTACTGTGGTGGTTTTCATGTTGCTGTGAGGCTGGAGGCTATTCCACCAGTATTTCAAATACCAGCATGGTCACCCATGGCAGACAGGTTTCAATGGAGCTTCCAGACAAAGACAGACTCTGAAGAAAGAAGGAGCCATCCACTTCTCAAAGAATTGGTCAATGAAAACTTTAGGAATAGCAGTGAAACACTGTCTGATATATTACTGGAAAACATTATGACTGGCCCTGAAACACTGTCTGATGTAGTGCTGGAAAATGAGCCTCTCATATTGGAAGCCACCCAAAATATGACTAGAGAAGAGCTGCCTCCTTAAAGTAAAGTTGACTTTAATGACGTGGATGGACTAAAAGTTTCAGAACCTCCATTTGCTGATGTGGCATGGCTCAAAATGAGAAGAAACAGCTGTAAACATCCATTAATAATCAGAACATGGAATGTATGAAGTATGAGTCTAGGAAAATTGGAAGTTGTCAAAAATGAAATGAAACTCATAAAGATCACTATCTTAGGTATTGTTGTTGTTATGTGCCGTCAAGTCAGCCCTGACTCATAGCGACCCCTCCTTGGGTTTTCGAGGCAGTATCACTACGGAAGTAGGATTGCCCAACCATCTTAGGCATTAGTGAACGGAAATAGACTGATTTTGGCCATTTTGAACCAGACAACCATATGCTCCACTGTGCCAGGTGTCTTGCTCCTTTAGGGACACTCAAACAGAAAATACCATAAATAGGTGGCATTAACAAACAGAGATTTATTCACTTACAGTGTGGGAAGCTAGAAGTCCAAGTTCAAAGTGCCAGATCTAAGGACTGGGTGAAAGCCCCTTGATTGACCTTGGGCTTCAGCTCTGCCTTTTGCTCCCAGCTCACTGAAGCTGGAGGTTCCTCTTATTTCAGGCAATTGCTGATTGCTAAGGCTGAGAAAACTAAGATCAACATGGAAAATGACAGTCCTAAGATTACCAAACAATGTGGCCGGCCACTAATTCAAGTCCAGAGACAGTTCTAAGATCAGCAGGAAACATGACAGGCTACTGAATAAAAACTTGGCTACATGCAGGGTAATAGCATGGCAAAAACTCAGAGACCTTTCTCAAGGCTTCTCCTTATATGCTAGAAGGAGAAAACATCCCTAAGGCAGCTACTCAGCTGTTCACAAAAGATTCCACCATGGAGTTGATTACCAGTCTCAGCATGGGGAGTCACAACATCCAGCTGCCTCTCCACTCAAACCAGACCCAGCCAAGTTGACACATAACCTTAACTACCACACTGGGAATGACAAATGGAAGAGGAATGGCATGGCATTCATCATCACAAAATATGTTTCAAGATCTATCCTGAAGTACAATGTTGTCAGTGATAGGATAATATCCACATGCCTACAAGGAAGACCAGTTAATACGACTAGTGTTCAAATTTATGCACCAACCATGAAAGCCAAAGATGAAGAAATTGAAAACTTTTACAAACTTCTGCAGTCTGAAATTGACCGAACATACAATGAAGATGTATTGATTAGTACTGGTGATTGGAATACAAAAGTTGGAACAAAGGAGAATCACCAATAATTGGAAAACATGACATTTGTGATAGAAATGACACTGGAGACTCCATGGTAGACTTTTGTAAGACAAACGACTTACTCATTGCAGATACCTTTCTTCATAAACATAAGCAGTGACTATACACGTGGATCTCACCAGATGCAGTACACAGGAATCAGATCGACTACATCTGTGGTAAGAGGTGATGGAGAAGCTCAATATCTTCAGCCAAAACCAGGCCAGGAGGTGGCTGTGGAACACACCAACAATTGCTTATGTGCAAGTTCAAATTGAAGTTGAAGACAATTAAAACAAGTCCATGAGAGCCAAAATATGACCTTGATTATATCTCTCCTGAATTTAGAAATTATCCAAAGAATAGATTTCACACAATTGAAGACTAATGATCAAAAACCAGAAGAATTGTGGGACAACATCAAGAACATCATCCATGAAGAAAGCAAAGGGTCATTAAAAAGACAGCAAAGGAAGAAAAGACCAAACTATGTGTGGATCATGACAAATTATGGATAACATTGAGAAGAATGGGAATCCCTGAGCACTTGATTGTACTCATGAGGAATCTGTAC
>NW_006922114.1:397358-425689 GCF_000298275.1 Orycteropus afer afer | reverse complement strand
AGTCGGAAACGACTCGACGGCACTTAACAACAACAACAACAAATGTTGGAAGAAACTCTGAAACTTGCCCTTAAGTGGAGAATAGCCAAAGCAAATGGAAGAAATGACAAGATAAAAGAGCTGAACAGAAGATTTCAAAGAGCAGCTCGAGAGACAAAGTCAATTATTATAACGAAATGTGTAAAAACCTGGAGTTAGAAAACCAAAAGGAAAGAACACGCTTGGCATTTCTCAAGCTGAAAGAACCCAAAGAAAAATTAAAGCCTCAAGTTGCAATATTGAAAAATTCTATGGGCAAAATATTGAATGATGCAGGAAGCACCAAAAGCAGATGGAAGGAATACAGTCACTGTACCAAAAAAGAATTGGTTGATGTTCATCCATTTCAGGAGGTGGCATATGATTAAGAACCAGTGGTAATGAGGGAAAAAGTAGAAGTTGTACTGAAGGAATTGGTGAAAAACAAGGCTCCAGGAATTGAGGGAATAACCATTAACAGCTATTTAACACCACAAATAGGTGCCACCCTGGAGGCACTTACTCGCCTATGAAAAAAAATTGGAAAGACAGCTACCTGGCCAACTGACTGGAAGAGATCTATATTTGTACCCATTCCAAAGAAAAGTCTTTCTTCCATCTCAACAATGAGGAAAAAAAAAAAGAAAATGCACCTCCTATCCCCCAGAAGTCTGGTGGCAATAGATGTGGTAAGAGGCTCGCTGCTAGCTGGTGTGGACGGTGCCCCCAGGGTGGCCCGATGTCAGGCTGCCGACACAGATGAAGTCCCCGGCTTCCCTAGCCACCCACTGTGCGCACTCGCCTTCCTGACTGCCCTGCGCCTCCTGCTTTCCTCACCCCAAGTCCAACATCATCCTTCCTTTGTGTAATTGGAGGTAATAAATCTGTCTTTAAGCTATCAGTGGAGCCGTGTTATATGTTAACAGGGTGCTGTGGATTGAATTACACCCCTGGAAAAGATCTACTGAAGCGCTAAACCCTGAGAACACACCCTTGTTTGGAAATAAGGAGTCCCTGAGAGCTGCAAAGGATGAAGTGCTGGCTGCTCACTGAGAAGTTAGCGGTCAAACCCACCCCGAGGCACCTTGGAAGACAGGTCTAGCAATGTGCTTCTGAAAGGTCAGAGCCTCGGAAACTTGTGCAGCAAGTGTGCTCTGCACACAGGGTCACCGTGACTCAGAATCAACTCGACACAACTGACCATAGTAGCAGCATCGGTTAAATCAGTGAGGCCATGCTGGAGTGGCATGGGTCCCCTCGGAGTGGTGCCCTATAAAAGAGAAAAGCCAGAGAGATGCCCACAGGGAAGACATCGTGTAAGACAAGTCCACACCCCGAGGATCAACTGGAGTTACCAGAAGCTGGGAGAGATGAGAAAGCATCCTCCCCAAGCTTTCCCTGAACTCAGACCTCGGGTCCCCAGGACTGTGAGAGGACAGTGCTTATGAGGTACCCAGTTGTAGAGTTGTGTTGCTGCGGCCACAAGAAAGTAGAAAAGGAGGCTCTGGTGGAACACTGCTCTTTGTGTTGGAAGTGAGCATGTACTGTTACACAAACCTGCAGACCCCAGTGCCCAGTAGATGTGACCTGGCCCACCTCTCCAGCCCCATCTCTACCGCCTGAGTCTTCTTGACTTAAGTCCCTCTTTGACACCCTGTGCAGGCTGCTCCCCTGCCTAGAATTCCCTCTCGCTGCATTTGCACACTCTATTTGCCCTCTCCCCTCCCACCAGCACCCCCCACCGGGCTCCCAGGCTGAGGTGGATGTGCTTCACCACCCCCCGGGACCCCAAGTCCCTGGCTTTCATCACGCAGGGGTCTGGAACTGCTCTGCACCGTCGATGGAGATAATAGCAGGACGCAGCGCAGGAGGGGACCAAGCCAGGATCTGAGATGCTCCATGTCCCAGCAGGTGCATGCAGGATGGGTCCCTATTCCTCATCTCTGAGGGCTCTCCGTCTCAGTGCATGGTCGGGCCCTGAAGCTCTCTCCTTCACACAGTTTACATGAGCACTACTGTCCCTATACTGCCGGCCAGTGGAATGTAACCCACCTTGTCTATCCTCCTACCACGATGGGATGTCCATGCCCCAGGAAGCGGTCTGGCCAGGTGCATGGTGGGCTCAGCACAGGTGTGGTCAGTGAGGGCATGCATGGGCATGAACGATGGAGACAATCATCAACTGATGGGACCCTCAGCCTCTCAGCACTGCAGGAGAGGACCTGCCAACGATGTCAGGCATCTGTGCTGGAAACTGGTGATGCTGAACCCAGTCTAGGTACCGGGTTGGAGGCCTCAGGTGGACCTCACATGGAGAATCCATGAGGTGATTGAAGGAGGATCTCCTCCACTCTTCTGTTGGGTCAGCAGCGTTCAGGAGGCCTTCTAGCCACACAGGGAAGGGTTTACCAATCCCTCCCTGCAGCCTAAGATGGTCAAGGTGAGACCTACTCAACTCTCCTCTTTACAGTTGGTGAGCAGCTTTCAGGAGGCCTTCCAGTCATACAGGGAAGGGTTTACCACTCCCTCCCTTCAGCCTGCTGCATAGATCCACAGCACATAAGGCAGACCCACGGAAGACCACCTGGTGAGGAGCAGCTTCCTCTTCTAGGTTAATTCCATTCTCGGTGTAACAATGAAAATACAGGATCAACTCAATTTTTGCCTTCCCCTACTGGGGTCATTACCTTGTTACCATGACAACTGACTCCACCTATTTGATGCCAGATACATGATAAAAATATAGGTGAGTACCTTTGTCCAGTGAAATTGAAAATAACCCTCAAACGTACTAAGAAAACAAAAGTAAATTATAATCCATTCACCAAAACACTTAAAGAGATCATTGGACAAGTTCCTTCAATGTTGAAATATATTTAATACACTCCTAAGATTGTTGAAACCTTTACTAATTTATGCTGAAAATATAATTTCTTGAAAGCTACAACATTAAATGTTACATAACACAGTTTCAACATGTTCAATAAATATTCCATGGGCTTTGGGTCATGCCCACCTTTTACTTTACTTACAGGAGCAAGATATGGCTTCACGCCATACGAAAAACACTGAAACCACAGAGAAACAGGATCAAGGCGGAAACCACCCTTCACCCTCCGTGCTTCTGCCACCCTCCACTCAGTGCACTGTCTTCTCTCCCGTTTATAACTAGGATGTATCTTTACGAATGTGTGTAGATAGAAAGGAGCTTTGGTGGCGCAGTGGTTAGAACATTGGGCTGCTAACCAAGAGGTCAGTGGTTGGAACCCATCAGCTGCTCTGTGGAAGAAAGATGAGGTGGTCTGCTTCCATAAACACTTACAGCCTTGGAAACCCAATGGGGGTCGCTATGAGTCAGAATCATTTTGATGGCAGTGAGTTTGGTTTTGTTTCATTTGGTTTGATTTATAGAGTGAAGGGGAGATGTACTTTCTATACAGACCTAGTATGTTCCTCAGGTAATCAATGCCTCAGCAGGCTTTTCATGGTGGTGAGTGCATTTAACAGTTCTTTATCACCTTCCTTGAACTCTTGCATATGGTTGGCGATACACCATGGTTGCTCTCAAGCCAACCTTTCACTCATGGGGCTCCTGTGTGACCAAGGAGAACAGTCCATAGGGTTTTCATGACTGTAATCATTTTCAGATGCAGATCAGCAGGTCTTCCACTGCGGAGCTGCTGGGTGGATTGAATCACCACCTTTTCAGTTAGCACTCAAGCACTTAGCCAACCCTTGCATAGTATAACACAGTGTTGGTGTTGATATTGGTTGCCATCACATCAGACCCATAGCAATGTGATGTATAGCAGAACAAAACATTGCACAGTCTGTGATGGTTAGTTACACCTCACCCCATTGTGTCAATCCATCGCTTTGAAGTCTTCCCTTGTTTACACTGCCTCCTACTGAACCAACCATGCCATCTGTCTACCATAGTCTGTCGATCTGTCACACGGTGGTGGCTTGCATATTACTGTGACGCTGGAAGCTTTGGTATTTCAAACACCAGCAGGGCCCCCGTGGTGGACAGGTTTCAGTGGAGCTTCCAGACTAAGACAGACTAGGAATTAAGGCCTGTGATCGACCTCCGAAAATTAGCCAGTGGAAACATTACAGATAACATGCCATAGAATACCAAAATTTTAACCATCTCTCGACTGGCAGATACTCAGGTTGCTTCCAGGTCCATTACCACCAAGTTTGCAAAGAACAACGTGGCATATTGTTGTTGTTGTTGTTGTTACGTGTCGTCGAGTCAAACCCGACTCATAGTGACCCCTCCTTGGGTTTCCGAGGCAGTATCACTACGGAAGTAGGATTGCCCAACCTTCCTTCCGAGGAGTGGCTGGTGGGTTTGAACCGCCAGCCATCTGGTTAGCAGGCAAGTGTCTTAGCCACTATGCTACCAGAGCTCCCAACATGGCATATGGCCATGGTTTATTCGTGAGTGCATGTGATGGGTCTTAGAGGTGTTAGGGTAGGTCTCTGGGTGTGATACTTGATATTTTGATGGCCACCACCAAATAGCTCTGTCAGTGGTCTGCAAATGCATCCTGTCACTAATCCAGGGTCCATTCTGCACTGTTGAATCCTCCGGTCATCACTATATGTATTTTTACCAACTATAAGCATGTATGAGGAGCTCTGATGGTGTAGTGGGTAAGGCATTTGGCTGTTAACCAGAAGGTGAGTAGTTCAAACCCACCAGCTGCTCCATGGAAGGAAGATGGGGTGATCTACTTCCTAAAGATTTGCAGACTTGGAACACAATGGGAATCACTATGAGCTGGAATTGACTTGATAGTGGCGACTTTGTTTTGGTTTGAGTTAGATGTGGGTATAACCACACACAGGTACCACTGATCTTTAGGGAGCTGCATGATTTACTAGTAAGATAGTGCATTGTGTCCAGGTGTGCTAACATTTCAATTTCTTCCCTCGTTGATGTGTTTGTTGACAATTTTTGCAAACTTTTCCAAACGGCCATGTGTCTGTTTTCCCTGAGGGCAGAGGTTCATCATGCATTATCTGCATTAACCCTTTGCTTTGATGAAGGCAGTGAGTATCCTTTAGATCTTACCAGTCCATTGTGTTTACATCTTTGGATTTTGTTTTCCCAGATTATTTACTTGAATTCTGAAAGTGGAGTGTTATAGTATTCAGATTGGATTATAATTTCTTCTTGTATGTCAAGTCATTCTCATTCTGTGTTTTTAGAAGCTATATTATTAGGCATAAAATGAGTTATCTTGTTCTTCATGGACTATAATTTTTGTCTCCATTAATACTTTCCAGCTGGAATTCTATTTTGTCTGATTTTACAACCTGCATGCCTCCTATCTTTTTATTAACCTATGCCTGATAGGTCTTTTACCATCCATTTACCTTTTTTATAGTATAGCTGTTAAGAGTATAGTCCCTGGAGTCAAATTCCTGGGTCAGAAATTGTGCTGAGCTCACAATGTCATTTTGAGGGCTAAATGAGATGATCCGAGTGAAAAGATTAGCCCAGTGAGTCTGACCACCCAGGGTGTTTTAGTCATCCTTTTCTTTTTGGTGTGTATCCTTGTAACAACCATGTAGCAGGATCTTCGTTTTCTCCAAATTGGGAGCCAATGTATCCATTCCAATTTAGTGTAAAAGGTCATGTTTAGCCTCCATGCTCTTCTATTTGATTCACATAAATGTTTAGCAAAAACATTTACACAGTTTTTCATTTAACATCAGTAATTAAACCCTGTGTGCTGGTTCTCTAACTTGAACAATCAGCCACGTAGTCTTACCCATCCAATTCCTGAACTGCGCATGTGTTTGAAAGAGTGTCTGTGATTTTGTTCTTTTTGTTGTTGTTAAGTGCTGTCAAGTCAGCTACGACTCATGGCAACCTTACACCCAACAGAAGGAAACACTGCTTCATCCTTCACTAGCCTCAAAATGGCTGCTATCTCCAAGCCCACTGGCACAGCCACTGCGTCAATCCATCTTGTTGAAGGTCTTCCTCTTTCCCATGGACTCTCTCCTTTTCCAAGCATGATGTTCTTCTCCAAGGACTGCTCCCTCCTGAAACATGACCAAATACGTGACACCAATCTTCACCATCTTCCCTTCTAAGGGGCATCCTCACTGCACTTCTTCCAAAATAGATTGATTAGTTCTTCTAGCAGTCCACGGTACACTCAGTAGTCTTCACCGACACCAGAATTCAGAGGCATCAGTTCTTCCTTGGCCTTCCTCATACACTGGGCAGCTTTCCCGTGCACAGGAGGCTGTTGAAAACACTGGCGTTCAAAGTACTGGTGGCCGAGTTTCCAGCACCACAGCCTCACGCAGCCACCACAGTGAGACAGACTGTAGAGGCAACTGGAGTCTTGGTTCTAAGTTGTTATCATTTGACATTATACTTCTTCCTTCTGAGGAATTGTTTCCTATTATTTGGAACTTACAGAGTGTCTATATTATCCGTGATTGCATAGGCATAAAGATGGGGCTTTTATTCATCACCGATTGTAAATGCTATGTTCGATCTTATGTTCTAATGTTTATTGTTTCCCTCTTCCTCCTTTTTTTTAATCTTAATCTGCTATTCTTTTTCTATACATTTTAAGATATAAACCTAAATTGTTATTTTTAAAACCTTTCATCTTTTCTAATGTGAGCATTTAAAGTGGTAAATCTCATTTTCTGAGCTGGATGTCACAAATTGGGACACATTTGCACCAGAGGTTAGTAAATCTCTTCCATAAACTCTCTACTCCATAGTAGAGAGTTTAGACTTTGTATGCCAAGAACCCTGGTGGCACAATGGTTAAGCATTTGCCTGCTAACAGAAAGGTTGGTAGTTCAAATCCACCCAGGGGCTCCTCGAAAGAAAGACTTGGTGATCTGCTCCTGTGAAGATTACAGTCAGAGACAATCGGTCCCTATTTGCTTGTAGTGACAGAGGAAGAAGAGTCAGGAACATGAGCAGGGTGTGGAATGTGTGTCTGGTTACCTCCAAGAATAGCAACCTTTGTCGTGAGACCAGAACTGGAAGAGGCCCAGCCGCCATTACTGAACGTTTTCATCAAAGATTCCATAGAAGAATCCTAATCAAAAACAGGAAAATGCAGAACAGAATTTCAAATTCTCATGGACTCTAGACTTTCTGGAGCCATGGAGGCTGGATGAACTCTGGAAACTATTGCCCTAAGATAATCTTTAAAACTTAAACTAAAAATATCCCCTGAAGTCTTTTTAAAACCAAATTATAAGTTAGTTAAACTAATAAAAAAAATCTGCCTTGAGAATTATGCTTTCTTAAAAACTACCCATATGATATCAAATTGACAACAAGTCAGGAGACTAGATCAGAAGCTTAGGGGGCAGTGAGCTTATGTTAATGGGGAGAGGAATGGCTGAAAAGGAAGGTGCCAACTGTTGCACAACTCAAAGTCCATAATCAGCTCCACTGCACATAGAAATGATTGAACGGGTATAGGTTTTGTTATGTATATTCTCAACACCCACCACCCAATTACACTGCAGCCAACAACTTCTACAGGGCAGTTCTACTCTGTCACAGGGGGCACTCCAGGATGAAATTCACTCAGTGACACCCAACAGCAATAAGGCCAAGAGGCCAGATCAAGGATATTATAGTTCTTTGTATAGCAGGAAAGAAAACAAATTTCAAAAAAGTTATCTAATGATATTTGATATTATTAACATATATTGACGACATTTTAATATTATAATAGTTGATATAATAATAATTGAGTACATTTTTGTAATGCAGACTTACTAACGAGAAGAATGGAATTTTGCTTGTTGGGTTGGATTCGTTGAATTGGGGTTTGCACGTCATATGTCATTGTAAATGGGAATAAGAACATGAGCCCAGTTTGATTTGTTGAGGCAAGAGGTGAGAAGGGTTGATATGAAATTTTAGGAGTGAGATGCTGGGGAGTCAGCATGGTGCAGGGGGAGAGGGAAGGCAAACGTACAAATGCCTCAGAGCCAGGCGCTTCCCTGGTGCCACGGTCCTTCACACAGCAAACGCCTGCAGAGACCAGTCCCTGCATGATTCTCGAATGGACAAGACAACCACAATGCCTGCCCTTGTGTGGTTCTTGTTCTGCTGCCCAAGACAAAGAAACCATGAATCAAGGGTTACATTCTGTCAGCTCATCCTGTGTCACATCCAACTAAGTCACTAGCAAGATCTCAACGTCTAAAAATACACACACACACAAAGTGTACAGAAGGGGAAAATGGAAGTGTGAGTACAACTTCAGAGTGCAGATCACACTGGAAAACAGCTGCTGTTCTCCAACAAAACCCACCCTTAATTACGTCATTGTCATTGAAGAGTTTTGGGAATGATTATAAAGTGATCACTGGGGTGTTTTGATAAAGTTATGAATTAGCTTTGTATAATTAATCTTAATTTTATGATTTGAGAATATAGCAGACCACAGCAGATAACTACCATGTATTGATTTCAAGTCAAAGCCCTCCTTTGAGCCTTCATTTAGAGAAGTAGGGAATGTCAGCTCACTCAATGATTTTGCTTGCATTAACCAATAACTAAATGACTTTTTACTTTAAAATAGTAAGAAATCTAAAAATAAATCAAGCTGATATCTTGTCTGGAATTGAGATTGAATTAAGGGATAGCCCATTATTGACTCTTACGGACAAAACATAACAGGGTTCGTGTGAAAATCCCTGCCATTCTTAAATACAGACCACACAAAAACATGTTGCTGCTCGTTGCCGTGGCATTGACTCCAGCCTCAGACGGTCAGAGTGTCACCGCTCCGTAGAGTTTTCCTGACTGTAATCTTAGTGCAGCAGATTTTCAGTGCCGCAGCAGCCTGGATTGGAACTGTCAACCATTAGGTTAGCAGTGGAGTGCCCTTAAGAGCTCCACAAACTATTATACCACAGGCCATTCTTTACTAAATAAACCAGAAAGTACATGGACACGATTTAATTTACAATATTAAACTGAACGAAGGTATTTACTCATTTACATTTGTTGGCATTCTCATCTTAGAGCTTTTCCGGCATTCAAGTGTTTCAAGTCAAATGTCTTAGAAATGATACCACTTAAAAGGAAGTGTATCACAAAATAAAAATAATTATGATAATAGCATATGCTCATTAAGAAACTTTTTGCTGAAGATACATTATACAAAAAGATCTAAGCTTGTGACATGGACATCTTCATGAATTTTCATTTTGAGTGGAAGAAATCGTCCAGAATATTTCTCTTGCAGGATTCTTTTTTTCCACTGATCAAGTTATTGCTGTTAGGTGCTGTCAAGTCAATTCTGACTCATAGCAACCCCGCATGCAACATAACAAAACACGGCTCGGTCTTGGGCAGTCCTCACACCTGTGCCATGTGAGCCCACCGTTACAGCCACCGTGTCTGTCCGTCTCATTAAAAGTCTTCTCTTTTTCTCTGACCCTCTACTTCACCAAGCATGACGTCCTTCTCTAGGCACTGGTCCCCCCGATAACATGTCCAAAGTGTGGGAGAAAACGTCTCACTATCTCCACTTCCAAGAAGCATTCTGGCCAAACTTCTTACAAGACAAGACTGTTTGTTCTTCTGGCAGCCCATGCTGTATTCAATGTTCTTCACCAACACCCCAATTTAAAGGCACTAATCCACTGATCAAAAGCAGAGCTGAAATCTGCTGGAGGTGGAATATTTCCTACTTACAAATTCTTCCCTTCAGAGTAGCTTGAACATGTGTATATTTCAGTCCATTGATTACATAAATGTATTCCTCTGAATTGAACAGAAACACTTAGTTCTCCATTGCTTATAGTCTGCTTGTCCATTGACCCAGTGACTGAGTCATACATTATCTGGTCCAGAAAGGCTTCAAGGTGCTATACACAAAAGTACAGAAATAGCAAGATAAAATGGGGTTAAGATATGAGTGGGTACAGAGAGTGGGCTGTTCTTTTAGCCGAGTCATCTACAGTTCACCCTCCCTTTCAACCCACTATAAGACACACCTTGATATAATGTTATAGTGCTTAACAGACACCTGAAGCATTTCTTTAAGAAAAGAAAGAACAAAAGACAGAACTGGAGTCACCAAGGAGAGGGCAATATCACCAAGCAGCTGCACCTGGAGTTTCAGACTCTTCTTTTTCTTTTTTCTTTTTTTACCTGATCAACACCACAGTTTATTTGTAAACATGTTGTATGTGTCAATAATCAAATTGACAGTACTCTTATATACTTCACTTTTATACACTTAATTGTATAATATTAACATCATACCAGGAAATAATTCACAGATTACCTGCTGGGGTTTTGACAGTTACTGAGCACATAAGTTGGGTGGGGTGGGGCCCAGCCTCACCCGGGGGCTGGAGCTGACTTCTTCAGACTGTTACCTGCTGGGATTCTGACAGTTACTGCAGCCATCAACAGATCAATAGGGTGGCTTTGCGCTAGAAACCCATAACTTAGATGTAGTCGTTCTCGTAATCTTCCTTTTGTAGACATTCTCCTTCACTTTTCAAGATAAAGGTGATGTCATAATAACAAACTCATACAGAGAAACTTGGAAGTGACCTTCATGACAATACAGTATTTGGTACTTTCAAAATGTCGCCTAAAATGCTAATACAATCCCTTCTTTCTAAACTTATACTACCTGAACCTGTGAGCAATGAGGAACAATGATCCCAAATGTTTAGGCCCAGCAATAAACAACATCATGATAAATAGAGAAAAAATTGAAGTTGTCAAGGATTTCATTCTACTTGAGTCAACAGTCAACACTCAAAGAAGCAGCAGTTTAGAAATCAAACAACTGACTGCATAGGACAAATTTCCTGCAAAAGACCTCTTACATCTGACCCAAGCCATGGTATTTTTGATTGTGTCATATGCATACAAAAGCTGGACAACAGAAAAAGAAGACCGGAGAAGACTCGACGCATTAGAATTGGTGTGTTGGCAAAGAACATTGAATACAACATGGATGCTAGAAGAACAAACCAATCAGCCTGAAATGAAATAAAACCCAAAAGCTCCTTCGAAGCAACGACGGTGAGACGTTGATTCATTCACTTTGGACACATCATCAGGACAGATCACCAGCTAGAGAAGGACTTCATGTTTGGTAAAACAAAGGGTCAGTGAAAATAAGGAAAGTGCCCAGTGAGATGAATTGGCAAAGGGGCTGAAGCAATAGATTCCAACATACCACTGCTCATGAAGACGACACAGGCCCTGGCAACGTTCTTGTCTGTTGCACAGTAGTGTCCATGGATTGAAGCCAACTCCACGGCAACTAACAACAACAACATATTCATACTCCTGGAAAATTAGGTCATACGGGCTTAATCAGAAGATAATTTAAGGCTACCAGCAAAATCTTGATTTGATCTATTTGGCAACATTTGTAATTAAACCCAATCAAATTATAGTTAGGATTTGTTTTTAGAAATTCAACACTGTTTATGAAAATTTGAATGCTTTTCAATTGTGTACTTTTATGCTACCTCTAAAACTGAGACAAAATAAACATGTTTGAATGGCTTAAAAAAATGTGTCCTTGTCACATCAATTCCTTAAGCTTCTCTGTCCCAGTCTGATAGGGTGATTGAATCCTAGAAACCTTTCGTGGTGCTGTTCGGTGCCCTCAAGTCATCTCCAGCTCTGCATGGACTCATGAGTGTGACCAAAAGCTTCCACTGTGTAAGGTCCTTTGTAGGGAGAGAAATCAAAGTGCAGATTCCTAGAGAGACAAACCAAAAGCTGGTCTTTCCTAGGGTTTCTGTCCTATGGAAGCTAAGCCTTGAAGACATATTTCCCTAAAGTTGTTTCTTTATGGGTCACATACTGAAATGATAATATTTTGGATTATTGTTATCAAGCAAGCAATCAAGATGCATTGATAATTACTGGTGATTGAAATGCAATAGTTAGAAACAAAGAACCATTGATAGCTGGAAAATATGGCCTTGGTGATAGAAACAGTATCAGAGAGCATAAGGCAGAATTTTGCAAAATCTACAACTTATTCATTGCAAATACCTTCCTCAACAACACAAAGGGAGACTATACATTTGGATCTCTCCAGATCAAACCCACAGGTATCAAATCAACTATATCTGTGGGAAGAGACAAAAGGCAATAGAGAAGCTCAATATCATCAGTGAGAAAAAGCCCAGGGGCTGACAGTGGAACAGTCCATCAATCGCTCATATGAAAGTTCAGATTGAGGCTGAGAAAATTAAAACAAATCCATACGATGTTGCTTATGTCCCACCTATATTTAGAGACCATTTCAAGAATAGATTTGATGCATTAAACACCAATGACCAAAGACCAGACAAATTGTGGAATGGAATCAAGGACATCATACATGAAGAAAGCAAAAGATCATTGGGGAAAAAAAAGGAAGAAAGAAAAGAGCAAAATGAATGCCAGACAAGACTCAAAGTTACTACTGAACAGAAAATAGATGAAGTTAATGCAAGAAATGATGAAGGAAAGAAAAGTAAAGTATTATAATGAAATGTGTGAAGAGCAGATGTTGGAAAAACAATGGGAAGAACATGCTCGGCATTTCTCAAGCTGGAAGAACCGAGGAAAAAGTCAAGCTTTGAGTTGCACTATTAGAGGATCTGGTGGCACAGTGGATAAGGCGTCTGGCAGCCAACAAGGTCAGCAGTTCAAACCCACCAGCTGCTCCATAGAAGGGAGATGGGGTCATCTACTTCCACAAAGACTCAGAAACCCAATGGGTGTCGTTATGGGTAAGAATCAGCTCCACGGCAGTGATTTTTCTGGGGGTGGTGGTGGTGGTGGTGGAGAGATGGGCAAAATAGAATGACCCAGGAAGCATAAAATGAAGATGGAAGGAATATACAGAATCACTGTACCAAATTAACCGGTCAACATTCAACCATTTCAAGATGTAGTTTTGATCAAGAATCAAAGTACTGGAGGAAGAAGTCCAAGCTACTTTGAAGAAATTGTGAAAAATGAGGCTGCAGGAATTGATGGAATACCCATTGAAATGTTTAAACAAACAGATGCAATGGGGGAAGTGCTTATTTATCTATGCCAAGAAATTTGGGCAACAACTGCCTGGCCAACTGACTGGAAGAGATCCATATTTGTGCCCATTCCAACAGAATGTGGAAATTATTGAACAATATCATTAATATCACATGCAAATTTTTTTTTTTACTTTTATTGTGGTGAAAATATACACAACAAGACATTCACCAACATAACAACTGCTACATTTACAGCTCAGAAACATTGATGACATTTTTCATGTTGTACCAACATTGTTGCTATCCTTTTCCAAAATATTACACCACCATTAACATAAACTAAATAAATGCCTCACAAACAAAAACTTCCCCTTTCCCCCTCCCTCCCACCCCTGGTAACCACTAGTATTCTTTGATTACTACAATTTTTTTTCAACCTATCTAGGAAGTTTCCCTCCCCTCCCCTCCCTTCCCATCCCTGGTAACCAACAAAGAAAGTTTAAGTGAGTTTGAGTATTTTAGTTACATCACTCTACAGAAAGCGTCTCTTAGAATCCAAATGAAGAAACTGTTGGACAACTGACCAGAAAACATGAGCAGAATAGACCAGATTGCCTTGGAAGCAGTGGTCAGCCATTATATGCTTGCTTCTTCTTTCCTCCTATAAATCATTTTTAAATTCCTAGTTTTCTATATATATTTGGGGTAAAAGGAAGAAAAAGTCATTACCAACTGTCACATTTTGGAAAAACACTGAATGTTCCATAAGTGTCTTCTGAATCTCAGCTTTGTTCAGTAACCTAGATAACCTTTGTGTTAGCAGAGTAGTTACACCTGCGGCACATCAAGTTGTGATAGCAATAAATGAATAACTCAATGCTGAGTTTCCTGGTATTGTTTGCATTCGTTGGGCCATTGCACTCTTCTGATGATAAACAAATTTAAATGTCCCCCAGACACCTGGACACATGCTCTGTGAAAGTATTTCTAATTGGATGGTCTAGCTCAGAGTTGGCTACATACCAAGAGTGATGTAAGTAGGATGTGCAAACATTTACACAAGGCATTCCCACATGCATTCACATAAGGGGATTTACAAAGTACCTCAAATTACCCCCAATGTTCCTTAAAGAATGGGCTTTTTAAAATCAGAGACTTCTTGCTTCTTCCAAGGAGATAACTTTGTATTTGGTGGTCACTTAGAGGTAGAGGTTAGGGGGATGGAAGGACATGGTATAGGGGTGGTGACCTAGAAGTGGGGGAGGGGGGGATGGAAGGACATGGTCTGCAGTGATCACCTAGAGGTAGAGGTGGAAAGATAGAGGGAAGTGGTCTGTAGATGGTCACCTAGAGGAAGAGGTGGGAGGATGGAGGGATGTGGTCTGGGGTGGTCATCCTAGAGGTAGAGGTGGGAGGATGGAAGAACACGGTCTGGGGTCATCATCCTAGAGGTAGAGGTGTGGGGGATGGAGGGATGTGGTCTCAGAAGGTAACCTATAGGTAGAAGTGGAGGAATGGAAGGACATGGTCTGGGGTGGTCACCTAGGTGTAGAAGTGGGGGGATGGAGGGACGTGGTCTGGGGGTGGTCACCTAGAGGTAGAGGTGGGGGGATGGAGGGATGTAGTCTGGGGGTGGCCACCTAGAGGTAGAGGTGGGGGTGGAGAGAAGTGGTCTGAGGTGGTCACCTAGAGGTAGAGGTAGGGGGTGGAGGGACGTGGTCTAGGAAGGTAACCTAGTCCTAGAAGTAGAGGTGGAGGGATGGAAGGACATGGTCTAGGGTGGTCACCTAAGGCAGAGGTGGGGGGGTGGAGGGATGTGGTCTAGGAAGGTAACCTAGAGGTAGAGGTGGAGGAATGGAAGGACAGGGTCTGGGGTGGTCACCTAAAGGTAGAATTGGGGGAATGGAGGGATGTGGTCTGAGGGTAGTCACCTACAGGTAGAGGTAGGGGGATGGAGGGAGGTGATCCAGGGTGGGCAGCCTATAGGTTGAAGATGAGGAATGGAGGAAGATGGTCTGTGGGTGGTCAACCTAGAGGTGAAGGGTGGGAGGATGTTTGGAAGTGGTCTGCTGCTGGTCACCCAGAGGTAGAAGTGGGGCATGGAAGGAAGTGACAGGGAAGTGGTTGGGCAGGTGATCATCTAGAGGTAAACATAAGGGGATGGAGGGAAGTGGTCTGTGGATAATCACCTGGAAGTAGAGGTAGGAGCATGGAGGGAAGTGCCTCTGGGTGGTCACCTACATGGACATATGTGAAGGGAATAGTTTTCCCACCTTTTGTGGTTTTATTTCTAAATAATAGTTCTGATCTCCTAGAACTCTCTTTAGTTTACCTTTTTATGGCTAGAATTATGTCCCCAATATTATGTGTAGAAGTCCTTACCCCTGTACCTGTAAATGTGACCCTATTTGCAAATAGGAGGTTTTCTCTTGTTATGTAAACAGGACCATATCAACGTTGGTTGGTTGGATACCAAACTTAATCACTTGTGGGTTATTAAAGGGACAGATTAGACATGGACACACACAGTGTGAAGAGAAGACAGATGACAGAGACAGAGGCGACTGCAGGGCCAGGGATGCCAAGGTTACTGCAGCTCCTAGATGCTGAAATAGACAAGGAAAGAACTTGCCCAGAGCCACATTCTGAATTCAGATCAGCCACATGTACTGTGAGACAATAAAGTGCTATTCTTTAAAGCCACCCACTTGGACTTGGTATCCTTTTTATGGCTGCTCTAGGAAACTACCGCCACTTGTCTGTCAGTTTCTTGTACTGTGGTGGCTTCTGTGTTGCTGTGAGGCTGGAGGCCACACCAATGGTACTTCAGATACCAGCAGGGTCACCCATAGTGGACAAGTTTCAGCAGGGCTTCCAGACTAAGACAGAGTTGGAAGAAGGAAGGGGCCATCCACTTCTCAAAGAATTGGTGAGTGAAAATCTTATGAATAGCAGTGAAACACTGTCTGATATATAACTGGAAATCTTTATGAATAGCCCTGAAACATTATCTGATAGAGTTCCTGAAATGAGCTCCTTGGACCGGAGGGCACTCAAGATATGACTGGGGAAGAGCTGCCTCCTTAGAGTCGATCTTTATGACATGGATGGAATGGTGTCTAGGAACTGCAGCAATCCTTGGTGTCCCTGCCCTTGCAGATGCTTCTCTACACTGTGTGTATGTCCATGTTGAATCTACTCCTTTGATAGGAGCAAAAAGAGGTGTTGCATTCATCTTCAAAAACAACATCTCAACGTCTATCCTGAAGTATAATGCTGTCAGTGATAGGATAATATCCATATGCTTACAAGGAAGACACATTAATACTACTATTATTCAAATAGTAAAGTCAAATTGAATACTTTTACCAACGTCTTCAGCTTGAAAGTGACCAAACATCCAAGAAAGATGTGTTGGTTATTACTGATGATGAGAATGTGAACGTTGTAAACAAAGAAGAATCACCATTAGTTGGAAAATATGGCCTTGGTGACAGAAATGACACTGGATCGTATGATAGAATTTTGCAAGGCCGGCAACTTATTCATTGTAAATACCTTTTGTCAACAACATAAATGGCAGCTATACATGTGGATCTTGCCATATGGAATACACAGGAATCAGATAAACTATATCTGTGGAAAGAGGTGATGAGAAGCTCAATATCTTCAGCCAAAATAAAGCCAGGAGATGACTTGGGAACAGACCATCAATTGCTCATATGCAAGTTCCAGTTGAAGCTGAAGACAATTAAAGCAAGTTCAAGAGGGCCCAAATATGACCTTGATTATATCCCATCTGAAGTTACAGAACATCTGAAGAACTGATTTGACACAATGAACACCAATAACCAAAAACCAGATGATTTATGAGATGAAATCAAGAACAAAATACATGACGAAAGCAAACGATCATTAAAAAGACAGGAAAGGAAGGAAATACCAAAATGGGTGTCAGAAGAGACTCTGAAACTTGCTTTTGAACGAAGAGAAGCTAAAGCAAATGAAAGAAATGACAACATAAAAGAGCTGAACTGAAGATTTCAGAGAGCAGCTTTTAAATCTTTATAATAATTATAATGAAATGTACAAAGACCAGGAGTTAGAAAACTGAAAGGGAAGAACACACTTGGCATTTCTCAAGTGAAAGAACTGAAGAAAAAATTCAAACTATAGCTGCAATATTGAAAAATTATATGGGAAAATAGTGAATAATGCATCTAAAGAAGATGGAAGGAATCCACAGAGTCACTGTACCAAAAAGAACTGGTCAATGTCCATCTATTTCAGGAGGTAGCATATGATCAAGAACCAACATTACTGAATGCAGAAGTCGAAGCTGGACTGAAGGTATTGGTGAAAAACAAGGCTCCAGGAATTGATGGAATACCCATTGAGCTGCTTCAACGAACAGGTGCGGCACGGGTGGCACTTACTCATCTTTGCCATGAAAGTTGGAAGACAGCTACTGGGTCAAGTGACTTGAAGAGATCCATATTTCTACCCATTCCAAAGAAAGGTGATCCCACAGAATGTGGAAATTATCAAACCATATCATTAACATAAAACATAAGTGAAATTTTGCTGAAGATAATAAATTCTTGCAGCAGTATATTGATAGGGAATTTCCACAAGGGCAGGCTGGATTCATAAGAGGACATGGAATGAGGGATATCATTGCTGATTTCAGACGGATCTTGGCCGAAAGCAAAGAATACCAGAAAGATGTTTACTTGTGTTTTATTGACTATGCAAAAACATTCATCTGTGTAGATAACAACAAATTATGGATAACATTGAGATGGGAATTCCAGAACTCTTATTTGTGCTCATGAGAAACCTGTACATAGACCAGGAGGTGGTCATTCAAACAGAACAAGGAAACATTGCATGGTTTAAAATCAGGAAGGGAGTGCATCAGGGTTGAATCCTTTCACCATTCTAATTCAATCTGCATGCTGAGCAAATAATCTGAGAAGCTGGACTATATGAAGAAGGATGTGACATCAGGATTGGAGAAAGATTCATTAACAACCTGTAATATGCACGTGACACAACCTTGCTTGCTGAAAGTGAAGATGATTTGATCCAGAGAACATCAAGCTCAATTGGCTTAACATACTACACAAAACTGTTTCACATCCTACTTGGTGAGTAGCAACTAAGGTCTTACAAGCTTGCAAGTGTCCATCTCAATGCAATGATGGGTCTCTCCTCATCCAGAGCAAAGAAGAAAGAAGAAACCAAAGATTCATGGAAGCAATTAGTCCAAGTGACCAGTACACCGTGAGATCCTCAGGCTATACACCTATGAGACCAGAAGAAGTAGATGGTGCCCGACTACCACTGTCAACCACTCAGAGGGGGATCTTTGTAGGAGATCTTGAATAGAATGGGAGGAAAATGTGGACTAAAACTCAAAATCAAAAAAGAAAAAAAAAAAAAAAAGGACCAGGTTTTCTAGTATCATAGAGCCTGATGGAACCACTGAGACCATGGCCCCTAGCTGCCCTTCAGGTCTGGAACTAAACTCATTCCTGTGGCTTCCAGCCAAACCAAAAGACAGGCATATGAGTTGAACATTTACATTAGATAGATACACTCCTTGGAGAGAACGATCATGGGAGAATAGAAGGGCTGTGTCTGCACAGGGAGACAGCTCAGGGAGCAGGAGTGCATGGAGGGAAGGACACAGGGAAGAGGTAGCTATGGGGAGGAAGTGGGAGGGGAGCTGTTGCATTGTGGTAAATTGTAGTCAATGTCATGAGACAAAGTGTATGTCAGTTGCTGCATGGAAAGTGAATTTTCTCTGTAAACTTTCACCCAAATCACAATTTTAAAAAAAGGAAAGAAAGAAAGTGAAGATGATTGGAAGCACTTACTGATAAAGATTAAAAGCTACAGTCTGCAGTATGGCTTAAACCTCAATATTAAATAAAAAAAATTGAATATCCTTGCAACTGGACTAATAAGCAGCACCACAATAAATGGAGAAAAGGTTGAAGTTGTCAAAGATTTCGTATTACTTGGATCCACAATCGACAGCAATGGAAGCAGCAGTCAAGCAGTCAGTCATCGTATTGCACTGGGCAAATCTGCAGTTAAACCTCTTTAAAGCACTGAAGAGCAAAGACGTTACTTTAAAGACTAAGGTGTGCCTAACTCAAGCCATGGTATTTACAATCTCCTCATATGCATGTGAAAGCCAGACAATGAATAAGGAAAATGAAGAAGAGTGGATCCTTTTGAGTTGTGGTGTTGGAGAAGAATGCTGAAAGTATCATGGACTGCCAGAAGGGAGAACAAACCTGTCCTGGAGGAAGGACAGCCAGAATGCTCCTTGGAGAATGGCCAGACTTGTCTCACCTACTTTGGTCTTATTGTCAGAAGAGACCGTTACGCAGAGAAGGAAATCACGCTTGGTAAAGTGAAGGGGAAAATTGGGAAGACCCTCAGTGAGATGGATTGGCATGGTGGCTACAACGATGGGCACAGGTGTGGCAGGGATTGTGATGCTGGCACAGGAGCAGGCAGCATTTTGTTCTGTTGGACACGGGGTCGCCATGAGTTGGAGCTGACATGACGGCATCTAACAACAACTAGGAAACTATGACAAGTCTGTTAGTTAACCCTCAGTACTTTCTCCGTATTTTTATGTATAGACCACTAAATGATCGACACTGCCTAAGAGTTCAGCTGGCTCAAGTCTGCTGAGTACAGTTGACTGTGTCTAGGGCCTTCTGTCTCTGCTCCATGAGTAAGAGATACCCTCATACTCTGCACTCCTATAGGGATTCAACAGCATTTTCTAAAAGAATTTCTGCAGGACTCTCATTCCTAATGTTGTAGTGATGATTTCCTAAAGGAATTATATGATCAAATAAGTTTGGAAAAACCTGACATTTTTAAAAAAGAAAACAAAAATCTCATTCCCACAATATAGACATTGTCAAGTCCTTTTATTCCTTCAGGAGCTCTGGTGGTGTAGTGGGTAAGGCATTTGGATGGCAACCAGAAGGTTGATGGTTCAAACCCACCAGCTGCTTTGCAGGAGGAAGATGAGGCAATCTAGTTCTATAAAGATTTGTAGCCTTGGAAACAGGAAACACAACAGGAGTTGGGATTGACTCGATGGCAGTGGGCTTGGTTTTTAGTTCTCATTCCTTCATTTATTTCCTTACTCATTCACTGCACCACCACCACCCACCTCAATTTGCTTTACTGTGGAGGGTTGCATGTTGCCATGAGGCTGGAAACTCTGCCAAAAGTATTTCAAATAACAGCAGGGTCGTTCATGGTGCGCATGTTTCAGTGGAGCTCCCAGACCAAGACAGATGAGGGCAAAAGCCCAGAAGATCTACTTCTGAAAATTAGCCAGTGAGAACACAGGAGTCACAATAGAATAAGGTCTGACTCATTTGCCGTGGTCGTGCCATCAGGAGGGATTAATCCCTGGAGAAGGACATCAGGTTTGCTGAAGCAGAGGACTGGCAAAGGTGGGGCAGACCCTCAACAAGATGGACTGGCACAACAGTCACACTGACGGACTTGACCATGTTGCCCATTGGGGGGAGGCACAGGACAGGGGCATTCATTCCTTTGTACATAAGGTAGCTGCGACTCAGAGTTGACTCAAAGGCAATTACTTATCTCTCTCTCTCTTATTCACTGCTTCAATATCCAGGGGGTTCCTACTGTGTGCCAAGTACTAATGGAGGAATTGGTCATACACTCTGAACCCATATGGACAAAACTACCTCGTGAGTTTACCGCCTGATGTGTGCTAATGCCAACGTATGTTGCGGAATTCCAAGACCGACCGAAGATGCAGAACTTCCCAAGTGCATTTGGCCATTGAGCAAAATTCACTGGGGATTTTATGAGTCTAGGCTCCCGAGAGACATTCTGTGGAGATCACTGGATGATAGAGGCCACTTTCCGGAAATGGCTTATTTGGCTCAGAAGAGAAAACATACACTCCTGTAACAAGGACATATTTTGTGGCAGGGTAACAAGATAGCATAGTAGGAAGAGATGGATGCACACTGCTTTGAGAAGACTCTTTGGTCTCTAAAATTATTTTCTCCCCAAAGATATAAGATCTAGGGTGCTTGATGGTGGAAGCTACAACTGACTTTGAAAAGAAGATTTGGGGTAAATTCACAGGAACCATCCCAGTCCTTGTGTCAAGAGATTCCAGCCAAGAGATTAGGACGAGTACTGTGCACACTCCAATTGTGCCCAGGGATGGATCAGAGTCAGTAAAGCAGGAGTCCAATGGACGTGTATGGAATAGGGCCTGGGCCCTGTCTTCACATTGGGGAGGCAGCTCTAAGCACAGGACATCATTAGAAGGGGTCTCACGGAAGTTTTCAGATAATGTCCCAAAGTCAGAGGAGTTCACCTCAGGGACTCAGAAGGGCTGCCCTGCTGCGTTATGCACAGCTGAGGCTCAACAACCACACGCTGGGCTAGGATTTTGATCCAATTGCTTTGGCCCAAGCTGGGAAGATGAGATGAACTTCGTCCAGTGCAGCTGGGGCCTCCAGGCTTTGCAGAAAGGTAGGGTTTGCGCTGAGTCTTAAACAATGAGACAATGAGAAGGGGAGGGGAAAGCACTCCAGACAGGAGAATGGCAGGGGGGAAGCTTAACCAGAGAGCTTACAGCTTGGTGAGGAAGGGAGGCCTCGCGTGGGAGTGGGGTGTGGGCAGTATAAGTAGGATGTGAGCCGCTTATTGGTGCTGGGGTGGCTCGCGGAGTGGACAACACAGAGGAAGCCACTTGAACTAAAGAGGGAGTTCACCGATGACATTTTACAAACGCTTGCTAATATTGTGTTGGGAAAGCAGGGCACAAGGAGGGCACTCGGCTTTGTGATTCCATTTAAACAAAACATTATCATACCTGCTCCCAGTGTAAGCAAATGAAATGTTTCTCGGAGTTGGCAGGCTACATTTAACAGTGGATCGGATGGAAATTTCCGGAAGGATTCTGTTGTCACCAGGAAACAAGGGGCCAGAGCAGGGCTCAGCCCAGCAGACCTTGAACAGCCCGGTGATGAAGGGAACCATTGACTCCCCATGTGGAAACCAGAAGTGCCATCTGGCTCCATCACAGACGAGGACGTTTCTCCATGACATTCCGTGACCATTCTGCCCGGTGCAGCCACTGACAGGGCTGCCCTCCCCCAGCCAAAGTGCTTCGGCTACACTGCCCTCAGGATCTCTCCAGACCCTCAACAGACCTGTGACCCATAGGCATCTGAAGGGTCCTCATTACCAAGCTGAGTGTCAAGAGAAAATGGCCGATGCCAAAGATGGTCTGAACCAGCCTCCTTGTTTAGCGTGGCTGACACAGGAGCTGGCTTGTCTCCAGTAGGACTGACGAGTTTCAGGGACCATGGTCTCTGATGATGAGCACAGACTTATTGTGAGTGGGTTCAGGCCAGGCAGAAAATGCTTGTCCATGGCAATCACAGGAATGAGACTTCAGGGGGCAGGAGAGTTTCACATTCTGGAGAAGGTCCGAGAAGCCTAGGCTCCAGGAAAGCAGAGCACTGCCTCGGCCTCAGCCAGTGGGGTCCGAGCCTTGGGCAGAAATGCCCTTCGCCGTGGGCTGGCCCACCGACCCCCAGGGGTGTGCAGTGATGAGCTCCAGGACAAGAGGGCTGGCTCACCTGCTCAGAGGTGAGGTCACCTACACACGTGCCGGTTCATAGACCTGCTCTCAGGGAATGGCAGTCCGTGTGGGTGTGCTGGTCAGCTGTGGAAGCACCCACCTCCAGTACGTAAGGAACTGTTTTGTTTGGCTTGGCTGCTAGCCCTAGAAACCTGAATGAGTCTTGTGCATAAATAGTTTGTCTCCACCAACCGGAACAACTTCGGATAATTTCACAGACAAGGTAGATATTCGAGGTGGGCCACGTCTACCTGAGAGACAAAGGAAGAGCGCTTCCTTCCGAACAAACGTTCCCTGTGTCAGATGACAGGGATGCGGTGTGTCACCTTGGGCAAGGGCAGCTGAGTCCCTGACCCACCTTCAGAAGCAGACACCCTCACCCTCCAGCCCCACCCTGGCCTCAGTGCCCCCAGGCCTAGGCAGTGCCAGCGCACAAAGCTGTTTCCACTCTTCTCTGAGGCCACCAGCAGTCCCATCACAGCTGCTTTTACTGGCTTCAGAATCAGGATCCTTTCCTGATGCTTTCATGTTGGGGAAATTTTCCAGGACTCAAAGGATTAACAGAAGAGGGAAGTGGGTGTGTGGGCAACACAGGTACCTGTGTTAGGGCCCTCATGACCTAGTATCCAGACACTTGGTGACCTCAAGCCTTGGGTGGTGGCTCCTCCACCTGGACCCTGTCCCCCTCGGACAAACACTGGTTTGGATTCCTGGATCCCTGACCTGCTGTAGCTTCCAGATGGGAATGTGATTGATCACACATCAAGATCAGAATATTGTTGGTATTGTTCATTTGTCATTTGTTTATCCCATGTGTCTTCCAAGGCCTGATAAACACTGAAATGCTGGAGTTACAGAGACCACAGGGTGGGCCTAACTACCAGCAACTCCACCGCTGTGAAGAAACGATGCACGGCTACCTTGGGCTATGCAAATTGATACAATAAAGGCAATTAAGATCTATCAGCAAACAACAGCTTGTTTAAATGATTTCACAATTTGACATTATTAGGGTCAACAGCCACCAAAGAATGCTATCCACAGAACCTTGTCCTGGGCTGGGCTATGACCTGGGTTCTATTCTCACAGCCTCTTCTGCCCCGGACCCTGCGGGGAGTCAGCAGTGTAGCTGACCAGAAAACCAGGCAGAGTTAAAATCTTCTTATCTTCCCCATCGCACTATGACAAGTTACTAAACCTTGTGACAATTACAGTGTTCAATCTGGAAACTGAGAAACCCTGGGGCTTCCATGAAAGCATGACACACTCTATGTATGACATGTAGCGTTTCCCCAGGGGCTGTCACGTGGGACATCACGTTCCCTCAGCGCATACGTGTGTGAGGTGCATGGTTCTTGGCCCCACTCCACAAATGAGGAAACTGTCCCTCCAGGGGCCTAGTGATCTCGGATTTCCCAGCTGATGCCAGAGACTGATGAATTCACAATGGTCTTCAGGTTGAAATCCCGTCTGCTGAAGCAAAGGACACCACCTCAGACTGGCCTGCATCCAGTCAGTGAATGGGGGCCCTGCATATTGGGGTGTGCGTCATGCCTCCTGACAGCAGCTCCTTGGGGTAAAGCTCAGCCATCTCCCTGATGACCCCTTAACCCCTGTATCAGCATCTGATTGTTGTCACAGCTCTTTGCTGTGCCACCTGTGTCCACCCCTAGGTTTTCATCTGTTCTCTGCTGAGCTGCCCTCGTCCCTGCTGCCGGGGGGTCAGCTCTGCTCCCTGTGGGCTGTGCCTGTTCCTGCCGTCAGAGGGGCAGCTCTTTTCTTTTGGGCTATGCCTGTTCCCATCCCTGTCCTGCTGGTGAACGTGTCTGTTCTCTCCTCTGTGGGCTGTGCCTGTTCCTGCCGTCAGAGGGGCAGCTCTTTTCTTTTGGGCTGTGCCTGTTCCCATCCCTGTCCTGCTGGTGAACGTGTCTGTTCTCTCCTCTGTGGGCTGTCTCTGCTCCTGCCGTCAGAGGGTCAGCTCTGCTCTCTGTTGGGCTGTTGGTGGTGAGTGCCAATGTGTGTGCCATTGTGTTTGTGAGTGCATGTGAGATTGTATATGAGTGTGTACAGGTGTGTCTCCCTGTGTTTGTGAGTGTGTGCTTGTGTGTGTGAGAAGAAAAGGGGCATGTGTGTTCTTTCTTTGTGTATGTGAGTGTGTGGGTTTGAGTGTGGGCATGAGTGTTGCATGTATGTGCCTGTCCATGTGTTTGTGAGTGTTCATACATGAGTTGTGGTGCTGGCGAAGAATGCTGAAAGTACCATGGACTGCAAAAAGATCTAACAAATCTGTCCTGGAGGAAGTGCAGCCAGAATGCTCCTTGGAAGCGAGAATGGCCAGACTTCGACACCTACTTTGGTCATGTTGTCAGGAGCAACCATTCCCTGGAGAAGGATGTCATGCTTGGTGAGGTGGAGGGTCATCGAAAGAGGGGAAGGCCCCAATGAGATGGATCGACACAGTGGCTGTGGCAATGGGCTCAAGTACAGCAGGGATCGTGAGACTGACGCAGGACTGGGCAGTGTTTCATTCTGCTGTGCAAAGGGTCACTATGAGCGGGAGACGACTCGACAGCACCTAACAACAACAACAATATACATGTGAGAAAGAGTCTATGTTTGTGAATGTGTCGGGGGTGCGTGAGTGCACATGTGTGTGGGTGGGCCCTGTGTTTGTGGGTGGGAGTGGGCGTGTTGTATGACAGAGTGAAGGTGGTGCTGTGTGTTTCGGAAGTCTGGGGGTTGAGGTACAAAAGGGCAGAGAGGGAGTCCCTTGGCACTTCCCCCAGGGCAGTGATGTCGGGATTTCTCCTAGTCCTGTGTGACCTGCTGAAGCTCCACGTAGTCTCAGGAGCCTGGGAAACCGATGGAGACCCTTTCCTCTGAGAAATGAGCCCCGTGGTATGATCGGCAGGGCCGTGCTTGGTCCTGGGCCGCCCTGACGTGCCTCGATCCTGGCCGCACTCTCCGTCAGCTTGGCCGCGTCAGCAAGAAGGACGTCACCCAGAGGTGGTGAGGGTTTTCTCTTCCTCGCTTCACTTTTCAGCCTGCCCCTTTCCCCTTTCCATCTGGTTTTATAACGCATGGTTTCCATCACTTCGGGTTAAGAAACTTCCAAGAGGATGGTTTGGAAAAGTCTGCTGATTCCAGGCTCTGCCTCATGCAGCTGGGCACGCGGTGCCTGTGGCCGTCCGCAGAGCAGCAGAGCTGCTACGACTTAAAATAGCAAACCTGGAAATAGTTTATCAACATTACAATCGAAACAGGTGTCAGTCGGGTTCCACGTTTGAAGATCTCTGTACAATTATCCGGGTCACCTGTACAGGTCTGCCTGAGGCTCTCTGCTTCAAAGCCAGTGGGCATAGAGTGGCTTTCCTCCAGCCTTGGGAAGATGACCCGGCATTCTTTGCTTTGTGGTGTGTGAGAGGGAATGAAGAAAGACAAAGCAAGGTTCCACATTGATCAGTAGTGTTTTCTGTTTCATGTTTTGTCTTGTTTTTTCACTATTGTTGTTGTTGTTGGGAGCTCTGCCTAACACATATGTTTATGTGTTTATATGGAATAGCGCCTAAGGCACTTGACTGCTAACCAGAAGACTGGAGGGTCAAACCAACCCACCAGCCACTCCTTGGAAGGAAGGTTGGGCAATCTACTTCTGTAGTGATACTGCCTCGGAAAGCCAAGGAGGGGTCGCTGTAAGTCGGGTCCGACTCAATGGCAGTGAGTTTGGGTTTGGTTGCTTGTTGTTGTTAGCTGTCATTGAGTTGGCTCTGACTCCTGGCAGCCACATGATAACAGAAGAAAACCCTCCCCAGTCCTGCACCACCCCATGACCGTTTCCCAGTCAGACCACTGGGACACACAGGCTTCTCACTGGCCAGTTTCAGGAGATCTCCAGGCCTTTATTCCCAGCCTGTGCTAGTCTGGAAGCTCCTCTACCCTGTCCACATGGTGACCCTGCTGGTATTTCAAGTACCAGCGGCACAACATCCGGCATCACAGCAACATGCAGGCCATCAAGGAAGCGTGGGAGGGGGTTTGAATTATCCGGTGAAGGTTAATCAGTTGGTCGAAGCTCCTGTGGTGATTGACAATGACCGAGTTTGTATCCAGTAAGAAATGTGTCCATGCTCTTGTCATAAAACTTGGAACAGTTTCCCAGTTTAAGCTGGTTGGGTCGATTGTTCACTGAAGAGCACCCAAGTTGCTGGTTCATTAATACATGTGAAAAACAACCAGCCAATGCTATCTACACAGAAAAAAAATATCTCAGATTCTAAGACAGTACACTGAGGGCTCACGGAATAAAGAAGAAGTGCAGGACTTTACGCAAAGCACCAACAAAGTCACAGTGATCTCGTTTCTGGAATGGATGAAGATTATAAGGATAAGGGCTAGGAATAAATGGAGCAGGGACAAGTCAAATTCAGAAATGTCAACTTGGACATTAAGCCAGGAGACGTATGGGTAGGAAGTAAGTATCAGTCGGTGAATAATAAATTTGACTGCAGCCAAATAGAAACATATGTGTTAGGCAGAGCCCCAGATACGTGTATTTCTCCCAGTGGCCCAACATTCGTGGCCATCCTGGTGTTTCCAGTATCCTCCACTCCTTAGTAAGTTGGACAACTGGGTGGTGACACGCTGTTCTGAAACAATGCCGAGAGCTCAATGTGAAGGCTGCGAAGGACTCTGGGAAGAAGACTGGATCCCTGTTTCACTCAGGAACCCACGGCCACAGGGGCATGTTGGCTGCTCCTAAGATCCACCTTCCTGCTGTTCTTTCATAGCAGTGATGGAGAGATTACAAGTGGAAGGGACAGGAAGGGATAACCCATCATTTCTTCGTCCCTCTACCTTGGGCAGGGTCTCTGCAGGGGCCACATCTACTCTGTGTCAGGACAGAGTGCTATGGTACAGTTGCCCATCAATGGATGAACAGATAATCAAACTCTGGTACATACACAGAATGGAATGCTATGCAACAGTAAAGAATAACGAAGAGTCCAAGAAACACCTCATATGTGGATGAACCTGGAAGATGTTATGCCAAGTGAAGTTAGTCAATCACAGAAGGACATATTGTGGGACACCACTACTGTAAACAGTCGACAAAAGGTTTACAGACAGATTCTTGGGGTGGCAGGGGGAGAAAGGGAAAGCCACTAACTAGATAGCAAGCCTGTATCAACGTGAGTGAAGGAAAAGGCAGTGAGGCGAGGTTAGCACGTGGTCAGGGCATAAGAAGGCACTGGGAGGATGACAGACGAAACCGGGGACTCAGGGTGGTGTGGCCGTGGACCAGGAGGAGCACAGGAGGGAAAAGCAACAGTGGTAAGTACTGTGATATGTACGACCCTGCAATGACAGTAACAACAAACGGTGATGTCCCGGTGGATGCAGGTAGACAGGTAAGCTGGACAGGGTGGGGCTGTGTCCGGGAGTGCACCATGAGCACATGTAGGTTTGGCAGAGGACAGGTTTTGCTGACTTTTTAATTTATTTTTCTGATACATAGAAATTCGATTTATTTTTTATTTATGATCAACTGTTACATATCTATTTTTGTGTGCTGCAAATGTATCCTGGTGTGTAGTAGTGTGCACAGCAG
>NW_006922114.1:394909-396168 GCF_000298275.1 Orycteropus afer afer | reverse complement strand
GTAAACGCAGTTAGCAGCTTCCTGTGTCCCTCGCGCTGCGACTCATTTCTGTGCACCGTTGACGTCTCTGACCAGTGGGAGGCTCCAGCCACCAATCCTGCTGTCGCTGCTTTCCTGCCGCTGCCGAGGGGTGGGGAGTCCTCCTTTTGTATTAACTTGCAGTCGTTACGGAGGACAGAAAGCTACCTCCAAACGTGGCAGAACAGCCTGGCAGGGAAACTTACGTCAAATTCACTACATCCTGTTTGGCTTTGTTTTTGCAATTCACTGAATATTTCCCAGAACAGAATTAAATTCAAATTTCATTTCAGGGGCTTATCTGTGCACTACACAGCCTACCTCGCTTCATTTAAAGTTGACCCCCAGCGAAGCTGTACCTCGTGCCTTGTCGGAAAGGCCATGCACAAGCCTTCGAGGATTGCACCTGCTGAGTGATGATGGGTGAATCGCCTCGGCCTCCGGGCAACTCTGGGAGCAGACCAGCCGGTACCCCCAGCTCCAGGCACAAGGCAAAGAAGGCAGACACAGTTCTGAAGAAGCAAGTCCTCTGAGTTCTCTCTGCGTTTCCTCGGCTAGCTGGAGCACCAATTAGGGCCACGAAGGATGCCCTCGGGCTTTTAAAAGCAGATTCATTATCAGCTTCAAAGAGCAGGGTATGAAGGAACCTGTGAACCTGCCAGTCATAGGCTCTTAACTGCACACTGGGTGCCTGAGATGAGCCCAAAGCAAGAGTCCGGCAGGGTCGGTGCTTCTGAGCCAAGCTGAAATGTAGGTTCTTACAGGAACAAAAGCCAAAGAGGTGAAAGTGGACGTAACCTCGGGAACAAGACTGCCATACAACGACAGCCGTGGAGAGCAGGAGGAGAGGAGGGTGGCCAGCACCCAGGGAGGGCCTGAAAACCTCCTGTGGATGTCCATTTACCACCCGGGATGGCCATCCCAAAGGACACCAAAGGAGAACCTCAGGTCTCCATCACACATTCAGATCCCTGGGGGTGCAATGGCCAATGACTGCTAACCACCAAGTTGGAGCCCACCCAGAGACCCCTGAGAAAAAAGGCCAACCTGCTTACAGTCAGCCACTGAAACCCTGCGAAGGTCGGTTCCCTGACACACATGCCATCGCCCTGCAGCTGGGCTTGGAGTCCATGGCAGGTGCATAGATTCGCACCCGCAGCTGCTAAGGGGAAGGTTGGAGGTCCGGGTCCACCCAAAAGCACATCAGAGGAAAGTCCTGGCAGTCTACTTTCAAAAACCCA
>NW_006922114.1:393228-394424 GCF_000298275.1 Orycteropus afer afer | reverse complement strand
AGCTCTAGTGGCATAGTGGGGAAGGCATTTGGCTGCTAACCAGAAGCTCAGTGGTTCAAACCCACCACCTGCTAGCTATTCCTTGGTAGGAAGATGAGGAAATCTATTTGCATAAAGCTTTGTAACCTTGGAAACCCAATGAGGGTTACGATGATTCAGAATCAACTCATGGCAGTGAGTTTGGGGTTTTCTTTGTTTGGTTGTTTGTTTAATCCTCACAGAAGCAAAGCCCAAACCAAACCCATTGTTGTTGAGTCGATTCTGGCTCATAGCGCCCCTAGAGGACAGAGTAGAACTGCTCCATAGGGTTTCCAAGGCTGTATGTCTTTATGGAAGCAGACTGCTTCATCTTTCTCCCCTGGAGTGGCTTGTGGGTTTGAACTACCAACCTTTGGTTGTCAGCCGAATGGTGTAACCACTGAGCCACCAGATTGCCATATATTTTTTTGTTTGCTTCAAGCTACAAAAAGGTTCAACTTTGATGTACATTTATTAATGTTTGCGTGCAGCATTAGGCCGGATGCTCTGAAGGTGCCCCGTCTCTGAGGGTTTATGAGTCTTCTACCCAGCTATAATTATTTTGGGAGGGGTTATAAATGTATTCAGATATTTTGGGGGAGTATAGAGCAGATGTTCTGTAATAAGATGGCCAAACTTCTTTTGTGAAGGACAGAGAGAGAATATTTTAGGCTCGGCCAGCCAGATGATGGGCTCCGTTACACCTGCTCACCCTGTGGCTGTCATGCCAAAGCAGCCCTGGGTGTGGCTGTGTGCCAATAAAACTTTATTTACAAAAACAGGTGGCAGCTGTTTTTGACAGCCAAAGCTATTCTGTAATTCAACACTGTAATTCAACCAAGTGGTAACTGTCTGCAGGATCCAAGGGCATTGTGCGCTTTCAGACCACTTCCCTATGTGGATGTGGCAGCAGAGAACACTGAGAGTCCACATCACAGAGGGTGACCGTCCTGCTCCACTCTGCTCAGACCAGGCCTGGCCAGAACCATGTGTCTGTCCCAGCCTCTCAGCTCTAGACCACGCCACACTGAGCACACTTCCAGGGCCCAACCTGCACCATGTGACCTTGTGAAGGACCACGTGCTCAACCCCAGGAGCAATGATTAGGAGGGGATGTTCTACCTGAATCCTGGTTTCTGGCAAAGTGTCATGTGACATGAGAGTCTCCATAATGTGCC
>NW_006922114.1:379811-392388 GCF_000298275.1 Orycteropus afer afer | reverse complement strand
GGGCTATCTTTCTGCAGGTGTTTTCCTCTGGAGACAGAACACATAGACATTTTGGATTTCTTGTCTAGATAGGGTAGAGAATCTATGCTTCTGGGATGATACTACATGAACTGTGACAGCCACAATCCCTCACATAAGGGCATGTCTTCCCTAGTAAGCAGTACCATTGTCCATTATCTAGAGTGATGACAAAGCAAAGCGTAACATCTGTGCACCCCGGCAGATTAAAAGCACCATGTTGCACTCCACAGGACACTACTTTGAACAATTAGTTTCCATCAAAAATGGGGCTAATTAAAGGATAAACATGAGAGACAGGGGAAAGATGCAACAGAAACAGATGTGACCATCTCAAACAGTCACTGAAACTCCCAACCACAGTTTCCAATAGAAACCCCTCATCTGAGATCATCTCCATCAAAAAGTTAAAATAGACAAAGTTATTTCTTTTCTTTTTCTTTTTTTTTTTTCTTTGATTTGGGTGAAGATTTACAGAGCAGATTCACTTTCCGTACAGCAGTTCACATATACTTTAGACAAAGTTATTTCTGAACACACTTGGCCTACTTCCACATTGTCAGTGTAGACCTAGCCGTGTCATATATCTACATCTTCAACGTATGTTCCACATTTTGTAACATCTGTCTCTCCCACCTATACATCTAGAAATATAGATATTCATGCTCCAAGACATGGAGATGTTCTGCATGTTGGATTGTCCCAGAGCCTGGCCTACTTTCTCATCACCCGGCTGTCAGTGTGTCCTACTGTGGTGGCTTGTGTGTTGCTGTGAGGCTAGAGGCTGTGCCACTACAATTTCAGATACCAATTGGGTCACCCATAGTGGACAGGTTTCAGTAGAACTTCTAGACTAAAATAGACTCAAAAGAAAGACCTGGAAATTAGCCAATGAAAGCCTTATGGATGAGAACAGTGTCTGACAGAGTGCTGGAAGAGAGCCCGTAGGCAGGAAGGCTTCACACAACAGCTGCCCCAATGGACTCAGATGTAAAATCATGATGGTGGTGCAAGCCTGGGCAGTGCTCTGTTCTGTGGCACAGGGGGTTGTATGAGTCAGGGCTGACCCAACAGCACACATCCCACAGCCTAGCACACTGTGGAAAAAGAGCCATGGAAAAAGGAATGTTACCTAGGCCAAAATCCTCACAACTGGACCAATAAGCAGCATTACAATAAATGGAGAACAAATCCAAGTTGTCAAAGATTTCCAGAATCAACCCCCCTGAAAGCAGCAGTGAAGAAATCAGACTTCATATTTACTTGACTGGGAAAAGCTCTGGTGGCGTAGTGCCTACAGCATTGACCACTAACCAGAAGGTGGGCGGTTCAAACCCACCAGCCACTCCTTGGAAAGAAGAATGGGCAATCTACTTCCATAGAGACACCGTCTCGGAAACCCAAGGAGGGATCGTTATGAGTTGAATCAACTCAACGACAGTGAGTTTGTTTGTTTTGGGGAGGGGGGCAGCAAGTCTGCTACAAGGATGTCTTTAAGGTGTTAAAGAGCAAAAATGTCACTTTGAAGACTAAAATGTGCCTAAACCAAGACATGGTGTTTTCAATAGTCTCACATGCATGTGAAAGCTGCACAATGAATAAGGAAGACCAAAGAAGAGTTGATGCCTTTAAATTATGGTGTTGGCGAAGAATTAGGAAAGTACCAAGGACTGCCAGAAGAACAATCAAATCTGTCCTGGAAGAAGTGCAACTGGTGTGCTCCTTGGAAGCGCGAGTGGCCAGACTTCATCTGACTTACTTTGGTCCTGTGATCAGAACGGACCATTCCTTGGAGAAGAATATCATGCCTGGTAAAGTGCAGGGTCAGCAAAAAAGGGGGAGACCTTCAGTGACATGAATGACACAATGGCTGTGATGATGGGCTCAAGCATTGCACGCTTTGTAAGGATTGCTCAGGACCAGGCAGTCGTCCTCTCTGTTGTACATGGAGTCACTGTGAGTCAAAATTGGCTCGATGGCACTCAACAACAACAACAACACAAGCCTTTGGGAGCCAAAGAGGTGAGAGCATCTGTACTAAGAGAAAGAAAGACTTTACTGCAGAAAGCAATGCTGAAATCTCACCTGCTGAAGAGCCTGGTCCCTTCTAAGCCTTCTATTCCAAGTCCTGGATTAGTTACTGCTCTTCCTTGGAGCCTGAAAGGATTAATTCATCTCTCAAGATTTTTATCAGCAAGGTGGTGGTGTTGTTGTTATGTGCTGTCGAGTCGGACGTGACTCATAGCGACCCCTCCTTGGGTTGCCAAGGCAGTATCACTACGGAAGTAGATTGCCCAACCTTCCTTTCGAGGAGTAGCTGGTGGGTTTGAACTGCCAGCCTTCTGGTTAGCAGTCAAGTGCCTTAGGCACTATTTTGTTCACGCTGACTTTTGCCCACATAATTAGGCTAACCGGTGTCAGGCCGTTTCCTTCCACACTGAGAAAATTTGTCCCCCATGCACTACCGAGTATTTGCAACTATTTCACCACGAAAATGATACATGAATCTTCCAATGGCCTCAAAGTCCTCACTAGATGAACTCTGTCTCTACCCACTGGGAAAGACATTGTTCTCCATGCACTGCACTGGTGGCTGCAAAATTAGAGTGGATGTTCCCTAAAACCTGTGTGTTCCTGTCACCCACTGTGATCACTCTCAATCACTGTAAAACCCTAACTAAGTGCTGACCACAGGCCGCCAAGGACTTGGAGCTCAGTAACAAGGCCTCCTTATATTTCACAGCTCTTCCATGTGGACAACAGCTTCTTAGCAGCCACCTCTGAATGGAACATGCAAAGGAGGATCAATGTGTCTCTGTAAGTGATTGGGCTCATTAAGCACTGTCCATGCTTGTTACATCCATCACACTTGGCCATGTCCAAGCAAGAGTAAGCAATTGGGCAAGGGAGCCCAATTGAACGCTAGGACTCACAACTGGAAGGCTGGTGTTGCCTTCTGGTTTTGACCATTCATATTGCATTAAGAAAATCTGCTGCAAAAGGTGTTTTTAAAGTTTTAAAAAGCAAAATGTCACTTTTATGATTAAGGTGTGCTTGACCCAAGACATTGTCATTTCAGTCACCTCACATCCATGGGAAATCAGGACTTTGAAAAAGGAAGCCAGAAGTATTGGTGCGTTCGAATGGCAGTGTTGGTGAAGAACACTGAGTACACTGAGGACTGCAAGAAGAAGGGACAAAGCAGTGGTAGGAGAAATGCAGCCAGCATGCTTCTCGGAAGCAGGGGTGGCCGCTGACCTTGGACAGGCCATCAGGAAAGACGAGGTGCTGGAAAAGGACATCATGGTCGGTAAAGGAGAGGGTCAGCCACAACAAGAGAGCCACTATGAGAGGCGCTGACCCAGTGGCCACAACAGTGAACTCAGACACATCAATGATGTGAAGATGGTCAAGCACCCAGCAGGGATCCGTCCTGGTGTACGTGAGGTCACCATGAACCCAAGCTCACTGGACAAAACTCCCTGTAAGGAATTTATCCTGAGTGAGGTAGAATGTGTGAATCTAAATACAAGTTTTCGTTCCATAGCTCCATTTTCACATAAAATAAACTCTTGCAAGACAAAGTTATGTCAATGTGGTGGTTTTCAGCATTGTTGCCTTGTAATCCCATTAGACTGGGAAAATCTCCAGAGAAAGGAATGGAGAGGCAAGAGGATTTGATTCAACACTGGGGAGCTGTTAACCACAGAAAGTCTTTCATTTCTTCACTGTCTATTAAACTTATACTGCTGGGGCTTGCTATTAATGTAATGTTGGGCTTTTTATTATTGAAAATAAATATGCATGACATGTAAGGCAAGAAGAACTAGACAAGGCTTCTGTAAGAATCGAAGGACATAAAGATATAGGGAGAAATGCTCCTGAAAACCACAGAAGTTGGAAGTGAATGTTCAGATGGTGTTGCATGGCAATGGAGTGGGGATTTGATTTGCTGATTCCGCTCTCTGCTTTCCCACAACTTCGGCATTTGTCACTGCAGGAACGTGATATGTGGCCTCAGGTTCCTGCTCACCGTCTGTCTACAAAGGATAGTGACTCTGCTGGAAAGCCACACACAGGAAGTTGTGAGGAGCGGCGATCAAATGTCCCCAGCTTTATATTTCCGGGGAGGGAAAACACACTGAAATAAAGCATTTCTCCTTGACTAGATGGAAAGTTCTCCAGCCAGCTCACTTCAGCAGAAAGTCCTGATGTTTAAGATCCTAAGACTCTGAATTACTTTTGTGCCTGAGCAGAACTATTTCTTCAGATTTTCACAACTAAGTGTCTGATTACTTTCCTCTAATAACACAGAAGTTGTCATGATTTATGCTCACAATCGATGCCAGAAAATCTAGAAAACACAGCATAGTCCACAGACAGTGTTCTACATCTGACTTTGGTGAGTAGCGACTGACATCTTAAAAGCCAGTGAGAGGCCATCTAAAGTGCAACTATTGGCCTCTCCTTGTCCAGGGCAAAGAAGAGTAAAGAAAGTCAAACATGCAAGGAGACAATTAGCCCAAAGAACTGACAGACCTTGCGAACCTCAGCTTCCATGACCCCGAGATCAGAAGAACTAGATGGCACCCAACTGCCACTACTGACCACTCTGAAACGAATCACATGGGAAGGTGCTGGATACAGTGAGAGAAAAATGAGATACAAAATTCAAAATCATAAAAAAGACCAGGCTCTGGTGGAACCACTGAGACTATGGCCCCTAGCTGTCCTTCACGTCTGGAATTGAACCCACACCTGTGGTTTCCAGCCAAACAAAAGACAGGCATATGAGTTGAACATGTACCTGAGGTAGACACACTCCTTGGAGAGAACAATCATGGGAGAAAGAAGTGCTGCTTATGCACAGGGAGACAGCTCAGGGGGCAGGAGTGCATGAAGAGATAGACACTGGGAAGAGGTAACTATGGGGAGGAAGTGGGAGGGGAGTTGTTGCATTGTGGTAAACTGCAGTCAATGCCATGAGACAAAGTGTATGTGAACTCCTGTATGGAAAGTGAATTTGCTCTGTAAATCTTCACCCAAAACACAATAAACTAAAATAAAATAAAAAAGACTAGGCTCAGTGATAGAGTTGATGCTTTTGAGTTGTGGTATTGGCAAAGAATACTGAAAGTACCATGGACTGCCTAAAGAACAAACAAATGTGTCCTGGAAGAAGTGCAGCTGGAATGCTCCTTGGAAGTGAGAATGGCCAGACTTCTTCTCACCGACTTTGGTCATGTGGTCAGAAGCGGCTACTCCCTGGAGAAGCATATCATGCTTTGTAGGGTGGAGGATCAATGAAAGAGGGGAAGGCCCTCAATGAAATGGGTTGACACAGTGGCTTGTGCAGCTGGCACAGAACCGGGCGGTGTCTTGTTCTGTTATACATAGGGTTGCTATGCGTCAGAGATGATTTGATGGCACCAAACAACAACAACTACTTTACCAAGTGTGGTGTCCTTCTCCAGGGACTGGTCCCTCCTGACAACATGACCAAAGCTTGTGAGACGAAGTATCACCATGCTCATTTCTAATGATTTATAACAGGGTCCCTTTTCCCCTTTACGGAGCTCTGGTGACATAGTGCCCAAGGCATTTGCTTGCTAACCAGAGGTTGGCAGTTCAAACCCACCACCCACTCCATGGAAGGAAGATGGGGCAATCTACTTCCATAAAGATTTACCGCCTCAGAAATGCAATACGGGTCGCTATGAGTTGGAATCGACTCTGGCAGTGAGTTCCCCACCTCACCCCCTCCCCCACCGCTTTGGGAGTACATTGTCTTAGGCTTCACATCCTGTACCTGAGATCTGTCATTAGCTAACACTTGTGCCAATGAACCACATAGATAACATTCAGCAGAGATCATATGCATAAAACTACATGGAAATTGAAACAGCAGGTTTGTTGAGCTGCTTGTGAATAAAGACGCATTTCTAATGAAGATGACTATCCTATAACAGGAACTCCCACCCAAGGCTCTTAAAATTTAGAGAGATGACACAGCCATCAATGAGAAGGCTGAACTAAGACAGGAAATGAGGACGTATTCCCAACTGAGCAACTGCTGAAACTTAGAACCCTCAGCTGCTGAACCTTAGGAGCTGGGGTGACACGGTCACTCTTGGTGAACATTGCTGTTGTTGGTGGCGCTGACTCATGGTGAGCTCTCCTGCAACGGAGTGAGATGTTGTCTGGTCCTGTGCCATCTCCGTGGTCACTGATGTGTCTGAGTCCACTGTTGTGGTTATGGCTTCAATCCACCTCATGGAGGGTCTCCTTGTTTTCTCTGACCCTCTACTTTACTAACCATGGTGTCCTTTCTAGTGACTGGTCTTTCCTGATGACATGTTTGGAGTAAGCAGGCCAGGGTCTCACCATCCTTGCTTCTAAGGGGCCAAAAAAGAAAAAAAAAAAAAAAAACCTCACTGCCATCAAGTCAATTTCAACTCATAGCAACTCCTCCTTGGGTTTCCAAGGTAGTATAGCTCTGGTAGCATAGTGGCTAAAGGCACTTGACTGCTAACCAGAAGGCTGGTGGTTCAAATCCACCAGCAACTCCTCGGAAGGAAGATGGGGCAATCTACTTCCGTAGTGATACTGCCTCGGAAACCCAAGGAGGGGTCGCTATGAGTCGAGTCCGACTCGACGGCACATAACAACAACAACAACATCTCTATGGAAGTAGATTGTCCAGTCTTCCTCCCAAGGAGTGGCTGGTGAGTTTGAACTGCCGGCCTTCTGGTTAGCAGTCAACTGCCTTAAGCACTATGCCACCAGAGCTCCCCTTTCTAAAGGGCATCAGCTTATATTTCATCTAAGCCTGATTTGTTGGTTTTTCCAGCAAAGGGAAACCAGAGACTCTCCTAAGAGTGTTTCTTGCTGTCATCCTGGATGGATTTGAATTTGAAATCCCAAGCGACCTCTGTGTAGACAAGTTTTTCAAAAAGAGCTCTAACCACCTGGTGTGCCCGTCCTTTTGAATAAGGTCTCTCCCGTCTTTGCCTCTGGTTCATGCATTATAAACAACAGCGACTCGTCTTCAGCTGAGCTTTAGAATCACAACTGTGATGGCAGTAGGCATGTCATGGCTTTGCTTTCTTTCTTGACCACTGTCACCTGCTATGGCCAAAGCAGGGTCTCAACTTGTCTGATAACTGGAAATGCAACTACCTGTTTCACTAATGTTAACAGTGTGCACTTATTTTGGAAAATTACATGATAAAACAGACCAAAAACATGTTGGATGCTCCTGGGAAAGCAGTCAGGAAAAACAGGAATAACTATTACTGAAGCCATGAAGTTTGAAGCAATAGTGAAGAAGCAGGGGTGTCAGTTGGGCACAACAAGGTGGTCTAGAGAGAACAGGAGGGAGGAGGCATTCCCTGGTTGTAGAGCCCTACAGTGGAAGGCTGAGATAATACCCACAGGCTTGCTGTTCCATCGTTGATGCTGTTGTTGATGTTGTGTGCTGCCTAGTCAAATCTGACTCATAGTGCCCCAATAGGTAGAGTAGAACTTTCCCATGAGGTGTCCTAGGCTGTGATCTGCACAGGAGTAGACTAGGCGTGTTCTTCCATCATTGATGCTGTTGTTGGTGTTGTGTGCTGTCTAGTCAAATCTGACTCATAGTGCCCCTATATGTAGAGTAGAACTTCCCCATGGACTGTCCTAGGCTGTGCTCTGTACAGGAGTAGACTGCCAAGCCTTTCTCCCATGGAGCCACAGCTGGGGTTGAACCACCAACCTCTGGTCAGCAGCTAAGCAACTAATCATTGTGCCACCAGAGCTCCTTCAGTCATTGATACTTTGGTGGAAACCCAAAAGGAATTTCTCCAGAATGTTCTGGAGAAGGTTATAAGACAGATTGGCTCCTGACATCAAAGCCTGTCCTGGTTTTGCTATGTAGCCCCCTGTCCACATCGAACATGAATGGATGGCATTTGGTGTCTTGATGCCCATGCAGGAGTCCCTGGGTAGGGCAAACAGTTAAGTGTTCAACTACTGGCAGAAAGATCGGTGGTTCAAACCCACCCTGGGACCTCAGAAGACAGGACTGGTGATCTGCTTCTCTAAGGTCACAGCCTGGGAGATCCTTAGGAGCAGTTCTACTCTGCACGCACAGTGTGTCTCTGGGAGTCACAATCAACCGGATGGCAGCTAACAGCAACAGCTCCACACACAGTGTCACCATGAGTTACAATCAACCCGACAGCAACTAACAACCACAACTGCTCCACACAGTGTCACTGTGAGCCACAATCAAACTGATGGCAACTAACAACAACTGCTCCACACATAGTGTCACTGTGATTTACAATCAACCTGACAGCAACTAACAACAACAGCTCCACACACAGTGTCACCGTGAGCCACAATCAAACCGATGGCAACTAACAACAACAACAGCTCCACACACAGTTTCACCGTGAGCCACAATCAAACTGACGGCAACTAACAGCAACAGCTCCACACACAGTGTCATCATGAGTTACAATCAACCTGACAGCAACTAACAACAACAACAGCTCCACACACAGTGTCACCGTGAGTCACAATCAAACCGATGGCAACTAACAACAATAGCTCATCCAAGTCATTGATTTGCTGGGAATGAGGATGGAAAAATCAACAAGACACAGCCTGGCCTTTCAGCTTACTGCTAAGAGGCAAAACCAGTTCACTCTAAAAATAGCTTCTTCCCCCCTTTTGATAGCTTAGCTATCAAAGTAGCTTAGGGGGTCAGAATGAACCTCACAGAAGAGCAGGCTGGAACCAGCCACTTCCCCATTCTAACAAGGCCACTTCCCCAGCCAGGGAGTAGCTATTGGCATCTAGTCACCCAGGTGTCACTGCCCCCAACTCCATAAACACAGAGCATCAGGGCACCTGTGCACTACAGAGCGGCTGTGGGGTTCGGGGAGGCTGAGGTGAGGATGAGAGCTGGGGTGTGCTCCACTACTCTCCGCCCAGACTTCCCCAGTGAACCCCTCCTTCTGTTCACACCACATGGGGCTGGTGTCTGACTGTAATGTCATGCACAACTCAGGAGGGGTCAGACAGGTGAAACCACCCCCCCCTTATTGTTGTTGTTAGGTGCTGTCAAGTCAGTTACAGCTCATAGCAACCCTATGTACAACAGAACGAAACACTTCCTGGTCCTGTGTCAGCCTCAAAATGCCGGCTACACCTGAGCCCATCGTTGCAGCCACTGTGTCAGTGCAGCTCGTTGAGGGCTTCCTCTTTTTGGCTGACCCTCCACTTTACCAAGCATGGCATCCTTCTCCGGGGACTGGAGGGCCCCCTGCAGGTGGTGTGGAATCCCGGAGAAGCAGCGTCCACTCCAGCACAGGGACAGCGTGCTCCCCAGGAACACCGGGTCTGCGGGCTATGCCCTCAGGGGATGTGGATGGAACAGGGGGAAGAAGCACTGGGGGGGGGGTAGCTCCAGGAAAGGGGTGGTGCTGGTTCGGGGAGCCCCCAGTGCTCAGATGTAAACTCTCCCAGTGGTGGCATCTCCCACATAACAAGATGGCAAGGGGCCGGCAGAGCAAACCCACCTGTGTGGGTGGAGGCCACAGCCCTCCCCGGAGCGACCAGTCAGCCAGAGGGTGGTCAGTGGGAATCACAGGGCACAGAGCTGACCTGGACCCAGAATTGAGTCAGGATAGATTCCTCTTTGCATCATGGTCCCACCCTCTTCAAAGCCCTGCTCCTGCCAATGGGTCCTGGGCTCCTGGTGCACTGCAAGTCCTCTAAACCTCCCTTAACTTTGAAGGGCACATGCACGCACACCTTTCATTGCTCTTGTTTGCATTCCATGGCCCTGGGTGGGTCCAGTTCCTTGCGGTGGTGGGTTTGTGGCCATCCCTCTCTACGGCTGCAGTTTGTATAAGTCATTACAGTAGGTCCAGGTTGCGTGTATCAGCAGAGGGTAGATAAGCTCCCTGTAAGTCTTCTAGGAAAGCACCTGAATTCAGATACAAGTGAAATATTCAGCAGCCATGTGGTTGCCCATAAAGACTTGTAATTTTCTCACAAGTATATTGACAGCACTTTTAGCAGCTCAAACACTGGGGGAAACATAGGACAGGTCAGCCAACTGCTTCTTTATATCTGTTTTTCTCAAAAATGTACCATATTATTAACGTTGGATAAGATTTTAAATAGAACTCAAAGTTCCATTAGTCGGGTGGAGACAGCTGTAGGTGTTTGAGAACAAAGGTTTTCAAGATGTGAGGTCCAGGCAGCACCCACTTTCCAGACCCTCAGGCTGACATCGAGGGATGTCTGAGACAGCAGGCATTGGGGAGAAGGACGGGTTGATCGCATCGCATTACACATGGGCGTGATGCCCCTCTGCGTCCCCTCATTCCAGCTGCTTTAATGTCTTAATGTACCACTCACTCTGAGCTTCTCAAATATTCACTCTCAGGGTGCGGTTAGGTAGTCTGGGAATGGAGTCTGGGTTTAGGGTGCATTTGAATGTTCACCCCCAGATTTCCACCACCAAGTCCCAGGAAGGAAGCCCTGTTAATGTAGGCTTCTGTATCCAGCTGGCTGTTAACCAAGAAGGTGACATAATGGCATTTCTGGACAAGAACACACAAAGACAAACCATTGCCAGCAACCTGCACGGAGGGTGTTATCGACTTTTCTCTGGGCAGAAGGGGACGGAAACACGAGTCTGTGCACAGCAAGCAGTGGAGCTGCTGGACATGCAAGCTCACGTGGCCAACTCTGCAAGTGTATCGCCACGGTGAAAGACGCTGTTCTCAAATGCAGAGTTCCTTCTGCTGTAGTCGGACCTGACTCGACGGCACCTAACAACAACAGTGATATTCTCATTATTTTAAATTAATTAATATTTATAATCTTTCTCCTTTGATTTGTGACATGTTGAATATCTTAGTAGATATACTTCATGTAAACACCACTGCTTTGGAGTCCCTGAGTAACACGAACAGTTAAGCTCAGGATGGACTACGGACCAGAAGATCTTAGACTAGCAATTCCAACCCACCCATCCAGAGAAGCCTTGGAAAAAACTCCTTCTGGAAGAATGTGAATCAGAATCCACTCCCAGGCAACTGTTTCTTTCAGGTGGGGGACTCATTGCTTAGGGGCATTAGCGACACTGAGATTGTGATAAGGGTGATGGGAACATTGGAAAATGGATAGTGCTGATGGCGGCACATGAACACAATTGTTGTTGGGTGCCATCTACTCAGTTCCAACTCATAGCAACTCTACATTATAGCAGAATGAAACACTGCCTGGTCCGGCACCAAACCCATAACCGTTCCCATGCCTCAGCCCACGGCAGCAGACACTGTTCCAATCCATTTCATGGACGGTCTTCTCCTTGTTTGCTGCTCCTCTACATTGCCAAGCATTAGAGCCTTCTCCAGGGAATGATATCCCTTCGGACAACATGACCAAAGTACGAGAGATGAAGTCTGGCCATTCTCCCTTCTAAGGAGCCTTCTGGGTGTACTTACTCCAACACAGCTTTGTTCACTCTTCTATTGTTGTTGTTGTTATGTGTCGTGGAGTTGGCCCCGACTCATAGAGACCCCTCCTTGGGTTTCCAAGGCAGTATCACTATGGAAGTAGATTGCCCAACCTTCCTTCCGAGGAGTGGCTGGTGGGTTTGAACCGCCAGCCTTCTGGTTAGCAGTCAAGTGCCTTAGGCACTACACTACCAGAGCTCACTCTTCTAGCAGTCCTAATACATTCTATATTTGTTGCCAGCACCACAATTCAAAGGCATCAGTTCTTTGTCAGTGTCCTTATTCTTTGCCCAGCTCTCTCATGCATACGAGGCGATTGAAAATACCATGGCTTGTGTCAGGCACACCTTAGTGTTCAAGGAGGCATCTTTCCTCTTCAGCACTTGAAAGAGGTCCTTCGCAGCTCATTTGCCCAGCATTGTATGTCATCTGATATCCTGACTGCTGCTTCCATTGGTGTTGATTATAGAACCAAGTAATATGAAGTCCCTGACAACTTCAATCTTTTCTCCATTTATCATGATGCTGCTTATTGGTCCAGGTGTGAGAAGTTTTTATTTGTTTTTATTGAAGTGTAATCCATACTGCAGACTGTAGTCTTCAATCTTCATCAGTAAGTGCTTCAAGTCATCCTCACCTTCAGCAAGCAATTGTGTCATCAGCATCTTGCAGGTTGTTAATGATTCTTCCTCCAATCCTGATGCCACATTCTTTTACATATAGTCTAGTTTCTTGAATTATTGCTCAGCATATAGATTGAATAAGTTATGGTGAAAGGATACAACCCTGACACATTCCCTTCCTGATTTTAAACCATACAGTATTCCCTTGTTGTGTTTGAATGACAGCCTCCTGGTCTATGTGCAGGTTCCTCTTGAGTACAATTAAGTGTTCTGGAATTCCCATTCTTCTCAATGTTACCCACAATTTGTTATGATCCACACAATAAAAAATTCATAAGGTTTTCCCTGGCCAATTCTTTGAGAAGTGGATGGCCTCTTCCTTCTTCCTAGTCTGTCTCAGTCTATAAGCTGGGCTGT
>NW_006922114.1:360231-373133 GCF_000298275.1 Orycteropus afer afer | reverse complement strand
ATCATCAGGGAACTGCCAGAAATTCAGGCCAGATTCTGAAGAAGATATGGAGTGACAACATTATTGATGTCACATGGATCTTGGCTGACAGCAGAGGATACCAGAAAGATGTTTACTTGTGTTTTATTGATTAAGCAAATGCATTTGACTGTGTGGATCATAAGAAATTATGGATAATGTTGCAAATGATAGGAATTCCAGAACATTTAATAGTGCTCATGAAGAACCTGTGTATAGATCAACAGGCAGTCATCCAAACAGAACAAGGGGCTAGTGCATGTTTTAAAAAGAGGAAAAGTGCATGGCAGAGTTGTATTTTGTCACCATCCTTATTCAGTCTTTATGCTGAGCAAATATTCAGAAAAGCTCCACTATAAGAAGACGAATACAGCATCAGGACTGGAGGAAGCCTCATTAACACTTGTGATATACAGATGACACAACTTTTCTTGCTGAAAGTGAAGATGACTTGAAGCACTTACTGATGAAGAATGAAGACTGTAGTCTTCAGTATGGAATACATCTCAACATAAAGAAAACAAAAATCTTCACAACTGGACCGATAAGCAACATCACTATAAATGAAGAAAAGATTGAAGTAGTCAAAGATTTCATACTATCGGATCCACAATCAACACCAATGGAAGCAGCAGCTAAGACATCAGATGATGTATTGCACTGTCAAATCTGCTGCAAATGACCTCTTTAAAGTGGTCAAGAGCAAAGATGTCTCTTTGAAGACTAAGATGCACCTAACCCAAGCCATGGTATTTTCAATAGCTTCATATGTACATGAAAGCTGGACAACGAAGAAGGAAGACCAAAGAAGAGTGGATCCATTTGAGTTGGGTGTTGGTGAAGGATACTGAAAATATCATGGACTACCAGAACTACCGAACCTGTCCTGGAAGAAGAGCAGCCAGAATGCTCCTTGGAAGCAAGAATGGCCAGGCTTTGTCTAATCTACTTTCCCCATATTGCCAGAAGGGACTATTCCCTGGAGAAGGATGTCATGCTTGGTAAAGTGGAGGGTCAGCATAAAAGGGGAAGGCCCTCAACAAGATGGATAGACACAGTGGCTGCAACAATGGACTCAGGTATAGGATTGTGAGGCTGGTGCAGGACATAACAGTGTTTCATTCTATTGTACATAGTCTTGCTATGAGTCAGAGATAATTGCATGACACCTAAAAACAACAACAATGTTCTTCAACTTGCATATTTACTGAAGTATGAGAGGCGTGGGGGTGGTGGCTGGCCCTTGTGGGTGCACCATTAATGGCAGCTGCTGTTACTGTAGGATCTTCCAGACCCGTCCTCTAAGGTCTCCCACACTAAGCTGGCTACACACTGATGCTGGCATGGGCATCTCAGCCATTTTCTGCAGGATAGAACAGTGGCAGAACCACACATTCTGGTACTGTGGGTGGGGCTGCTTTGAAGGTTGGTCCTGTCACCATCGTACTGTGTGAAAATTCACCCATGGTTGAGATTCAATAAGTTGGCTATTGCCAATTGGCAAGCACACACCATCTTTGAGCCTGAGTTCCCTTTTCTGTAAAATGGGGATAAACTTGCCCATTTCAAGAGCTAAGTGAAGCTCCCAGGACTTTTGAAACAGGCATGTTGACAGCGTTAGGTTAAATTTGGAGACCCCAGCACCCTGACTGGCTCTCTGGACACAGGTACTTCCCATTAGCTTCCTCTTTGCTCCTTCTTTGCTTCTCACCACCCCTCCAAATAGTGACATACACTCAGTCGGGGACTCATGCTCCGGTTGTGGCTCTGGTTCCCCTGTAAAGTCTCCTTCCACATTTGTCCTAGGGAGTCCACTTCTCTCCCGAGAGCGTCCCTGCCCATCTTCCAGTTGCCAAGCCACCACCCCTCTCCCCACTTCCTCTTTCCTTGGGCAGCACCTCCTCTCAGCCCTTCAAGGCCCAGAGCTCATCCATCTCCTGCCGAGTCTCCTCCTTCTAGAGACTTTGTGTGGCTCAGAATGGGGCCCTCTCTGTCAGACACCCTCCTTCACAAGCTATCTCAGCCACATCATGCCCCCAGTTTATCCACCTTCAGTCTCTTTTTCTGAGTCCAGTCACAGCTAAGTTTCTAGAGGGCACAGTGTAGCTTCTCTCTCACAGTGGTCACAGAAATGAGGGTCCCTCCCTCAACTATTGGTATTTTCACCCCATCCACTCCTCTGCGCATTGGGTCACTATGAGTAGGAGCTGCCTCAACAGCACCTGACATCAACATCCACTCCCCAGTAGGGGTCTGTAAGTGGTGCAGATGGTTATCACACTCAGCTGCTAACTGAAAGGTTGGAGGTTTGAGTTCACCTAGAGGTCCCTCAGAAGAAAGGCTTGGAGATCTACAGAAAAACTGCCCACTGAGACCCCAAATGAGCAACACGGAGGGCTGGGTGGAGGAGAGGTGGGCGCCTACAGGAAAGGAGCCCTGAGTTCTGACAGGCTTCCACTCCTAGAGTGAGAGTAAGCAAGGCTGTTGGTGACTCTGACACCCATGGGGTCTATGACAGGGTCAACTGGACAGCAACTGGATTTTGTTTTTACTCTCCAATAAGAGATTGGGCTGATTAATTCATTCTTTTTCTCTCCTAACTTTGACAACTGTACATGACATTCTTTATGAAACACGATGGAACTGAAGAAGACCATACATTTCTTCATTTGGATTTATGTGCTTAGAAACTGCAAAGTGAAATCCTCCAGTCAAAATTATATTCCACATCCTTTTTCTTTTCAGATGTCAAATTACTTTCTAAATGAACAAGACAGGCTGGATTGTTCCAGACATCTCCAGTTGATTTTATGGGCATGCTCACCCTGTCTGTGACTGGAGAGACTGTGTTGCATGCTGGGTAAAAGCATAGCAAGTCTCCACTCTGTCCTTTGCCTGTCATGCGACCCTGGCGAAGGAGGAGCCACCCCTCCTCTTAGCAGGATGAGCACCTGGTCAGCATTTTGGGAGACGTGAGATGAAGGTGGTGCATGGTAGTGACCTTCTCATTTACAAAGCTGGTGCTTGGGGCTAAGGCCCTCTTTTTTATAGATGAGGGACTGAGTAAGGGTTTTCATCTTTAGCCCTCACCAAAGGAGGTCTGGTAGCACAGTGCCTAAGGATTTAACTGCTAACCAGAAGGTTGGTGGTTCAAATCCACCAGCCACTCCACAGAAGGAAGACTGTAAAGATTTACTGCCTTGGAAACCCACGGGGGGTCGCTATGAGTTGGAATCGACTCAGTGGCAGTGGGTTTAGCCCTGTTAGGAGATTTTAATTCTCCTCTTAAGCCACCTCTAGCCTCTAGATGAATCTGAGCCAGCTGGGTTTTGTCAGCGTAACAGTCGGCCCATTGGATGGAAAGGTCTGATGAAATAGCCTTTCATTTCAGATCATCAGTATGAATATCCCGGTACCTTGGCCATGTGGAGAACTCCAACCGAAGTGGCTACAAATGAGCTAGCCTGACACATTCTCCAGATGCTTCCAGAATGCATAAGCCTCCTGGTTTGGAGACAAAGGACTTGTTACAGTGAGAACAGCAGGATTGTTAACATAGCCCCCTGATTCCTCAATCCTCAATCCCACAGGGCAACCCAGAGGGCTGGGTAGCGGAGAGGTGGGTGCCCCACAGGAAAGGAGCCCTGAGCTCTGAAGGGCTTCCACTCCTCGGGTGGGAGTAAGCAGCCGGGTCTTTGTCCAGCAGGTGATCAGGGCAGCAAGAATCATGACATGCATTCCTGTGCTGCATTTATCACTTCTCAGAAGCTCAAGCTGCATGGACAGCCCTGAGAAGAGGCCCAGATCAAAGTACAGTCGGGGCCTTGAGAGTTTGACACCCTCAGTGAGGGGTTTAGGAACAAAAGAGGTCCTTGGTGGCTGCCTCCCAACACCGCCATCCAAGTAAAATGCTGCGTCTGCACTGTGTACCGTGACACAGCCCACATCAAAATGCCTGTTGCTCAGAACAAGTGCCTGCCTTCACTGCAGAGAGTCTTTTTCCTTTGTCGGAAAGGAAGAAAAGAAATGGTCGTTTCATGAATCTAAAACTACTAGGGTATGAGAAACAAATGGTTTAATTTGAACACATTTATTTCAATATTTATCATAGAACAGCAAACTTACTCTGAATGTTGCAAATGAATATTATTATAGGAAAATTAATTATTTACTTAAAATTGTCATTCATATAGCATGCATTTGTTGGCAATAATTTCTTCCAGTCCAAGGATATAATGATTTATAGCAACCAAATTGAGAAGTTCTGGTTCAGTAAAATGCAATCAAGGTGTGGATTGAGGTTAGATAGGTGCCTCACAAATCAAAATTGACAGGCAATTGCTTCATGCACATATTGTTATTATTAAACATTTATAATTGAATTCTTGATTTCAGTGCATTTCATTTGTGCATATTGAGGGATACTTCTCATAATTGAGGAAAAAGAAAAGCTACACAAGTAGGTATTATGGTGTAAATGTTTAGTGGCTTTTTTTAATCTTGTGGTTTCCCAGAGGTGATATTTATAGCTTAATATAAATTGTGAATGCAATACCTTCAGAGGTGTGAAATTGGACTTTGCATACTTAGATCTACAGTGTGTGACAGCAGGCAAAAGAACGAACAGATAAAGGTATGACAAAGCTGACAGCTATAACACAGGAAGCGTGATACCTTTCCCTTGAAGTCACATGGATGACACAGGAAACATGACACCCTTCCCTCGAAGTCATGCAGATAACATGGGAAAAGAGGCACCCTTCCCTCGAAGTCACACAGATGACACAGGAAACGTGACACCCTTCCCTAGAAGTCATGGATGACATGGGAAATGTGACACCTCTCCCTCAAAGTCATGTGGGCAACATGGGAAATGTGACACCATTCCCTGGAAATGATGCAGATGACACAGGAAATGTGACACCCTTCCCTTGAAGTCATATGAATGACATGGGAAATGTGATGCCCTTCTCTCAAAGTCACATGATAACATTAGAAAGGTGACACCCTGCCCTAGAAGTCACATGAATGACATGGAAAATGTGACGCCCTTCTCTCAAAGTCACATGGTGACATGGGAAATGTGACAGCCTTCTCTAGAAGTCATGTGGATGACATGAGAAAGGTGACACCTTTCCCTAGAAGTCACATGATGACATGGGAAATGTGACACTCTTCTCTAGAAGTCATGTGGATGACATGGGAAATGTGACACCCTTCCCTAGAAGTCACACAGAAATCTCACTGACTCTATGGAAAAGACAAGAATAGCAGCCCCAGAATTTTCATGTTAAAGAAGAAATAAACCATACTTACTGCCTTCTAGTCAATTCCAACTCACTCTGTCCCCAGAGGTGGAGTAGAACTGCCCTTGAGGCAGTTCCTGGGCAAAATCCCAGCCCCTCTCCTGAACTGTCAAGCCCTCTTCTGCATCACACATACTCACTGACCCAGACTCTGCTTGAAGCAATATCTGGAACAACTCCAGTGATATCCATTCTTGATCTATCTTGTCCAGGACGTGCCCTGAGTGACCCATGTAAATGATATCTCTTAACCTCACAACATCACCATTGGGGATTGAAGCTGCACCTCCCGCCCCACCTCACCCCTACAAGGTCTGTTGAAGTCCTAACCCAGCAACAGTGGATGTGTCCTTGTTTGGAGAAATAGGGTTTTCTTGGCAGATGTTACTGGTTAAGTTAACAAAGTCCTTCTGAGGGGTTGTCATCCTAACTGTGGGAGTTATATTTGTGTGTCAACTTGGCTGGGCCTGGTTGAGTGGCTGGGCAGCTGGTGGTAGTTATTCCCCATGATGAGACTGGCAATCAACTCCATGGCGGGACCTACCACAAGGAGCTAAGTAGTGCCTTTGGGATGTGGTTTGCTTTCTGTATATAAGGAGAAGCCTTGGGAATGGTCTCTAGCCTATGGCATGCTTGGACCCTGCATGTAGCCATGTCATTGCTCAGTAGCCTGCTATGCTCTGCTGACCTTGGGACTTACAATGGACTTAAATTAATGGCCTGCCATGTGGTTGGGTAACATTGGGACTGTGTCATTTTGTCGACCTTGGGCTTCTCAGCCTCAGCAGCCAGCAGCTGTCTGAGTGAAGAAACGCCTCTAGCTTCAGTGGGCCTGCAGCAGGAGGCAGAGCTGAAGCCCAAGGCTGAGGGGCTTTCACCCAGCCCCTAGGGCCTGGCACTTTGAACTTGGACTTAAAGCCTCCAAATTGTAAGAATAAACTCCTGCTTGTTAAGGCCATCCCATTTGTGGTATATATTCCTGTTAGAGCGGCACTAGGTAACCAGAACACTAATCTCCTCTGATAAAAGTGGTGTCTTACTAAAGAGAAAAATACACACACACACACACACACACACACACACACATGCAAAGACACCATGGGAAGCTGCGTCTCCAAGCCGAGAACACCGAGGGATGCCTGGTGTCATTGGAAGCTGAGAGGCCGAGAGACACCAGAAGAATCTTCCCCTAGAGTGGACGGAGAGGGAGCAGAGTCCTGCAGTGCCCTGAATTCACACTTTGAGCTTCCAGAACTGTGAGCAGATACATTTCTGTTCTTCAAAGCTATCACTTTGTGGCATTTTGTTATGGCAGCCCTGGGAGACTAAGACACCCCAGACAATATATGAGTCATGTTGACCCCCACTTGACAGATAAAGACCCTGAGAGTCAAGGAGGTTAAATAGCCTACTCGTGGTAGCGCAGTTAGGAAGAGGTATGTTGCAGACCCAGGCTGCCAGGCTCCAGCTCTCCAACTCTAACACACAACGGTGACATTACATAGCCTGTGTTTCTGAGCCACACAGGCCTCCCTGCACCAGACACACGAACCCACCACCTCTTGGCTCATTGCATCCCTTCTACTGGTAGACACAATTGTGTGGCCAGTCACCAAAACGTGTGTAATGTTTCAAAAGTAGCGTATTTTGGAGCAATTTCAGAACTTTGGAGAAGGTGGGAATGGCTTCATTGCTGAACTTTGTCATTACTTTAATTAGATGAGAGTTCAAATTAGGTCCCCAAGTTTACCCCGTGGTGCACTCCATGGAGTTATTGTGCCCAGTGTCTCAGATCAACGAGACCTGCAAACACAGGTCTAGACAGAAAGGAAGCATAAACACCCTGAGCCTCTGTACTTTGTGTATATAGAGAATACACAGTATTTGGTAGACATCGCCGAAGCCCGGGGGAGGGGGTCAGCAGTTAAAGCACTGCACTGCTAACCGGAGGGCAGCAGCTCAAACCAACCAGCTGCTCTGCAGGAGTTCTGTGAAGACTGACAACCGTGGAACCCGACGGGGCAGTTTTATTCTGTCCTCCAGGGGAGCTGCGTATTGGCACCAACTCCACGGCAGGGGGTTTGGTTGGGAGTTTCGTAAACATTGCAGTCAGAGGTGCCTGGTTTAGTTGGTGTGTGGCGCTCCTCCCCGGGGTGTTTCAGGGCCCAGGCTGCTTCCAGCTTGCATCTCACCATTCCCAACAGTCCTGTCCCCGTCTGTCCCCATCCAGCAAAAGTGGAAAGAGTGACCAAAAAAAATGCATGCACCTCTCCAAAGCCTCAGCCTAGAGTGGACATGCCATCTCTGGGTCCAGCTGACTGCTGAGACACCCTCCCCAGAACAAGACCTGCTCCACAGCGGGGGAGTCTGGGAACATGCTCAGCCTGGTGCCTGGCTACATGCCATTTCCAAGAACTTCAAACTCCTCAGTGGAATCGACTGCACTCATGGCCGTCCCTCATGTGTCAGAGCAGAACTGGCTCCGTAGTTTCCGTGGCTGAGTTCACACAAGTGGTTGCTAGGACTTTCTTCTGAGGCAAGTGGGGGTGGACTCAAACCCCCAACCTTTGGGTCAGCACTGAGTCCACTGACCATGTGCAGCACCCAGGGAGTCCTTTCCCAAGGTTAAAGATGATGGATTTGGGCAGATGCCTGGTAGGCTCTGGCAGAAGCTAACGTAGATGAAATTGATTAAAATAGGACAAATGAAACTGCCCATTAACCCGAGTTACACAGACCTGTCCACCAGTGATGAGTAATGGCACTTGATGCAGGCCCCACTCATCGAGTCACCTGCCCAGGTAAGACACCGAATGAAAGAGCAGAGGACTGTGCTCCCTGCAGGCAACCTCACTACAAAGAAAAGAAATATTGGCTGGCAGTGCAGTTCTTTCTTCCTAAATTACCAATTTTGTAACTTGACAAATCCCAGGGAAGAGCGAAGAAAAGGGGACAGAGGTTAGAGTGCTACACCAACTGAGTTCTCTCTAGTAGAAGGAAACATCAGGATGGGGAAAGAATGGTTCCATCCTCACATCGTCCTTCTGGAGCAAACTGCACTGACCCCTGGTTCTGAAAGACAGTGGCCGACACAGAGTCAGTCTCTCCCTCCTCTGACTTCTGCATGGTTGCGGACTCTAATGGAACTCACTTGCTTTTCCTTATATCATAGACATTTGTGGATATCCAGTTTCCATGAGTAGACTGTAGGGCCATGCAGAAAGGGTCCTTATCTCTTAGCAGTTTGTACTTTGCCTCATATACAGCACAATCTTAATGATGAGGAAATAAATGATAAAAATGTGAAATATCTATTTAGCAAAACAGTTTGATATGTACTTGTGACAACCTTGGTGGGGCCCCTTCTGCTTGTGATACTGTGAGCTTTTTTTACCTGATTCATTGAGTGCCACTAAAGAGAAAGGCCTGGTTTAAATTCTACTTGGGTGTCAAGGCCTGGACGATATGAGCCTTTGTGGGATCCAACAAGGCGTGCTAATTGCTGAGACTGAATACACGGTCTTAGTGCTCCAGTGTAGCTCCTGGATTTCTCAGAACCAATGTGGATGTGCTCTACTCTTGAGCATCTCATTTTATCCAGTGATTAAAACGCAATGAATTATTAATATGACTGAACATTTTAAGGGCAAAGCTTATTAAATGCTTTATTAATTACAGAAGAAAGAAATCATAGACTTGGCATTTCTAACTTAGAACTTTCAGAAATACTATTCAATTTGTGTTGGATGAGAGCATTTTGATTTAAGTGAATAAAGGTAATATTTTCTTTTCCAGTTGGGAAAACCAGTCCTTGGAATCATGAATTATGAGACATCATTTTAGAACAAAGTGATAAAAGACTGTAAAACTAATTAAAACCCGTAGTTTTGTATTTCCCCCTTTGTAAGTGAAGTTTGAAAAGGAAATAAATCCACTCTTATTGATATTACCAACACTTTGCTTTAGTATCTCTCCTGTAACTATCCGTTTATCAGAAAAGACTCTTCTAGTCTCCCTTAAACTGAGACCCTCTTGGGGCTCTCTCATCACCTCGTACACAGCCCTGGATTCTAACCCGTTTTATTGACTACTGTTTTGTACCTTCCACATGAGCTAGCTAGATGCTCAAGGGTGGGGCCCAACTCATTCAACCAGTGTTATGCATTGAATTGTGTCTCCTAAAACATATATTGAAATCCTAATCCTTGTTCCTGGCAACATGCCCGTTTTTGAAATGAGGGCGTTTTGTAATGTTAAAGAAGTCACACCAGAGTAGGGTGAATCCTAAGCCAAGTCACTTATGAACTATACAAAGAGCAGAAGAGACACAGCAACACACTCAGGGAGGTCAACACCAAGGGACAGCAGGATCTTTGCCAGTCACCAGCAACCAGAAAAGCCCAGAGGAGGAATCCACGTGGCCAAGATCCTGGTTTGGAGGTTTGGCCTCAAGCACTGGGAGACAACTTGTGTTCTTACTCAATTGGCACAACAAAGTGCGTAAAAGCCTTGCTCCTCATCCTACATTGGTGAGTAGAGAGACTGGGATCTTAAAAGCTTTCATTCGGCCATCTAAGATGCAGCTAATGGTCTATTATCAGAAGCGAAGAAGAGTGCAAAAAAACAAGACCATTTAGAAGCAATCAGCCCTAGGACACGATGGACCTTGAGACCAGAAGAACTAGATGGTGCCTGGCTACCAATGCCAACCACCCAGGAAAGGATCAAATCTGGAGATCCTGGATAGAGTGGGAGGGAAAACATGGAACAAAATTAAGAAACTCAATAATGACCAGAATTACTGGTCAGATGGCATCTGGTGAGACCCTCAATACCATGGTCTTGGTATACATTCTGGGCCTGGAATAAAACTCACTTCCAGGGGCTGGCTCTCAGCCCAATAGTAAACAAGATGTCCATGAAGACTACTCAACCCAGAGTGACGCACCCACATACTCTATGGAAATGCACCGCTTGGAGCAATCGACTGTGAGGCACCAGAGGGGCTACATTCACATGGAGGAACTGCAGGACACATAGGAGTGCATAAGTATGAGGGGCACGGGAGAAGGGTTATGGGGCAGAGAGGGGAGGAGACTGGGTTAAGGTTGGGCATAGTAAATGGGGAGTGAAACTAAATGTACATGTAATGTTGAATGTAAAACAAACTCTTAAAATAACAATAATAATAATAATAAATTTCTGTTCTTTAAAGACAGCCACATGTGGAATTTCTGTTCCAGCAGCACTTGGAGACATCCAGTATGGTGCCAGGGAAATGATGAGTATTTATTTTTGATGGCTGATATTCCTTGCATTACATCCTGGATTTCTGCTCCTCAGCTCAAAGCTCTCAGCCCATCATAGCCCGTTCCTTAGATCTGCTGCAAACCACAGGTCCGACACTGTATGGATGCTCAAAGACACACCAAAGCCTCCTGTTCCGGCCCAGCCCTGGGTTCACACCCTCCAGCCTCGTTCTCCCTTGTAAAACTGAAGCATCACAAGGCTGACATGCAACCAAGACCAGCATCCCCATCTGTGACCCACCACTTCCTCCTGTGGTCCCCAAGTTGTAGCATCACCAGTTAGAATGTGTGTCATTGTGGTGTATACCGGCCTTTTCTTTCTAGTTCCACGAAGGTACTTATGGGCCGGCATCATATATCCCTGATGGCATCAGTATGGCGCTTGACATTGAAGCACTCTAGAACGATTTCTGGACTTGAGACAATTTCCCCATGAAACAGTATATTTTCAGATAAGATGGAAACAAGAATACTCTTTCTCACATTAGTCCCTTGTTACTAAAAGTATCATGCTGAAAATGATTGAGACATCATCACACACTAATGGACCCCCTGGGTGGTTCAAACAGTCAATACACTCATCTGCTACACAAAAGGTGGGAGGTATAAGTCTACCCACAGGCACCTTGGAAGAAAGTCCTGGCAATCTACTGAGAGATCACAACCATTGAAAACCCTACGAAGCACAGTTGCACGCTGACACGGACGGGGTCATTTTGAGTCAGAACTGACTCAATGGCAACCGACCAAGATCATCACAGCCACTGATCAGCCACGATGAAGCACTATGAAGCAGTTCCACACTGAGGTGCACGCAGTCATTGTGAGTCAGAATTGACTCAACAGCAACCGGATAAGGGAAAATATTTAAATAAAGAATCATCTCCCTCTTTGAGCAAATTCAGTATAACTCCAGAAGTCATCAGCAGCAAATCAGTGCTTAACTTTTGAAATTAGCATTAAGAGGAAAAGGGCCCAAACATCAGCAATTTAATTGAAACACTTTTAAAATAAAATATTGGCTGGTGTACTTGAAGTTATAACTTTTTTTTCTTTAAATCCTATAATGCACCCAAAATGAAATCAACCCTTAAAGATACCAGTTTATAAAATTCACAAACTACAATGTGATGAGACAAATATTGAGGCACCCTATGGCTGAGGAAAACACAATTCTAACCTTTCCCCAAAATAAGGCCATATAGTTATATGAATTTTTGAAACTCAGAGACCAAATAGATCATTTAGTACCACTGGCTGTAAGCAGGGTGATGTAAGCTACTATTGGTTCTGGGCATTCCAATGCCTGGGAGAGAAGCTGAGATCATGGTTTGCTGGCTCTGTTTTCCCAGAGTCGCCTGGGGACAGCTTAGAGTCCAAACAAAGCAGAGACCAAAACTCTTGGGGATTTGTAAACATCTCTCTCTGCACTTTTGAGGGGTTTGTTAGATTGCTGGATAGCAGCAAATATCCATCTCCTAGAAACGAGTCCATTTTGAATTATTTTACTCTACCAGAGCGCCTTTTAAAAAAAAAATCTTTTACAATTGCAGCAGCATTTTGACAGAGAACTGCCAGAAATTCAAGCTGGATTCAGAAAAGGAGGTAGAATGATGGATATCATTGTTGATGTCAGATGCATCTTGGATAAAAGCAAAGAATACCAGAAAGATTTCTATCTGTGTTTTGTTTACTATGCGAAGGTATTCAACTATGTAGATCATAACAAATTACAGGTAACTTTGCAAACAATGGGGATTTCAGAACACTTTATTGTGCTATAAGGAAACTGTGCATAGACCAAGAAAAAGTCATTTGAACAGAACAAAGGGACACTGCATAATTAAAAATCAGGAAGGGTGCGTGTCAGGGTTGTATCCTTTCACCATACTTATTCAATCTGTGTGCTGAGCAAATAATCCAAGAAGCTGGACTATATGAAAAAGAATGCAGCATCAGGATTGAAGGAAGACTCATTAACAACCTGTGATAGCAGACAACATAACATTGTTTCCTGAAACTGAACGTGGTTTACAGCACTTATTGATGAACACTAAAGACTACAGTCTTCAGTGTGGATTATAGCTCAACACAAAGAAAACAAAAATCCTCACAACTGGACCAACAAGCAACATCATAATAAATGGACAAAAAATTGAAGTTATCAAGAATTTCATTGTGCTTGGGTCCACAATCTGTGCCCATGGAAGCAGCAGTCAAGAAATCAGATGTTGCACTGCATTGGGCAAATCTACTGAAAAAAAAAAAA
>NW_006922114.1:332189-360131 GCF_000298275.1 Orycteropus afer afer | reverse complement strand
TATGTGAACTGCTGTATGGTAAGTGAATCTTCTCTGTAAATCAACACACAAAAAAAAAAAAAAAAAAAGAAAGAAAGAAAAAGAACAGCTCTAAGGTGTTAAAAAGCAAAGATGTCACTTTGAAGACCATGGTGCGCCTGACCCAAGCCATGATATTTTCAATCATCTCATATGCATGTGAAAACTGGACAATGAATAAGGAAGACCAAAGCAGAGCATGCCTGTGAATTCAGTACTCAGCAAAGAATACTGAAAATGCCATGGGTCGCCAGAAGAATGAAGAAATCTGTCCTGGAAGAAGTGTAGCTGAAATGCTCCTTAGAAACCAGAATGGCCAGACTTCGTCTCACCTACCTTGGGCATATTGTCAGAAGAAACCATTCACTGCAGAAAGAAATCATGATCAGTAAAGTGGGGGCTCAGGGAAGAAGGGGAAGGCCCTCAACATGATGCATTGACCAGTGGCTGCAACAACGGGCTCAAGCATAGAAAGGATTTTGTGGGGGCTGCCATGAATCAGAGCTGACTCAAAGGCACCTACCAGCAGCAACAGCATTCCTTTACCCACATTTCAGGATCTAGAGAAGACAGTTGGTGTGCACATATAGCATTGTGGATGTTGCTATCACAGTCTATGTTATGTAGATTTGATTAAAAAAAAAAAAAAAAGCATCACCAGTACTAGCAAAAAAAAGTGACACTAGTATCCAATTCATAAGGTTTTCCCCGGCCAGTTCTTTGAGAGGTGGATGGCCTCTTCCTTCTTCCTAGTCTGTCTCAGTCTGTAAGCTGGGCTGATACCTGTGCACCATGTGCATCCTGCTGGGTTTGAAACACCAGAGGCTCAGCCTCAAAACTCACATCAACATGTCACCAGGGTAGAACAAACCAACAGACAAGTTTGTCTCCCTGTTGGAAACCTCTCATACCACCTTTACCTGGGTCCCTGCAGCTGACTCCTCCTCTGTCCGGGTTCCTGGGCCTTTTAATCCCCTTTCCCCCACTCTCCCATCCTGCTGCTTTGGGCATGCTTGAGTTCTCTCTCCTCATTGTGCTCATGAGGAACCTGTACATAGACCAAGAGGCTGTTCTTTGAACAGAACAAGGGGATATTGCATGGTTTTAAATCAGTAAGGGTGTGTGTCAGGATCCTTGCGGCTGACTGCTCCTCTGTCCTTGTTCCTGGCTTTTAATCCCCTTTCTCCTGCTCTCCTGTCCTGCTGCTGTGGGCGTGCCTGGGTTCTCTCTCCTCACCTGGATCCCTGTGGCTGACTGCTCCTCTGTGCGGGTTCTGGCTTTTAATCCCCTTTCTCCCACTCTCCCATCCTGCTGCTTTGGGCATGCCTGAGTTCCTTCTCCTCACCTGGATCCCTGCGGCTGACGGCACCTAACAACAACAACAAATATCCTTGATGTAACAGAGTAAACTATATGCTATTTTGTTTATTTGTTTGTCACACACAGTCATGTGTTGCATAAAGTCATTTGGGCAACATCCAACCACATGTGGGTCCTTGGTCCCATAAGGTGATAATATTATTGTTGTTGTTATGTGCCGTCAAGTCAGACCCGACTCATAGCGACCCCTCCTTGGGTTTCCGAGGTGGTGTCACTATGGAAGTAGATTGCCCCACCTTCCTTCTGAGGAGTGGCTGATGGGTTTGAACCACCAGCCCTCTGGTTAACAGTCAATTGCCTTAGGCACTACGCTACCAGGGCTCCTAAGGTGATAATAGAGTTCAGAAGTCCTCAACATAGATGGGTGTAGCAGACATAACCAGGCACAGAAAAAGCAACAGCTTCTCACGTACAACTCACGTCTCATGTCTCTTGTATACAAAGTGATTGCCCTGCCAGGTGTATGACAGTACAGTACATGTATAACCTACGATACATGTGTCTTCATAGTTGTAATAAACCCTGTGTTACTGGCTAATGCATGTACTGTACTGTACTTTTTATTGTTGTTTTAATGTGAAATTGCCCTACTTACAAATAAAAAGTTTACTGTCACAGAGTATGCTTCCATTCATAGACAGCAGCATCCAGTCTCCTTTATTGCACATCTCTTGAGTGTTGTAGCATTATTTCTCTGTTTAATTTCCTTTCAAAAATACTACCATGGAGTTAATCATGACTCTCAAACATGCAAAACCAGTGCTTATGACAGCAGCAGCAAGAGGCAGAGGGGCTGTATGGATTTGGAAGTGAAACAAAACATTATGAAACAACACAAAAGTGGGAAATCAGGGACTGCTATCGCTCATGACTTAGGCATGTCTGTTTGCTAAGGATATATCCTTATCCTTAATATGGTGTTCATGCAGCATCCAAATCACATAACGTCCTGTTTCCTAGAACACATCACGGACATTAAGTGTTCATGAGTGAATGAAAAACACACTACAAAATGAATCAGTCACTTCAAGAGCTGAAAAAAAGAAATGTATGGAAATATTTATCGTGGGAAAATCCATTGAAAGATGAGGAATGACAGACGGTCAGGCACTCCTTGTGAGGGAGCAAGCACCTTCGCTGGCTGCCAGCTGGAGGACGGCACTGCGGGCACACAGAGAACCAGGGAGAGAGAACTTAAGGGTGTCGGTGATGAAGAGCAACCGACAAAAGGAAGTGGGGGATGATGGAAGCCTGAAGGCATTACAACTCCAAAGCTTGCTGTCTGGACACTTTATTGGGAAATTCTACAGGGTTTTATTGATGTATCTACATTAGAGAAAAACAAACAAAACCAAACTCACTGAGTGGAATCCAACTCATAGCAACCCCTCTGTGAGGTTCCAAGGCAGTATGACTAAATAAGTAGATTGCCCATCTTGCTTCCAAGGAATGACTGGTGGGCTTGAACCACCAGCCTTCTGGTTAGCAGTCAAATGCCTTAGGCACTATGCCACCAGAGAGAGAAGTTCCCTTCATAACGTCTGCCTTTGGAAAAATGGCCAGAATGCTGTTTACTGAATTGAAATTGAGGTTATGAAAACACCATTCCTTGTAAACTAATAATATGCTTCATATAAAAGTAAATAAAAGAAAAAGTAGAAAAAAGATAAAATGGGAGTGGAGGTATAATTTTTATAACTATGGTATGATTGAGAAATTGAAGGAATTCCAACATCAATGAAATACTTCTATGAAAGGCATGAGTAAAACAGCTTGACAAGAGTACAGAGGAGGGGACGGCAACTTAGGGATATTGTTGCTCAAGTACCCCAGGATCTTATCAGAACTAATTAATGCAAGAGAAATCTGAAGAGCGCATAAATTGTCTGATTAATATTGAGTAAAATAGTAGCCAATGTTCATTCTTGCCTAAATATGCTACTTTTGTTTCTTGTAAAATTGGTAGAATTACATTACTCTCGCTATGAGTAAAAGGAAGAATTACTAAATTTTTTCAAGTCAGAATTGCAAATAATGTTCAAAACCTTTTAGTCTGGCAGTTTTTATCCAGAGTCCCATTCTTTCCTACTGCTTCCAGCACTTCCTTCTCCAAAGAATTGGAGAATTGCTGATTCAGTCTGACTTTACTACTTAAGCACACATACCTGGCCCTTCTCCATGCAAAACATATCCTAGACTCTTCCACCTCTTTCCCTGCATCTTGGTATAGTCTCCCTCCCCGACCCCTGGGCTGGGTGTGGCCAATTGACTTTATCATTAATATCACATGCAAGTAAAATTTTACTGACAGTAATTAAAATTGGTTACAAGAGGCAGCCAGAAATCTAAACTGAATTAAGAAGAGGATGTGGAATGAGGGATATCATTGCTGATGTCACATGGATCTTGGCTGAAAACAAACACCAGAATGATGATTACCTGATGATTATCAACTATGCAAAGGCATTTGACTATGTGGTTCATAACCAGGTATAGATAGCATAGTGAAGAATGGGAATTCTAGAACCCTTCATTGTGCTCACGAGGAACCTGTACATAGACCAAGAGGCTGTTCTTCGAACAGAACAAGGGGATATTGCATGGTTTTAAATCAGTAAGGGTGTGTGTCAGGGTTATATCCTTTCACCATACTTATTCAATCTGTATGCTGAGCAAATAATCCAAGAAGCTGGATTATATGAAGAACATGGCATCAAGATTGGAGGAAGATTCATTAACAACCTGTGATATGCAGACGACCTAACCTTGGTTGCTGAAAATGAAGATGACTTGAAGCACTTAGTAATGAAGACTAAAAATTACACTCTGCACTATGGATTATACCTCAACACAAAGAAAGTGAAAATCTTCACAACTGGACAAATAAGCAGTATCATGATAAATGGAGAAAAGATCAAAGGTGTCAAAGATTTCATATTACTTGCTTCTACAATCAACACCAATGGAAGCAGCAGTCAAAAACTCAGATGACGAACTACACTGGGCAAATCTGCTGCAAAAGACCCCTTTCAAATGATGAAGACCAAAGATGTCTCTTTGAAGACTAAGGTGCACCTAACCCAAGCCATGGTATTTTCAATTGCCTCATATGCATGTGAAAACTGGATAATGAATGAGGAAGACCAAAGAAACATTGATGCTTTAGAGTTGTGGTGTTGGTGAAGAATACTGAAAGTACCATGGATTGCCAGAAGAACTAAAAAATCTGTCTTGGAGGAAGTGCAGCCAGAATGCTCCTTGAAAGAGAGAATAGCCAGACTTCATCTCACCTACTGTGATTATGTTGTCATAAGGGACCATTCCCTGGAGAAGGATATCATGCTTGGTAAAGTGGAGGGTCCGCAAGAAAGGGGAATACCTTCAACAAGATGGATTGACACAGTGGCTGCAACAATGGGCTCGGGTATAGCAAGGATCATGAGAATGGTGCTGGACTATACAGTGTTTCGTTCAGTTGTACATAGGGTCACTATGAGTTGGCATTGACTCAATGGCACCTAACAACAACAACAACATGGATACCCATTAAAAAAACTCACAAGAAATAAGCAATGGCAATAAGCAACATCATGAAAAGCACAGAAAATATTTTTGTCAAGGATTTCATTTTACTAGGATCAACAATCAATGTCTCTGGCAAAAGTAGTCAAGAAATCAAATGACATATTTCATTGGGAAAGTCTGCTGAAAAAGACCTCTTTAAAGTATTAAAGACACAAGCTGTTACTTTGAAGACTAAGGTGTGCCTGGGCCAAGCCATGGTGTTTTCAATTGCATTATATGCTTGCAAAAGTTAAACAATGAATAAAGAAGATCAAAGAATTGATGTATTTGAATTATAATGTTGGTGAAGAATGTTGAAAATACCATAGACTGTCAGAAGCAGAACAAATGTGTCTTGGAAGACAACAGCCAGAATGCTCCTTGGTGATGAGGGTGAAGGAATTTCATCTCTCATACCTTGGTCATGTTGTCAGGAGGGACCAGTCCCTGGAGAAAGGCATCATGCTTGGTAAAATTGAGAATCAGCAAAAGAAGAAGAACCTCGATGAGATGAATTAATACAGTGGCTGTGACATAATCATATTTGCAACTCAAACATAATAATGATTGTCAGGAAGGTGGAGGATCAGCCAGTGTTTCATTCTGTTGTACATGGGGTGGCTGTGAGTCAGAACTGACTTGACAGCAATGGGCTTATAGATAGATCAATATACAAAAATCTATTATAACTCAATATACTCACAACAAACAATATTATTTTTAAAAAATATCTCTTACATTAGTATTAAACCTCAAACTGTTAGGCATAAGTGTAAAGAAATTTTGTAGAACCTCTGCACAGAAAACTAGATGACATTATTGAGATAAATTTTAGAAGAAAAATTAATGGAGAGCTATTCCATGAAAAGGACTTGGAGCACTCAACACTTTATAGATGCCCATTTTTCTCAAATTGATCACTAGGTTCACTGTAATCCCAACTAAAATCCAACTGGTCTTGGTGTCAAAATTTAAATGATGAAACTCAAATTCATGAGCAAATGCAAATGTCCAAGGATAGTGAAGATAAACTTGAAGAAGGATAACAAAGTTGGAAGAATGTTTATACAGCTGGCAGCTGACACTAAACAAACAGAAAAATGGAATGTTCTGGAATCTCCAAAGAGACTCAATCACAAATAAATGCTTAGTATTCAGTAAGAAAGAACTACCACTCATCTGTCAGTTTTTCATGTGGTGGTGGCTTGCATGTTACTGTGAGGCTGGAGGCTGTGTCACAAGTATTTCAAATACCAGCAGTGTCACCCATGGTGGACAGGTTTCAGTAGAGCTTCCAGACTAAGACAGACTCAAAAGAAGGAAGAGACCATCCATTTCTCAAAGAATTTGCCAGTGGAAACTATATGAATAGCTGTGAAACACTGTCTGATATATTACTGGAAACTGAAAACTTTCTGAATAGCCCTGAAACATTGTCTGATATTATGCCTGGAGATGTGCCCTTCAGGTCAGAAGGCACTGAAAATACAATTGGAGAAGGGCTGTCTCCTCAGAGTAGAGCCACCCTTAATGATGTGGATGGAGTAAAGGACCTCCATTTGCTGGTATGGCACGACTCAAATTAAGAAGAAACAGCTGAAAACATCTATTAATAATTGGAGCATGGAAAGTACAAAGTATGAATCTAGGAAAATTGTAAATTGTCAAAAATGAAATGGACCGTATAAAGATTGATATCCTAGGCATTAGTGAGGACTGGTTTTGGCCCTTTTGAATCATGGAACCATATGATCTGCTATGCTAGGAATGACAAATTGAAGAGGAATGGTGTGGCATTCCTCATTACGGAATGTTTCAAGATCTATCCAGAAGTACAATGATGTCAATGATAGGATAATATCCATATGCCTACAAGGAAGAACAGTTAATACTATTATTATTCAATTTTTTGCACCAGCTACTAAAGCCAAAGATGAGGAAATTGAAGATTTCCACCAACTTCTGGAGTCTGAATTTGACCAAACATGCAATCAAGATGGCTTTTCACTGGTGATTGGAATGCAAAAGTTAGAAACAAAGAAGAATCACTGGTAGTTGGAAAACATGATCTTGGTGATAGAAATAACTGGAGATCACATGATAGAATTTTGCAAGACCAATGACTTATTCATAGCAAATGTCTTCTTTCAACAACATAAATGGCAGCTGTACACATGGAGTTCACCAGACGGAATACACAAGAATCAGATTGACTACATCTGTGGAAAGAGGCGATGGAGAAGCTCAGTATCTTCAGCCAACACAGGGCCAGGAGCTGACTGTGGAACAGATCAACAACTGCTTATGTGCAAGTTCAACTTGAAGCTGAAGACAATTAAAACAAGTCCACAAGAGCCAAAATAGGATTTTGATTATATCCCTCCTGAATTTAGAGACCATTTAAAGAGTAGATTTGATGCATCAAACACCAATGACCAGAAACCAGAAGAATTGTGGGATAACATCAAGAACATCATCCTTGAAGAAAGCAAAAGATCATTAGAAAGATAGGAAAGGAAGAAAAGACCAAAATGGATGTCAGAAGAGACTCTGAAACTTACCCTTGAACGGAGAGTACCTACAGCAAATGGAATAAGTGACAAGATACAGGAGCTAAATAGAAGATTTCAAAGAGTAGCTCGAGAAGATAAATCAATTATTATAATGAAATGTGCAGAGACCTGGAGTTAGAAAAACAAAAAGGGAAGAACATGTTCGGCATTGCTCAAGCTGAAAAAACTGAAGAAAAAATTCAAGCCTCGAGTTGCAATACTGAAAGATTCTACTGGCAAAATATTGAATGATGCAGGAAACATCAAAAGAAGATAGAAGGAATACATAGAGTCCCTGTACCAAAAAGAATTGGCCGATGTTCATCCACTTCAGGAAGTGGCATATGATCAAGAACTGATGATATTGAAGGAAGAAGTTGAAACTGCACTGAAGGAATTGGCAAAGAACAAGGTTCCAGGAATTGACAAAATACCAATTGAGATTTTTCAAGTAACAGATGCTGTGCTGGAGGGACTCACTCGTCTATGCCAAGAAATTTGGAAGACAGCTACCTGGCCAACTGACTGGAAGAGATCCACATTTGTACCCATTCCAAAGAAAGGTGATCCCACAGAACATGGAAATTATTGAACAATATTATTAATCTCTCACCCAAGTAAAATCTTGCTGAAGACAATTCAAAAATGATTGCAGCAGTATATTGACAGAGAACATCCAGAATTGCAAGCTAGATTCAGAAGAGGATGTGGAAAAAGGGATATCATTGGTGATTGCAAATGAATCTTACCTGAAAGCAAAGAATACCAGAGAGATGTTTACTTGTGTTTTATTGACTATGCAAAAGCACTTGATTATGTGGATCATAACAATTATAGATAACATTGAAAAGAATGAGAATTCAAGAACACTTAATTGTACTCATGAGGAACCTGTACATAGACCAGAAGGCTGACTTTCAAACAGAACAAGAGGATACTGCATGATTTAAAATCAAGAAGGGAGTGTGTCAGGGTTGTATTCTGTCTCCACACTTACTCAATCTGTATGCTGAGCAAATAATCCAAGAAGCTGAACTATATGAAGAAGAACATGGCATCAGGATTGGAGGAAGACTCATTAACAACCTGCAATATGCAGACGACACAACTTTGCTTGCTGAAAGTGAGGATGACTTGAAGCACTTACTCACTACACTCTGCAGTATGAATTACATCTCAACATAAAGAAAATGAAAATCCTCACAACTGAACTAATAAGTAGCATCACAATAAATGGAGAAAAGACTGAAATTGCCAGACTTCATACAACTTGTTCTACAATCAACAGCAATGGAAGCAGCAGTCAAGAAATGAGATATCATGTTGCACTGGACAAATCTGCTATAAAAGACCTATTTAAGGTGCCTAAGAGCAAAGATGTCTCTTTGAAGACTAAGGTGTGCCTAACCCAAGCCATGGTATTTTCAGTCACCTCATATGCAGGAATTGATGGAATCCCATTGAGATGTGTCAACAAACAGATGCCATGCTGGAGCCACTCACTCGGCTATGCCAAGAGATTTGGAAGACAGCTACCTGGCCAACTGACTGGAAGAGATCCATATTTGTAGCCATTCCAAAGAAAGATGATCTCACTGAATGTGGAAATTATCAAACAATATCATTACTATCACACACAAGTAAAATCTTACTGAAGATAATTCAAAAAAGGTTGCAGCAGTATATTGACAGAGAACTTCCAGCAACACAAGCTGGATTCAGAAGAGGACCTGGAATAAGGGACATCATTGCTGATGTCAGATGAATCTTGGCTGAAGGCAAAGAATACCAATGTGTTAAGCTGAGTTCTCCAGAGAAGGAAAACCAGTAAAGCTTTGTGATGGTTATGTTTGTATGTCGACTTGGCTAGGCCTGGATGTAGTATTCCCCATGATGAGACTGGTAATCAACTCCATGATGGAATCTACTGGGAGCAGTTGAGTAGCTGCCTTTGGGTATGTGGTCTGCTTCCTGTGTATAAGGAGAAGCCTTGGGAATGGTCTCTAACCTATGGCACACTTGGACCCTGCATGTAGCCGTGTCATTGCTCAGCAGCCTGCCATGCTCTGCCGACCTTGGGACTTACAATGGACTTAAGTAATGGCCTGCCATGTGGTTTGGTAACATCAGGACCATGCCTTTTGATTTGTCAATCATGGGGCTTCTCAGCCTCAGCGGCCAGCAGCTAGCTGTCTGAGTAAAGAAAAGCCTCTAGGTCCAGTGGGCCAGGAGCAGGAGGCAGAGTTGGATCCCAAGGTTGAGAGGCTGTCACCCAGCCCCTAGAGCCCGGCACCTTGAATTTGGACTTAAAGCCTCCAAATTGTAAGAATAAACTCCTGTTTTTTAAGGCCATCCCATGTGTGGTATATTTCTTGTCAGAGCAGCACTAGGTAACCAGACAGAATTATAGAGAGAGAGAAGAAAAAAATTTATCTTAGGAAAATGGCTCACACACTTATAGAAACTGGGAAGTCCCAAGTTCCTGGATCAAATGTAAAACTGGAAAATATATGTCCTTGAAGACTAAGGTGCATCTGACACAAGCCATGGTATTTTAAATCACCTCATATGCATGTGAGAGCTGGAAAATGAACAAGGAAGACCAAAGAAGAGTTGATGCTTTTGAGTTGTGGTTTTGGTGAAGAATGCTGAAAGTACCTGAACTGCTAAAAGAACTGAAAAATCTGCCCTGGAAGGAGTGCAGCTAGAATGCTCCTTGGAAGTGAGAATGGCCAGACTTTGTCTCACCTACTTTTGTCAATTTTTGGAGCTCCAGAACTGGTAGGTAAGCCCGGGAAGTAACAGCAGACAGCTTTTGGAGGGCTAGAACTGGTAGGGCAGGCTGGGAGCATGAGAGTAGCAGTTTGGAGCAGCTAAGGGAGACAAACTGGTCTGTCAGTTTGTCATCCTGTGGTGGCTTGTGTGTGGTGTGAGGCTGGAGGCTATGCCACCATTATTTCAAGTGCCAATAGGGTTACCCACGGTGGACAGGTTTCAGTGGCACTTCCAGACTAAGAAAGACTCAGATAAAGGAAGAGGCCATCCACTTATGAAAGAATTGGCTAGTGAAAACCTTATGAATAGTGGTGAAACACTGTCTGATATATTACTGAAAAATATCCCTGAAATATTATCTGATATAGTGCCAGATGAGCCCCTCAGGTCAGAAGGCATTCAAAATATGACTAGGAAAGAACTGCCTCCTCAGGATAGAGATGACCTTAATGATGTGGATGGAGTAAAGGTTTCAGGACCTCCTTTTGCTGACATGGCATGACTCAAGAAGAAATAGCTACAAACATCCATTAATAATCGGAAAATGTAACGTATGAAGTATAAATCCAGGAAAATTGGAAGTTGTCAAAAATGAAATGGAATGCATGTAGATTAATAACCTAGACATTAGTGAGCTGAAACTGACTGGTTTTGGCCATTTCGAACTGGACAACCATATGGTCTACTATGCCGGGAATGAAAAATTAAAGAGGAATGGAGTGGCATTCCTCATCACAATGAATGTTTCAAGATCTATCCTGAAGTACAGTGCTGTCAGTGATAGGATAATATCCATATGCCTACGAGGAAGACAAGTTGCTATTACTATTATTCACACTTACACATCGGCCACCAAAGCCAAAGATGAGGAAGTTTAAGATTTTTAACAACTTCTGCAGTCTGAAATTGACCAAACATGCAATCTAGATGTGTTAATTATCACTCGTGACTGGAATGCAAAAGTTGGAAACAAAAAAGAATCACCAGTAGTTGGAAAATAAAGTCTTGGTGATAGAAATGATGCTGGAGATCACATGATAGAATTTTGCAAGACCAACGACTTATCCATTGCATATACCTTTCTTCAACAACACAAATGGCAGCTGTACATATGGGCTTTTCCAGATGGACTACACAGGAATCAGATTGACTACATCTGTGGCAAGAGGTGATGGAGAAGTACAATATCTTCAGCCAAAACAAGGCCAGGAGCTGATTGTGGAACAGACCATCAACTGTGCATATAAAAGTTCAAGTTGAAACTGAAGACAATTAAAACAAGTTCATGAGAGCCAAAATATGATCTTGAACATATCCTTCCTAAATTTAGACACCATCTAAAGAATAGATTTGATGCATTGAACACCAATGACTAGAAACCAGAAGAATTGTGGGATGACATCAAGAACATCATCCATGAAGAGAGCAAGAGGTCATTAAAAAGACAGGAAAGGAAGAAAGGACCAAAATGTTGTCAGAGAGACTCTGGAACTTGTCCTTGAATGGAGAGTAGCTAAAGCAAGTGGAAGAAATGACAAGATAAAAGTGCTGAACAGAAGATTTCAAAGAGCAGCTTGAGAAGACAAAGTTAATTATTATAATAAATGTGCCAAGAGTTGGAGTTAGAAAATGAAAAGGGAAGAACACGGTTGGCATTTCTCAAGCTGAAAGAAGTAAAGAAAAAAAAATTAAGCCTTGAATTGGGATATTGAAAGATTCTATGGGCAATATGATGAATGATGCAGGAAACATCAAAAGAAGATGAAAGGAATACACAGAGTCGCTGTACCAAAAACAACTGGTAGATGATCATTCATTTCAGGAGGTGGCATATGATCAAGAAGCAATGATACTGAAGGAAGAAGTCAAAGCTGCACTAAAGGAATTGGTGAAAAACAAGGCTCCAGGAATTGACGGAATACCCATTGAGATGTTTCAACAGTTGGATGCTGCACTGGAGGCACTCACTTGGCTATGCCAGGAGATTTGGAAGACAGCTACCTGGCCAACTGACTGGAAGTGATCCGTATTCATAACCATTCCAAAGAAAGGTGATCCCACTGAATGTAGAAATTATCAAACAATGTCACTGATATCACACGCAACTAAAACCTTACTGAAGATAATTCAAAAACAGTTGCAGCTGTATATTGACAGAGAACTTCCAGAAATGCAAGATGAATTCAGAAGAAGACATGGAGCGAGGGATATCATAGCTGATGTCAAATGGACCTTGGCTGAAAGCAAAGAATACCAGAAAGATATTGATTTATGTTTACTTGACTATGCAAAGGCATCTGATTGAGTGGATCATAACAAATTATGGATAACATTGAGAAGAATGGGAGTTCCAGAACACTTAATTGTACTCATGAGAAACATGTACATAGACCAGGAGGTTGTCGTTTGAACAGGACAGGAAGACACTAAATGGTTTAAAATCAGGAAGGGGGTGCTTCAGAGTTTCATTCTTTCACCATCCTTATTCAATCTGTATGCTGAGCAAACAATCCAATAAGCTGGACTATTGAAGAAGAAGGTGGCATCAAATTGGGGGAAGGTTTATTAACAACCTGTGATATGCAGACGACACAACTTTGCTTGCTGAAAGTGAGGATGAGTTAGAGCAATCACTGATGAAGATTTAAGACGACAGTCAGCAGTATGGATTACACCTCAATATAAAGAAAACAAAAATCCTCACAACGGGACCAATAAGCAGCATCACAGTGGATAGAGAAAAGATTGAAGTTGTCAAAGACTTCATATTACTTGGTTCTACAATCAATGCCAATGAAAGCAGCAGTCAAGACATGAAAAAACGTATTATACTGGGCAAATCTGCTGAAAAAAAAAAAAAAAAAAACCTCTTTCAAGCACTGAAGAGCAAAGATATCTCCTTGAAGACTAAGATGAACCTAACCCAAGACATGGTATTTTCAATCATCTCTTATACATGTGTGATCTGGACAATGAATAAGGGAGACTGAAGAAGAGTTGATGCTTTTGAGTTGTGCTGCTGGTGAAGATTGCTGAAAGTACCATGGACTGCTGAAAAGGCTAAAAGATCTGTCCCAGAGGAAGTACAACTGGAATGCTCCTTAGAAGAGAGGATAGCCTTACTATGTCTCACCAACTCTGGTCATGTTATCAGAAGGGACCATTCCCTGGAAAAGGATATTATGCTTGGTAAAGTGGAGGGTCAATGAGAAAGTGGAAGGCCCTCAATGAGATGGACTGACACAGTGGCTACAATGAGGGGCTTGGGTATGGCAAGGATTGTGAGGCTGGCACAGGACTGGGCACTGTTTCATTCTGCTGCACATGGGGTTGCTATGAGTCAGAGCCAAGTCAAAGGCAGCTAACAACAACAACAACCCATGCATGTGAGAGATGGATAATGAACAAGGAAGACCAATGAAGAGTCAAAGCTTTTGAGATGTGGTTGTTGGTGAAGAATGCTGAAAGTACCAGGCACTGCTAAAAGAATGAACAAATATGTCCTGGAAGAAGTGCACCTGGAATGCTCCTTGGAAGCGAGAATGGCCAGACTTCGTCTTACCTACTTTGGTCATGTTGTCCGAAGTGACCACTACCTGGAGAAGGATATCATGCTTGGTAAGGTGGAGGGTCGATGAAAGAGGGAGAAGGCCCTTAATGAGATAGATAGACACAGGGGCTGCAGCGATGGGCTCAGATAAAGCAAGGATTGTGAGGCTGACACAGGACCAGACAGTGTTTTGTTCTGTTGTACATAGGGTCTCTATGAGTTGGAGCCAACTAGATAGCACCTTATACCAACAACAATGTTCAGTAAGAGAGAAGAAAGTCTTTCTGATAAATTATCGTGAATCAACTTAATATTCTCATAGGAAAAAAATAAGTATTGGTACCAGTATCACACCATATACAAAGCTCAGTTCCAAGTAGAATAGTAAACTTCTAGAGGATAATGTATGAGAATGTTTTTGACCTTGGAAATAGGCAAAACTTGCCTGTATGTGACACAAAAATCACTAACCATAAAGCAAGATACTTGTAAATTATATTACATTAAAATTAGAATTTCTGATCTATAAAAAGCAAGAAATGCATGGCAGAGCAGAAGAATGTGTTGTCAGTACAGATACCCAACAAAATTTTATACCCAGAACTTTTTATTCCTACACTCAATAAGTGAAAGAGAAATCAAGATATAAGATTTGATTAACATAAATTTACTTTAGCATCCTCAGCACCTAAACCAAATACAGGCATACCTCAGAAGCTTTGTGGGTTGGGTTCCAGACCACTGCAACAAAGTGGGTATCGCAATAAAGGGAGTCACGTGGGTTATCTGGTTTCCCAGGGCATATGAAAGTCATGTTTACACTGTACTATAGTCTATCAAGTACACAGTAGGATCCTGAAAAAGTTTGAGATATTTTAAGAATGACCAAAATGTGACACAGACCCATGAAGCGAGTGCATGCTGTTGAACAATGACATCGATAGACTTGTTTGATGCAGTTACCACAAACCTTCCATTTTAAAAAATACAGTGTCTGTGAAGTGCTATAAAACAGCGTGCAATAAAATGAGGTATGTCTGCAACAGAAATGACCAATTGTAGTCTAAATATTTACTAGAATATTAGATCTCTAAATGTTCATTTATTTTAAAATAAAAAGTTGATGATACATTAAAGTTGGAATATTTCTCACTAGAACATGAGGATTCACACTTTTATAAAGTTGCTAAGAGATGCAATTGCTCTGTCATTTTAAACTTTCATCCCACCACTATTTTTTACATTGGATCATGTGGCCACTAAATGACCTTTTCTAGTTAAATTTTATCCCCAGGCAAAAGTGTGATGGTTGTTAGGTACTGTTGAGTTGGCTCCAATCCGTGGTGCCCCTGTGTACAACAGGAGGAAACACTGCCCAGTCCGGCATCAGCCTCACAATACTTGCTGTTCCTGAGCCCATCATTGCATCCCCCATATCAGTCCCTCTCATCGAGGGGCTTCCTCTTCCTCGCTGACCCTCAGCATGATGTCCTTCTCCAGGGAATGGTCCCTTCTGACGACAAGACCAAAGTAGGTGAGATGAAGTCTGGCTGTTCTCACTTCCAAGGGGCATTCTGACTGCACTTCCTCCAGGACAGATTGGTTTGTTCTCCTTCCTTTTGGTCAATTTCTGTCTTTTATGTACTTATTTATGAAATTGCTAGTCTTCATAAGTCAAGCTCTATCAGATTCTTAGGAGCACTAGGTAGCAGAAATGGTTAAGCACTCGACTATTAGCCAAAAGACTGGTGTTTTCAGCCACCCAGAGGTACCTCAGAAGAAAGGCCTGGTCCTCTCCTTCCAAACGTCGTGGGCTGCAAAATCCTGTGGAGCATATTCTCACTCTGCATCCACGGGGTCGACGTAAACAAGGGTCAACTCGATAGCAATTAATGACGGCAAAGCAGAATATTTTTTGAAACAGTAAAGAGGAGAAGAAAGAGCCAAGAGACAGATAATCCACGTCACATCCATCAACAGACCGACAGTCCAGGTCATAGTCATAGAGGACTTACTTTATATTCCCATTCACAAACATTACCAAAACTGTGAAAAGCAAATAGTATGCTTTTACAGCAAAGGTGGAAATGTTGAGGAGAAAAACCCCTCTAGACGAAAATAGACTGGAATGGAAGGAGGTTCCATTTCCTTCCAATCCAGTTAAGTGTCTGCACTATAACCAACTCCTTTTCCCATTTCTCCAATGAGTATTTCAAATATTTTCCTTCTCGAGAAGCTCTGTGCACCTGTCAACAGGAGTCTTTGTCTCTAACATCTCTGAGGGAGAAACTGCTAATCTATCTCAGATTTGTCTGGCCAGTTCCATAGACCCACCTACATTTTCATTCACCATTTTCCCCCTCCTCTTAACTGGGAGCAGACGCCTGCCCCATCTGGAAGCCCAGGCCCTCCCCAGGTGTGCCGGGCCTCCTCCATCACCACCTCCCAATTGCCTGAAAGTCTTTAGCAATCTTTCCCCTGGGCGTCAAGCTCACCTTCTCTAAATGGATTGGATCCTGTCCTCCAGAAGGGGTGTTGAGTCCTAATCCCTCTGCCTGTGAACAGGGGCCTCTTTGGAAAGAGCTGTTTCCTTTTGTTATGTTAATGATATCACACCTGAGTAGTGCGCCCCCAACCTAATCCCTTCCCAACAGTGCCTTACAAAGGGAAGGGCAGATGCAGAGACAGACACTTGGAGAAGATGTCTGCGATAATGGGGACAGGTGCTTCCATGAGCAGCACAGAAGCTCCCCAGAAACTAGGAGAGGGGCACGGGAAAGACTGTCCCTCAGAGCCCTCAGAAGGAAGTGACAAGGCCAAAACCATGGTTTGGATTTTTAAATTTCAAAACTGTGAGAAAATAAATTTCTGTTCTTTAAAGCCACTCACTTTGTGGTGTTCTGTGTGGCAGCACTCAGCAACTTTCTCTGCTTAGCAGCATTGAAAAGTGCTCGAGAATCCCCTCTCGAAAAGAAGAGGCTCCTTGAGTCCATATGTTCCTCTTGTTGCTGACAGCCTCGTTCATCCCTCTCCTTCCAACATGATTCAATCTGCTGCATGTAAGGAGTGCAGTGACCTTCCTATGGCCATATCAAATCAATGTTTGGATGTCTTCTCCTCAACGTTTATCCTTCTCCTTTATTCCCTAGGACAATAAATAGTTGTCACCACGTTCTACCCAGTTATTCTTGCCAGAATCCTAGCAAGGGATGGTGTTGGGTTGGGAGTCCCACAGGAAGTGGCCTTGTAACTCAGCACCCCGTTCCTGTGGGATTCTGCCATGTTTGTACGGGAGACAAATGATATGGATTAAATACCAAGAAAAGCTTAGCACTATTAAAAGATTGTGCCAACTACCACAAAAATGTGTTGGTTGATATGTCTACTTAAAAGGGAGCCACTTTCTACACACCTTTGACATTACTGGGATGTCACTGTGTTCTTTCATCTTGACCAAATGAGGTTTTGCAAGTATGAATCCCAATGACACTGGTCCTCTGTCCACAAATGCATCTGCCCTTCACAGTGTTCAATTCACGATTCATCTTTTGTTCACTTGTCTATTATTCTGTCATGTTCTTGTGGATTTACAAACATCTTAAAATTGATGCAAATCCTGTGAGAGGACTTTGACTAACCAATGGAATGTATCCGAGTTATGCATTCTTCTCAGTCTGTTATCTTGTTATTGAGTCATACATCAAAGATATGATCAAATAAAAATGACTCAAGACATGGCACAAAAAAAGATGCAGTACAGTAATTAATCAAATATCAATGCCATCATAGACCACATTTTTGGCACTGGGCCGAGACAAGTATGAAAAAATCCAAAATCCATTGTCATTGAGTTGATTCCAACTCATATTGACCCCGTAGGACAGAGTAGAACGGCACCAAGGCTCTCAATCCTTATGGAACCAAAGCTCCAATGAAACCCACTGCAGTGGAGTGGATTCTGACTTACAGAGCCCCTAAAGGGCAGAAGAGAAATGTGCCATAGGGTTTCCAAGGCCATAAATCGTTCCAGAAGCAGACATCTGTGCTTAAGCACTGCACCACCAGGGCTTCTCAGAGACTAACGTTGTTGTTGTTGTTAGAGGCAGTCAGAATGGCTCCCCCTCATAGTGACCCTGCACACGACAGAATGAAACACTGCCCAGTCTTGCACCATCCTCAGTCTTTGCTCTGCCTGAACTCACTGGTGCAGCCCCGTGTCAGTCCGTCTCATTGCAGCTCTTCCTCTCTTTCACTGACCCACTTCTTCATCAAGTATGATGTCCTTCTCCAGTGACTGGTCCCTCCTGACAACATGTGTAAAGTGCATGTGAGGAGTATCACCACCCCCACTTCCAGTGAGCTGCACTTTGTACGAGACAGATTTGTTCATTCTTATGGCAGTCCATGCTATATTCAATATTCTTCCAGCACCACTAAAGGTGTCAACTCTTGTTTGATCTTCCTTATGCATTCTCCAGCTTCCACATGCATATAAGGTGATTAAAAATACCCTGGCTTGGGTCAGGTGCACCCTAGTCATCAAAGTGCCATTTTTGCTCTTGAATACCTTTGCGATGTTTTGCAGCAGACTTACCCAATGTCATACAATGCCGGGTTTCCTGACTGCTGCTTCCACGGGTGCTGATTGTGGGTCCAAGTAAAGCAGCAGCCCTGACAACTTTAATGTTCTCTCCACCTATCACGATGCTGCTCATTGGCCCTGCCCATCCCTTTCACCCCGAGCAGTCCGTGAACACCGGCAAACACTGTTTGGGGCAATCATGGAACCCAGCTGCTTCCAAAGAACAACATGCGGGAACCTGGACTCCAAGAGCTTGTTTCCCGGCTCTGGTCTTTCCGACCCTGCTGCCCCCAATGGGCTCTCTCCACCCTGGGAGGGCTGTGGACCCTTCCCCTGCCTCCGCTCTCCCCTCACCTGACGGCTTACTGCCATCTGGTGAGGTTCTCTAAACCTTGGGACTCTCCTCCCTTCACATCCACTGAGGAATGTGAGCAAGAGCGGGGTGAAGACGTCCAGCTCACCGTCCAGCAGCTACCAAGAAAGGAAGCCCTGGTTCCCTCCCCTCATGGCCGGTGACAGCACAGTGGGGCTGAGAGCCCGCAGTCCTCCAGGCGGCCTTGTTTCCCAGGTCTTGCAAGTTTTCCATCTTTGACACGGTGTCGTCTTACCAGTTTTCTATTGTTCACTTTAATGATGTTTGACTTTTCCTTCTCTGACAGGTTTCCTCCTTACATAGGTTCCAACTCTGGCAGGTTTACTATAACACTCGTCATCACAGGTCATGGGCTTGCCATCTACAGAGCAGGCTGAAGCATCCTAACGCACGTCCCAGCCTTCTGCTCTCAGGCTGTCATCCCTGTCCCTGTTGGATGACCCTGTGCTCCCACTGAAGCTCCCAGAGCCCCCTGCTCTGTGTGTGGTCTGTGTCCCTCAGGAATGGGCCCTCCTAAGATGCCCCCAACTCTGGCCATGTCACCTGTTCTTCTGTGCCTCTGTCTACAGTGCTGCTTCTCCTCCAGCCTGAATGTCCCCAGGACCCACCCTTGCAGCCTGGTCTGAGAGGCAGTTCATCATTCCTAGGGTTCAGGACCTGGAACACAGGACTCCGACCCCAGGGCAGCATTTCAGTGACATCCGTAAGCCCTGTGGATGCACATTCAGCCCAAGAAGAGCATCTAGCTTCTCTTGCCAAGGTCCACCTGTGACCAGGAAAAGTGGTTCTCATCTTTATTTCCTTCATTAGCCACCAAAAGTAGTTCCTCACAACTGCCCTCCTGATTTCCCCTGGGCCCTGCCCCATGGCCCTCTGCCTCCCAGTTGCCTAGAACTCCACCCTGTTGCCCCACATCCACCTGGTCCCACAGGTCTCCTCATCCCAAGGCACCTGCTGCTCAATCCCCAGGAGACTCCATCACCTCACATGGCCCTGTTGACTGATACCTGAGCTCACCACCCTCCAGGTGGGTGACAAGTAAACACCTCCTTCTGTTTTAATTCCTCCAACCTCACTCCTAGAGCAACAAAGAAAGATAACTTCCCCGGTCCTGTTCACAATTCTTTCTGAGATGGTGTCACACAAATTCAATTGTCCAGATACCATCTCCACATGGCTGTACAGAAAGGCTGAAATGCCCTGCAGAAGAGTTCCACATCTTGAATGACTATTGTTACTGAATCTATAATTAAGTGTCAAATCAAAATCATCAAAATTTAAACAACTTCCCTTTGAGTGTTTTCTGAACGAATTTTATTTTCTGCTTCTCAGTAACAAGCTGCCAAGCTGTAGCCCTTCAGCTGTTCATTTTGCATGCCTTTCTTCTCTGTGAACATAACTGGGGTCTGGGAGACCAAGAACAAGAGAGGGAAATCCAATCATTTCCCTTGATGGCCATGCTCCGCCTCCACGATTCCCATCACTATCAGGAAGAACACAGCGAGTGCGAGTGAAAAGGAAAAGGCAACGTAGCCTTCAAATTGTGACATAAGGATAAGCCCACACTATTTGTGTGACCACTGCCTGATTCCTTTCTTGTTGTTAGGTGCCATCAAGTCGTGTCCAACTCATAGCGACCCCATGCACTGCAGAATGAAACATTGCCTGGTCCCATGCCAGCACCACGATCCTTGCTATACTGGAGCCCATCATCACAGCCACTGTGTCAATCCATCTCGTTGAGAGCCTCCCCTCTTTCACTGACCCTCCACCTTACCAAGCATGACATCCTTCTCCAGGGAGTGGTCCCTTCTGACAACATGACCAAAGTAGGTGTGAGGAAGTCTGGCCATTCTCACTTCCAAGGAGCATTCTGGCTGCACTTCCTCCAGGACAGATCTGTTAGTTCTTTTAGCAGTCCAGGGTACTTTCAGCATTCTTCGCCAGCACCACAACTCAAAAGCATCAACTCTTCTCTGGTCCTCTTTATTCATTGTCATTGAGTAATGACATTATTCATCATTCAATAATGAATGATGAAATGGAATGCAAAAAGATTGATATCCTCGGCATTAGTGAGCTGAAATGGACTGGTTTTGCCCATTTTGAATCAGACAACCATATGATCTACTATGCTGGGACTGACAGTTTAAAGAGGAATGGAGTGGCATTCATCATCACAAGAGATGTTTCAAGGTCTGTCCTGAAATACAATGCTGTCAGTGATAGGACAATATCCATATGCCTACAAGGAAGACCTGTTAATACGACTATTATTCAAATTTATGCACCAACCACCAAAGCCAAAGATGAGGAAATTGAAGATTTTTATCAACTTCTGCAGTCTGAAATTGACTGAACATGCAATCAGGATGTGTTAATTATCACTGGTGACTGGAATGCAAAAGTTGGAAACAAAGAAGAATCACCCGTAGTTGGAAAATTTGGCCTTGGTGACAGAAATAATGCTAGAACTCGCATGTTAGAATTTTGCAAGACCAGAGACTTGTTCATTGTAAAACACTTTTTTTCAACAACACAAACGGCATGTCTACATGTGGACTTCACCAGATGGAACACACAGGAATCAGATTGACTACATCTGTGGCAAGAGGCAATGCAGAAGCTCAGTATCTTCAGCCAAAATCAGGCCAGGAGCTGATTGCGGAAGAGACCATCAACTGCTCATATGCAAGTTCAACTTGAAGTTAAAGATAATTAAATCAAGTCCAAGAGAGCCAAAATATGATCTAGAATATATCCCTCCTGAATTTAGAGACCATCTAAAGAATAGATTTGATGAATTGAACACCAGTGACTGAAAACCAGATGAACTGTGGGATGACATCAAAAGCATCATCCATGAAGAAAGCAAGAGATCACTAAAAGCACAATAAAAGAAGAGACAACCAAAATGGATGACAGAAGGGATTCTGAAACTTTCCCTTGAGTGGAGAGTAGCTAAAGCAAATGGAAGAAATGACAAGATAAAGGAATTGAACCAAAGGTTTCAAAGAGCAGCTCGAGAAGACAAAGCCAAGTATTATAATGAAATGTGCAAATACCTGGAGTTAGAAAACCAAAAGAGAAGAACAGGCTTGGCATTTCTCAAGCTGAAAGAACTGAAGAAAAAATTGAAGCCTCGAGTTGCAATATTGAAAGATTCTAAAGGGAAAACATTGAATGATGCAAGAAACATCAAAAGAAGATGGAAGGAATACACAAAGTCATTGTGCCAAAAAGAACTGGTTGATCTTCATCCATTTCAGGAGGTGGCATATGATCTAGAACCAATGGTACTGAAAGAGGAAGTCAAAGCTGCAATGAAAGAATTGGCAAAGAACAAGGCTCCAGGAATTGATGGAATACCCATTGAGATATTTCAACAAATGGATGCCCCATTGGAGGCACTCACTTGAGTATGTCAAGAGATTTGGAAGACAGCTACCTGGCCAACTGACTGGAAGAGAACCTTATTTGTACCCATTCCAAAGAAAGGTTATCCCACAGAATTTGGAAATTATAGAACAATATCATTAATATCACACACAAGTAAAATCTTATTGAAGATAATTCAAAAACGGTTGCAGCAGTATATTGACAGAGAATTTCCAGAGGTTCAAGCTGGATTCAGAAGAGGACGTGGAATAAGGGATATCATAGCTGTTGTCAGATGGATCTTGGCTCAAGGCAAAGAATACCAGAAAGATGTTGACTTGTGTTTTATTGACTATGCAAAGGCATTTGATTGTGTGGATCATGACAAATTATGGATAACATTGAGAAGAATGGGAATTCCCAAGCACTTGATTGTACTCATGAGGAATCTGTACCTTGACCGGGAGGCTGTTGTTCAAATAGAACAAGGGGACACTGCGTGGTTTTAAATCAAGAAGGGTGTGCATCAGGGTTGTATCCTTTCCCCATACTTATTCAATCTATATGCTGAGCAAATAATCCCAGAAGCTGGACTATATGAAGAAGAACATGGCATCATTAACAGCCTGAGATACGCTGATGATACAACTTTGCTTGCTGAAAGTGAGGATGACTTGAGGCATTTACTGATGAAGATTGAGGAACACAGTCTGCAGTATGGATTACATCTCAATATAAAGAAGACAAAAATTCTCACTCACAGCTGGACCAATAAGCAGTATCACAATAAATGGAGAAAGGATTGAGATTGTCAAAGAATTCATGTTGCTTGGTTCTACAATCGATGCCAATGGAAGCAGTAGTCAGGACATTAGATGAAGTGTAGCACTGGGTAGGTCAGCTGCGAAGGAACTCTTTCAAGTGCTGAGGAGCAAGGATGTCTCCATGAGGACTAAGGTGTGCCTGACACAGGCCATGATATTTCCAATTGCCTTGTATGCATATGAGAGCTGGACAATGAATAAGGAAGACCGAAGAAGAGTCGATGCTTTTGAGTTGTGGTGTTGGTGAAGAATGCTGAAGGTATTATGGACTGCCAAAAGAACTAACAGATCTCTCCTGGAAGAATTGCAGCTGAGATGCTCCTTGGAAGTGAGGATGGCCAGAATTTGTCTCACCTACTTTGGTCATGTTGTCAGAGGGGACCATTCCCTGGAGAAGGATGTCATGCTTGGTAAGGTAGAGGGTCAACGAAAGAGGGGAAGGTCATCGACGAGATGGATTGACACGGTGGCTGCGACAATGGACTCAAGTATAGCAAGGATCATGGAGCTGGCGCAGGATTGGGCGGTGTTTTGTTCTGCTGTGCATGGGGCCACTGTGAGTCGGAAGCGACTCGATGGCACCTAACAACAACAACAACAACAACATTCATTGTCCAGCTCTCACATGTATACCAGGCGATTGAAAATATCATGGCTTTGTCGGGTGCACCTTAGCCCTCAAGGAGACATCCTTGCTCCTCAGCACTTAAAAGAGATCCCTTGCAGCCAACTAATTAGGGATTCCTCCCTAATGTGGTCCAATCTGCCTGCTAAGTAGGTCTGGTTGATGATGTAAAATAACAAGATTAAATATTTACAAGGACCGCATACACATACAGCATATTCCCACTTAGATTCTCACCTATGAAATTGGACAGACTTCCTCCGATGGCAGAGGAAAGCTCTTGTGGGGCAATTTCTGTCTCCCGTGGCAATTGCTTAGATTTATAATTCAGGTGAAATTGGCCTCCATTTCATGGTTCAATTAGCAGTGTTCACTGATCCTTGCAATTTTGCAATAACAGGGCAGAATAGAAAGCTGTTCAGTCCAGCCATCAAACAATGAAGAGAGCCCCTAGGGTGCTAGTCCTTCTACACTGGGTATTTACACACATCTGCTAGGAACAAAAATAGTGTTAGTGCCATTTCTCTCCTTCCCCCTTTTTTTAACTAAACGATAGAACAAGGAAAAAAAAGTTTACTGTTCTATTCCGATATTTTAAAACTTTGTTTAACATGGAGTCCTAATGCCCAGTGCCAGAAAATCAATTTTAAAACAAGTGTGTGTGTGTGTGTGTGTGTGTGTGTGTGTGTGTTTATAGGTTACTTTTTCTGTTGGGTTTATGGTGAGTTTCTCTCTGGACAGGAAAACCATCTCCCCTCCAGGACTGCACATGGCCCACCCGTTATCCATCCATCGCTGGAGGAGACCCCCAGTGTGGGGGAAATAGCACAGGTGCAGCAAATAAAAAGAAAACTAATGATCAAATGTGGACCAGTGCGCCAACACAGCCTCCAGCTGTCAGAGAACAGCTCTGCAGGGGGGCAGACTTTGAAGTCATGATTTAGAAAATGGATTTGCACTTTTTTCAGATATAAATAAGCCTGCTCACTTTCAGTTCAGAGTATTGTGACGCTTGTTTGTTCTCTGTCAATGCAAAGAGAATTTGAGATTTTAAGGAATGTTCCAGGTCATATTACATTGCTTTTAACTAGAAAATAAACATTTTCTGTCTTTGATGGCACACGTAGTCTTTCTTTCACATGGCATTCCTGGTACAAACATGTCAAATTTCTAAGTTTCTATGCTCAATTACTGTACAGGTGACAATGTGACACTAGCTCTTTTCCTTCAGTGGAGCTGGGAGTTCTGGGGTTCAGCTTACCATGACATCCTCTCGTTCATTTCTACCCCACTGTGAGTGGGGACTCGCTTTCTTAGTTTGTCCTCACACACGTTGTTGTTGTTGTTGTTGTTGTTAGGTGCTCATACAACCCGTATTTGCAACAGAACCAACAGTTCTTAGAGGACTAATGTGTGTCCGACCCAAGTCATGATATTTTCAATCATTTCTTATGCATGCAAAAGCTGCACGGTGAGAAAGGAAGATTGAAGTTGACACATTTCAATTATGGTATTGTTGAAGAATATTGAATATACCACAGACTGCCAAAAGAATGAACAAACAAGTTTTGGAAGAAGTACAACCAGAAAGTTGCTCAGAAGCAAGAATGGCAAGTCTTCACCTCCTGTATGTGGTTCTCAGGATGGACCAGTCCTTGGAGAAGGACATCATATTTGGTAAAGTAGAGGGTCAGTGGAAAAGAGGAAGACCCCCCACAGGATGGACCCACACACTGGCTGCAACGATGGGATCAAAAACTATTGTTGTTGTTGTTTGTTGTTGTTGTTGTTTGCCGTCGAGTCGGCCCCAACTCATAGCGACCCCTCCTTGGGTTTCTGAGGCAGTATCACTACAGAAGTAGGATTGCCCAACCTTGTTGTTGTTAGGTGCCGTCAAGTCGTCTCTGACTCATAGAGACCCCATGCACAGCAGAATGAAACACTGCCTGGACCCACGTGAACTCCACAATCCTTGCTATACTTGAGTCCATCCCTGCAACCACTGTGTCTATCCATCCCATCGAGGGCCTTCCCGTTTCATCGACCCTCCACCTTACCAAGCATGACATCCTTCTCCAGGGAATGGTCCCTTCTGACAACACGACCAATGTAGGTGAGAGGAAGTCTGGCCATTGTTGCTTCCAAGGAGCATTCCACCTGCATTTCCTCCAGGACAGATCTGTTAGTTCTTCTAGCAGTCTGTGGTACTTTCAGCATTCTTTGCCAACTCCACAGCTCAAAAGCATTGACTCCTCTTGGTCTTCTTTATTCATTGTCCAGCTCTCCCTTACATATGAAGCGATTGAAAATACCGTGGCTTGTGTCAGGCCCAACTTAGTCCTCAAGGAGACATCTTTGCTCTTCAGCACTTGAAAGAGGTCTTCTGCAGCTGATTCACCCAGTGCTATACATTGTCTGATGTCCTCACTGCTGCTTCCATTGGTGTTGATTATAGAACCAAGTACTATGAAGTCTTTGACAACCTCAATCTTTTCTCCATTTATCCTAATGCTGCTTATTTGTCCAGTTGTGAGGATTTTTGTTTTCTTTCTATTGAGATGCAATCCATACAGCAGACTGTATGCTTAAATCTTCATCAGTAAATGCTTCAAGTCATCCTCACTTTCAGCAAATAAAGTTGTATCATCTGCATATCACAGGTTGTTAATGATTCTTCCCCCAATGCTGATACCACATTCTTTTTCACATAATCCAGTTTCTCAGATTATTTGCTCAGCAAACAGATTGAATAAGTATGGTGAAAAGATACTACCCTGACACACTCTCTTCTTGATTTTTAAATCATGCAGCGTCCCCTTGTTCTGTTTGAACAACAGCCTCCTGGTCTATGTCCAGATTCCTCATAAGTACAATCAAGTGTTCAGGAATTTCCATTCTTCTCAATGTTATACACAAATTGTTATGATCCACACAATCAAGTGCTTTTGCTTTAGCTACTCTATGTTCAGGAGCTCTGGTGGCATTGTACCTAAGGCATTTGACTGCTAACCAGAAGGCTGGCCACTCCTCTGAATGAAGATTGGTCCATCTACTTCCATAGACATACCACCTCAGAAACCCAAGGAACAGTCACTATGAGACAAATCAACTTGACCAGAGTGTGTTTGGTTTTTTCTTTTTGGGTTTACTGTATATTCGAGAGCAAGTTTCAAAGTCTCTGCTGATATTGATTATGTTCTTTTCTTGTTTTTAATGACCTTTTGCTTTCTTCATATATGGTGTCATTGATGTTATCCCACAACTTGTCTGGTCTTTTGTCACTGGCGTTCAATGCCTCAGATCGATTCTTCAGATGGTCTCTAAATTCAGGTGGGATACACTCAGGATTGTAGTTTGACTCTTGTGGATTTGCTTTAATTTTCTTCAGCTTCAACTTGAATTTCCACATGAACAATTGATGGTCTGTTCTACAGTCAGCTCCTGGCTGTGTTCTGACTGGTGATATTGAGGTTCTCCATCATCTCTTTCCACAGATGATGTTGATTTCATTCCTGTACATTCCATCTGGTGGAGTTCACGTGTTCAGTCACTGTTTATGTTGTTCATGAGAAATATTTCTAATAAATAAGTTATCTATCATGCAATCTCTTGTGTTTGTATACCAAAGCCATATTTTCCAAATCCTGATCTTTCTTCATTTCCAAGTTTCACATTCTGATCACCAGTAGTTGTCAATATATTTTGATATTGTAATTATCAATATATTTTGATCAATTTCAGACTGCAGAAGTTGGTTAAAAAAAAAACTTCAATGTCTTCATCTTTGTTATTAGCGGTTGTTGTTGTTGTTGTTGTTAGGTGTCATTGAGTTGTCTCCGACTCGTAGTGACCCCATGCACAGCAGAACGAAACACTGCCCAATCCGGTGCAAGCTCCATGATCCTTGCTATACTTGAGCCCATCATGGCAGCCACCATGTCAATCCATCTCATTGAAGGCCTCCCCCTCTTTCATCGACCCTCCACCTTATCAAGTATGACATCCTTCTCCAGGGAATGGGCCCTTCTGCAAACATGACTAAAATAGGTGAGATGAAGTCTGGCCATTCTTACTTCCAAGGAGAATTCCGGGTGCACTTCCTCCAGGACAGATCTGTTAGGTCTTTCACCAGTCGATGGTACTTTCAGCATTCTTCACCAGCACCACAACTCAAAAGCATCAACTCTTCTTCGGTCTTTCTTATTCGTTGTCCACATCTCACAGGTATACGAGGCGATTGGAAATATTATGGTCTTGTGTCAGGTGCACTTTAGTCCTCAAGGAGACATCCTTGCTCCTCAGCACTTGAAACAGTTCCTTC